>NC_091980.1:256227462-256571212 GCF_044704955.1 Pristiophorus japonicus
CTACATTTGGACTCTCTACACTTTCAGACTGTTTGTCTGCCTAACTCAGACTTAAATTCTGACTTTCTCTTGGACTTGTTTCTGGTACATCTGATGTAGATCGAACAAGACTATCTGACTCAGCAGAATAAATTGAATCATCCCAACTTTCAACTCCTTCCGCATCTGTAGGTAAGATATGATCATTGTGAACAAACCTAACCTTGCCACGATCACACATTTTGACCAAATATGTGCAAGGGCCACATATCGTCACTACTCTTCCTGGTAATCACTTTAACCATTTATGGTGATGGTTCTTCACTCTACCCTTCTGGTTCAACCTCACACTTCTCTCTCTCTCTCTCTCTCTCTCTCTCTCTCTCTCTCTCTCTCTCTCTCTCTCTCTCTCTCTCTCTCTCCTTTATCATGACTCTCTTTCTGCCTTGACTGCTTCTCTTCTACTGACTGTGCCAAGTTTGGTTTTAACAATGAGAATCTGGTTCGTGGCTGTTGTTTAGAAAAAACTCTGCTGGTGTTCCTATAAGTAATCAGATAATTTTCCAGTTTGTGGTCCAACGACAACTGACCTTTCTTTGGATTTGGATTCAACATTTGTTTGATGAGGGCGCATTTGACAATTTGCTCTGCTGCTCCATTTGAAGCAGGATTGTACAGTGGAACTTTGGTATGTTTCACATTGTTTCTGGTCATGAACTGTGTAAATTCTTATGAACAAAATTGTGGCCCATTATCAGAAATAATTTCTTCTGGGAGGCCATATGAAGAAAACAATCTTTGTAAATTGTCTAGTGTTTTCCTTGTTGTTATTATCCGCATCAGAAACACCTTCTATCCACTTCAAATGATTATCTCTCACGATGAACAATTGCTGTCCTTCTAGCTCAGCAAGATCTACATGTAACCTTTGCCACACTCTGGGAGGCCATTTCTATGGCTGTAATGGCATTGATGGTGGTTTCTTGCTCACCGATTGACATGTTGTACACTGACTGATGATGTACTCTATCTCTTTATTTAAACCTGGCTACCATAAGTAACTGTGTGCAGAACTCTTGGTCAAGGACATTCCCAGATGCTGGTCATGAAGATCTCCTAACAATTTGCACCTGAACCTATTTGTGATAACCACTCTTGCTCCCCACATGATACAATCTTTATCCACTGACAATTCATTCCTACAAACGAAGTACGGATGAATATCTTCCTCTGATACCTGGTGTCACCATCCGCCGCCTGTTCCACGACGACATGCAGGCCGAGATCCTTACCAACAGATACATCACTGACCCAATCCACATCCGGACCAGGGTCAAGCAGGGCTGCGTCATCGCCCCAACCCTCTTCTCAATCTTCCTCGCTGCCATGCTCCAACTCACAGTTGACAAGCTCCCCATTGGAGTGGAGCTAAACTACAGAACCAGTGGGAAGCTATTCAACCTTCAGCATCTCCAGGCCAGGTCCAAGACCACCCCAACCTCTGTCATCAAGCTACAGTACGCGGACGATGCCTGCGTCTGTGCACACACAGAGGCTGCACTCCAGGTTACAGTCAACGTATTTACTGAGGCATTTGAAAGCATGGGCCTTACGCTAAACATCAGTAAGACAAAGTTCCTCCAGCAGCCTGTCCTCGCCGCTCAGCCTCCCAGACATCAAGATCCACGGCGTGGCCCTGGACACTGTGGACCACTTCCCTTATCTCGGGAGCCTCCTATCAACAAGAGCAGACATTGACGATGAGATCCAACACCGCCTCCACTATACCAGTGCAGCCTTCGACTGTCTGAGGAAAAGAGTGTTTGAAGACCAGGCCCTCAAAACTGTCACCAAGCTCATGGTCTACAGGGCCGTAGCAATACCTGCCCTTCTGTATGGCTCAGAGACATGGACCATGTACAATAGATACCTCAAGTCGCTGGAGAAATACCACCAACGATGTCTCTGCAAGATCCTACAAATCCCCTGGGAGGACAGACGCACCAACATTAGCGTCCTCGTCCAGGCTAACATCCCCAGCATTGAAGCACTGGCCACACTTGATCAGCTCTGCTGGGCAGGCCGCATAGTTGGCATGCCAGACACGAGATTCTCAAAGCAAGCGCTCTACTCTGAACTCGTCCACCGCAAACGAGCCAAAGGTGGGCAGTGGAAATGTTACAAGGACACCCTCAAAGCCTCCCTGATAAGTGCAACATCCCCATTGACACCTGGGAGTCCCTGGCCAAAGACCGTCCTAAGGGAGGAAGTGCATCCGGGAGGGCACTGAGCTCCTCGAGTCTCGTAGCCAAGAGCATGCAGAAATCAAGCGGAAGGAGCTTACGGAAAACCAGACTCCCTGCCCACCCTTTCCTTCAACCACTATCTGTCCCACCTGTGACAGAGACTGTGGGTTCTCGTATTGAACTGTACAGCTGTTGTGTATCTGTAAAGCATGCACTCCCATGTTGCAGCACCAGGGGGCTCATCTCCTGAAGTCCCAAGGGATCCCAGCATCCCTTGGGAGCACTGTATATAAGCCGGCCCTGAAGGCCTGTTGCTCACTTTGGAGTGTCTTATTAAAGACTGAGGTCACTGTTACTTTAATCTCCCTGAGTGCAGCCTCATCTGTGTTAGGGACACAATAACTGGCGACGAGAATACGAATACAACGCAATGATGCAGCAAACTGTGGGCATCCTGGAGAAGTTCTCGGAGGGTGAGGACTGGGAAGCCTATGTCGAACAGCTAGACCAGTACTTTGTAGCCAACGAGCTGGACGGAGAAGGAAGCGCTGCAAAAAGGAGAGCGGTCCTCCTCACAGTCTGTGGGGCACCCATCTACAGCCTCATGAAGAATCTTCTGGCTCCGGTGAAACCCACAGAAAAAAGTCGTATGAGGAGCTGTGTACACTGGTTCAGGAGCATCTTAACCCGAGGGAGAGCGTGCTGATGGCGAGGTATCGGTTCTACACGTGCCTGCGATCTGAAGGTCAGGAAGTGACGAGCTACGTCGTCGAGCTAAGGTGAGTTGCAGGACAATGTGAGTTTGATGGCTACCTGGAGCAAATGCTCAGAGCATTTTTTGTACTGGGCATTGGCCACGAGACCATCCTACAAAAACTTTTGACTGTAGAGACACCGACCCTCAGTAAGGCCATTGCGATAGCACAGGCGTTTATGTCCACCAGTGATAACACCAAACGAATCTCTCAGCACACAAGTGCTAGCAATGTTCATAAATTAACTGGAACTGTGTTTGCGAGCAGAAATGTACAGGACAGAACCCACAAGTCTGCAACTGCCAGCCGGCCTCAGATGACCCAGATGACTCAGAGTCCCCAACAAAGGATGAATGCAAAGCAATTCACACCTTGTTGGCATTGTGGAGGCTTCCATTCAGCCTATTCATGCCGCTTCAAAGGGTATGTTTGCAAGAGCTGTGGAACAATTGGGCACCTCCAACGAGCTTGCAAATGAGCTGCAAGCTCTGCAAAACCTGCTAACCACCACGTGGCAGAGGAAGATCGGTCCATGGTGGATCAAAGCAATTTCGAGCCTCGGAGAGAGGAGGCAGATGCTGAAGTACACGGGGCGCACACATTTTCGACGAAATGTCCACCTATAATGCTAAACGTAAAATTGAATGGCTTATCCATAGCCATGGGACTGTACACTGGCGCTAGCCAATCCATCATGAGTAAAAAAAATGTTTGAGGGACTGTGGTGCAACAAGGCATTCAGACCAGCTGTGAGCCCCATCCACACGAAACTGAGAACGTACACAAAAGAGCTTATCACTGTCCTGGGCAGCGCCATGGTCAAGGTCACCTACGAGGGCACGGTGCACGAACTGCCACTCTGGATTGTCCCGGGCGATGGCCCCACACTGCTTGGAAGGAGCTGGCTGGGCAAAATCCGCTGGAACTGGAATGACATCTGAGCGCTATCACATGTCGATGAGGCCTCATGTAGCCAGGTTCTTAACAAATTTCCTTCCCTTTTTGAGCTAGGCGTTGGAAACTTTTCCGGGGCGAAGGTGCGGATCCACTTGGTCCCAGAGGCACAACGCATTCACCACAATGTGCGAGCGGTACCTCACATGATGAGGGAAAGAGTGGAAATCGAACTGGACAGGCAGCAACTCGAGGGCATCATCTCCCCAGTGGAATTCAGTGAGTGGGCCAGCCTGATTGTTCCAGTACTCAAAAGTGATGGCACGGTCAGGATTTGCGGCGATTATAAAGTAACTATTAATCGTTTCTCGCTACAGGACTAATACCCGCTACCTAAGGCAGATGACCTATTTGCGACGCTGGCAGGAGGCAAGACCTTCACCAAGCTCGACCTGACTTCGGCCTACATGACGCAGGAGCTGTAGGAGTCTTCGAAGTGCCTCACCTGCATCAACACGCACAAGGGACTGTTCATCTACAACAGATGCCCGTTTGGAATTCGGTCGGCTGCAGCGATCTTCCAGAGAAACATGGAGAGCCTACTCAAGTCGGCACCACACACGGTGGTCTTTCAGGACGACATATTAGTCATGGGTCGGGACACCGCCGAGCACCTACAAAACCTGGAGGAGGTCCTCCAGCAACTGGATCGCGTAGGGCTGCGGCTGAAGAGGTCGAAATGCGTTTTCGTGGCAACAGAAGTGGAGTTTTTGGGGAGAAAGATCACGGCTGACGGCATTCGGCCGACAGACACCAAGACAGAGGCTATCAGGAATGTGCCCAGGCCACAGAACGTCACGGAGCTGCGGTCGTTCCTGGGACTCCTCAACTATTTTGGTAACTTCCTACCGGGGTTAAGCACTCTCTTTGTGCAATAACACATGTAGGGGCTCTAAGGTGAGAACTGGATATGGGGAAAAAAACAAGTAATTGCTTTTGAGAAAGCCAGAAACATTTTATGCTCCAACAAGCTGCTTGTATTGTATAACCCGTGTAAAAGACTTGTGCTAGCATGTGACACGTCGTCATACGGAGTCGGGTGTGTATTACAACAAGCTAACGTTGCGGAGTAGTTGCAACCTGTCACCTATGCTTCCAGGAGCTTGTCTAAGGCCGAGAGGGCCTGGAGCATGATTGAGAAAGAAGCATTAGTGTGTGTGTTCGGGGTAAAAGTGCATCAGTTCCTGTTTGGCCTCAAATTTGAGCTGGAAACCGATCACAAGCCCCTCACATCCCTGTTCACTGAAAACAAGGGGATAAATACTAATGCCTCAGCCTGCATACAAAGGTGGGCACTCGTGCTATAAGCCTATAACTAAAACACCCGCCACAGGCCAGGCACCGAGAACTGTGCGGATGCTCTCAGTCAGCTACCATTGCCCACCACGAGGGTGGAAATGGTGCAGCCTGCAAACTTGTTGATGGTGACGCAGCCCGCAGACTTGGAAGCGTTTGAAAATGATAAATCACCTGTCACGGCCCACCAGATTAGGACTTGGACCAGCCAAAACTGTGTACTGCATGGGAGCTGGGCCAGCATCCCTGTTGAAATGCAAGAGCCAATAAAGCCGCTCTAGCTGCGAAAGGACAAGCTGTCCTATTCAGGCAGACTGCCTGTTGTGGGGTAACCGCGTAGTGCTACCCAAAAAGGGCAGGGAGACGTTCATCTCGGATCTCCACAGCACACAGCCGGGTATAGTAATGGTGAAAGCGATAGCCAGATCCAACGTGTGGTGGCCCGGTATCGACTCTGACTTAGAGTCCTGTGTATGGCAATGCAGCATATGTGCTCAGTTGAGCAACGCGCCCAGAGAGGCACCACTAAGTTTGTGGTCCTGGCCCTCCAGACCATGGTCGAGGATCCATGTTGACTATGCGGGCCCGTTTCTCGGTAAAATATTCCTGGTGGTGGTGGATGCTTTTTCAAAATGGATTGAATGTGAAATAATGTCGGGAAGCACTGCCACTGCCACCATTGAAAGCCTGAGGGCCATGTTTGCCACTCACGGCCTGCCTGACATACTGGCCAGTGACAACGGGCCATGTTTCACCAGTGCCGAATTTAAAGAATTCATGACCCACAATGGGATCAAACATGTCACCTCGGCCCCATTCAAACCAGCCTCCAATGGGCAGGCAGAGCGGGCAGTACAAACCATCAAACAGAGCCTTAACGAGTCACAGAAGGCTCACTCCAAACCCGCCTGTCCCGAGTACTGCTCAGCTACTGCACGAGACCCCACTCGCTCACAGGGGTGCCCCCAGCTGAGCTATTCATGAAAAGGACACTTAAAACCAGACTCTTGCTGGTTCACCCCAACCTGCATGATCAGGTAGAGAGCAGGCGGCAGCAACAAAATGTAAACGATGGTCGCGCCACTGTGTCACAGGAAATTGATCTGAATGACCCTGTGTATGTGCTAAACTATGGACACGGTCCCAAGTGGATCGCGGGCACAGTGATAGCTAAAGAAGGGAATAGGGTGTTTGTAGTCAAACTAGACAATGGACAAATTTGCAGAAAGCACCTGGACCAAACAAGGCTGCGGTTCACAGACAGCCCTGAACAACCCACAGCAGACACCACCTTTTCCGAGCCCACAACACACACCCAAAGGATCAACGACACCACGCTGGACCAGGAAATCGAACCAATCACGCCCAACAGCCCAGCAAGGCCAGGCTCACCTAGCAGCCCTGCAGGGCCAACAACACGCCAGCCCAGCGAGGGCACAGCCAACACACCAGAATAGACATTTGTACCGAGGCGGTCCACCAGGGAAAGAAAGGCTCCCGACCGCCTCACCTTGTAAATAGATTTCACTTTGCCTTTGGCGGGGGGAGTGTTCCTAACACAGATGAGACTTGCACACAGGGAGGTTAAAGTAACAGTGACCTCAGTCTTTAATAAGACACTCCAGAGTGAGCAACAGGCCTTAGGGGGCCGGCTTATATACAGATGCTGGGATCCCTTGGGACTTCAGGGGATGAGTTCCCTGGTGGTGGAACATGGGAGTGCATGCTTTACAGATACACAACAACAGCCACCTAAGAACTCATGCTATGGGTGGAAGCAAGTCTTCCTTGATTCCGAGGAACTACCTATGATGATGATGAATCATACACCTTTGACATAACTGGGTCACATTTTGTTGCCTTACCAATCTCTTCAGCTGTGACTGGCAGTTCATCAATGTATGAGAAATAGAACACTTCTTCCCTATTAGATGTAATTTGTGATGTGGATGGCAACCTGGATATAGTATCAGCATTACTGTGATCAGCTGATCGTCTGTACTCAATGTCATATGTATGTGCTGACAAAATCAAAGCCCATCTCTGCATTTGAGCTGCAACTAAGGTTGGAACTGGGGGCTTTGGATGGAGGATGGTTGTCAGGGGCTTATGGTCAGTAACTATGGCAAACTTATGACCAAAAAAGTATTTCTGAAACTTTTTGACCCCAAAAATCAATGCCAAAGCTTCCCTTTTGATCAGCGCATAATTACGCTCACTGGCACTGAGAGTGCATGAAGCAAAAGCAATTGGTATCTTCTCCCCACTATCTATTACATGAGCGATCACTGCCCCAACTCTGTATGGAGAGGCGTCACATGCTAGCTTGATCTCCTTAGATTATGTCATAGTGAACTAACATGGTATTCTCTGCTAACTGGCTTTAACACTCTTTGAATGCTGTGTCACATTCTTTTCACCACTTCCAAGGGATCTGTTTTCTCAACAGCTGGATGTAACACTGTAGTCAAATTTGGGAGGAACTTCCTGCAATAATTCAAAAGACCCAAAAATTATCGAAGTTCAGAGATATTCTTGGGAGTGGTGTGCATTTCTGATTGCATCCAGCTTTCCCGTGGTTGGATGTAAACCATCTTTGTCTACTCTGTGCCCTAAGAACTCCACTGAGTTTTGAAACATTTCGCACTTGTGAGCAGTAACTCATACTCCGTGCTCCTCCAGCCGTTTGGGTACTTCATTCAACATCTCATTATGGATTTGCCTGTTTGGTGCTGAAATAAGTGTGTCATCTAAATAACACACTACCCCTTCAATCCCTTGCAAAATTCGGTTCATCACCTCGCTGGAATATGTTGGGGGGGTGGAAGACACTCCAAATGGTAGCCTATTGAACTGATATAGGCCTAGGTGAGTATTTATAGTCAAGCATGACTTGGACACTTCATATAACACAAGTTGTAGGTAGGTATTTGTAAGATCTAACTTTGAAAAGATCTGGCCACCTGTCCGCGTTGTAAACAAATATTCCACATTTGGGTAGATTACCCTCTAGAACCTGGTTTACGGTTACCTTATAATCACCATACAACCTTACCTTACCATCTTACTTAGGTACAACAACAATGGATGTAGCCCAACTACTCAGATCTACCTTAGAGATAATGTTCTCATTTTCTGTCTTTTGAGTTCTTGTTAAACTTTCTCCTTGAGTCCGTATGGTACGGGACGTGGCTTGCAGTAAATTGGCTTTGCGTCCTTCTGCACTCTGACACTTGCCTTGAAGTCTTGGATTGGATTGCCTGTTTCATGGAACACCTTTGATCATCTTTCAATGCAAATTTTGCTTCCACGCAAAAAATCTCATTCCAATCCAGCTTCAGTGATTCCAACCAATTTCTACCTGTCAAGGCAGTCTTGTCTCCTGCTGCTATTATGAGAGGCAAGCTCTGATACTGATCCTTGTATTTCACTGGTATGGTGGCACTTCCTACTGCAGGGATTTGCTCTCCTGAGTAACCTCCCAGCTCTATCTTTGATTTCTCTAGTCATTAATCAAGCGACTTGTCACGTTATAGTGATTCTGGTACTACGATCATGGATGCACCAGTGCCGATTTCCATGGATATCTTGGTTCCTGCGACATCTACTTGGATGACAATACTTTGCGAATCGCTGTTAGATACCTTCATGCTTCTTATGACGTGAATCTCCAGAAACTCCTCAACCTGCTGCTTCTCTTCAATACAATGTAGTGTCTGGCGATTTCTACTTCGAACATTGCCAGTCTGTTTACTCTTCTATTGGCATGCCTTCGCAAGATGCCCAGCTTTCTTGCAGTAGAAACACTCTGTCTTCACATATTGACAGCTTTAAGCAATGTGTTGTCCCAGGCAACGACTTCAATGCACTGTTACCTTAGTCAGTTGCTTTTACTTTTAGCCTGCAGCCGATTCACCTCGGTTGTCTGACGACTGAAAAAGGTGTGAAATTCTCGGGAATATCCATCAGCCATGTCCATCAATATAGCTGTCTGACAAGCTAAGTCAAAAATCAAGTTAGGGGTTGTCAACAATTTACTTCTGACTCGTTCATTCTTCAACCCACAAACAAAGCAGTCACGCAAAGCTCGATCCTGAAAACAACAATGTACTCAATGATACCCTCATTATTTAATTGATCACATGTTCCAAAATGATAACTATCAGAAATTTCCCAGGGCTCAGGACTGTAATGGTGTTCTAACTTGGTTAGAATCTCCTTCAGTGGCATGTCCTTCGGCTTGGCTGGAACAAGCACATTTTTCATGGTTTCATACATCTTTGGGTGTGCTTCATGCAAGAAAATAGCCCGTTTCCTTTCTAAAACCGCCCGGTAACGGTGTACATCATCAGGGACTTTAACGATGCTATTCACGGTGAAATACATTTCTAGCCATTCCACATACGTTCCGAAAGTCTCTCAGTTGCGATGGAACTCACCCAAGTGCCCTATTATTCTTATAGGCGCAGCCATCTGGACTCTAGCAACGTCGACAGGTCAGCCATGTGTGCTCAAAATTTACCTTGGATTTTTAAGCATCTCTGCAAAACAAAGAACCTCAAACAGTCTCTCTGTCGGTTGGCAGGATTATCCTTCAACAAAAATTTCAGCTAAGGAATCCGAAAATTGCATCCTCGTCGCCAATCTATGATCTCTTGAGACACAGTAAACACACACATTTTCACAACATGGCTTCCGGATACAACTGAGAGCACATGGCTTTATTACATCAGTAGTCCATTAGGTGGCTCTACAACAATTTTCTTTGGGACAGTGGAGGCTGAAAGGAGACTTAATTGAGGTGTATAAAATTGTGAGCAGCCTAGATAGAGTGGATAGGAACGACCTGTTTCCTTTAGCAGAGAGGTCAATAACCAGGGGGCATAGATTTAAAGTAATTGGTAGAAGCATTAGAGGGGAGTTGAGGAGTCCTTCTTTCACCAAGCGGGTGGTGTGGGTCTGGAACTCACTGCCTGAAAGGGTGTTAGAGGCAGAAGCCCTCATGGCATTTAAAAAGTACTTGGATATGCACTTGAAGTGCTGTAACATACAGGCTATGGACCAAGAACTGGAAAATGGGATTAGGCTGGATAGCTACTTTTCGGATGGCACGGACACAATGGGCCGAATGGCCTCCTTCTGTGCCGTAAACTTCTATGATTCTACACAATAAAAAATGTGGCTATTTCCATTGCTGGCATTGGCATCTGCACTTCTAGATTGCCATATTATTAATTCTAGGCCCAGTGACCAGCTTGTCTACACAAGCTCAAATCCCATAATTATCTATATTGGTATGTACCACACCCTTGCATTGAAGTCTACACTTGTATTCTTAAATTTGTGCCTTAGGAAACTAATATTCTGGGAATTCATCCTGATTATTATAAAACAGAATTGGAAGATCCTATAAAATACCAACTACTGCTCAGCTGCAGCATTCTCTGACAAAATCAAAAGACTTTGCTTTGTGGTAGAAAACATTTAAATATGTTTTCTTTGATCCCAGATTTGCTGCCTGCTTTGTGGTACCATCGCCTTCTGCTTCTCTACACTCCCATTTAAATTCTATCACATCCCCCATGATTCTTCACACATTTTCTCTGCTTTACAACTTGACTTTTGAACTCTGCCACATTTTACCCTGACAAGTGACATGTGATGCTGATGCTTTTCGAGCAGGGTCTGACTTGTGAGCCCCTTCTCCGGTTTCTTACCATCTGTAGACTGCCCAGTGTAATGCATATATGGTCTACGAGGATAGATGTCAGCTTTTCCTGTCACTGACAATCTGATTGGAAGGATGCTGTTCCAAAATATCCAAACAGCTTGACGATCCTTAACTGTAATGAAGCCATTCCGAGCCATTTTCTTGGGGGTGGGGGCAGTGAGGAAGGGGCGGGTACGGAGAAGGAGGCTGCCTAGCATGGGATTTCCCTGTCCGTGCTTAATTTTAGTGCTTGCACTGTGGTTCCTTGTGGACTGTACTTCAGCTGTGTGCCTTGTAAATAACAGGTGCTCAGAACAAAATAAGGAAAGTCTTCTTAAAAAACAATCTGTGCTGTTAATGTTGAAAATCAGAGAGGAAGCTTTTCACACAAAATGCCAGTCCAGCAAGCTCAGCAGGACCATAATCGGAGGGTTAGTCGGACGACTATTACCTTAACTAGTAAGTGGAGAAAGTCTCCTGTATACCACAAATGGCTCAATGGAGTAGATGGAGATTTATAGTAAAGGAATGTAATTAAATCAAAAATTGTGTTATAAATCTGAACTTTAGGAGCCTTTTGGGATTGTTTTGCTTGGTTTACTAAATGCAGTATTTAGCAAGTGGCTGGTTTTCATAGAAAGTGGTGTCATTATGTGGTGAAAGGAATCCAGCAAAAATATTTCTGTGAGAAATACCTTCTATGCTACCCAGTTGATTGCTGAATTATAAACATTTCATTCACTGCAGATATCATATTAACTGAGAATATTAGATACCAAAGGACTTGTTACTGAAGCTATTCCCTTATCTGCCTAGTTCAGCATGGTATCACAAAGCTGTATTGCCACAAGAACTCATATTTAAGGCTATCTTGTTTTTCAAGGGCCTTTTAAGGTTTACTTTAGTCATATTTTCGCAATGACATTCACCAGGTAAATTATGAAATGTAGTACTGAGAATGGGTAGTGACATTAGAGACGAAAGTAGTTGCTGGACTCCTTGGTTCAAGTGAAGGTGACGGAGATGACTCATCATGCTTTTCTAGTTGGATTTAAAGGGGCCTTGTCCCCTGGTAAAGTAATTTATGTGATGCTTTACCATATCTGTGTCCTGGAAGATGTGAAATGATGCATTGACCCCATCAACTAACCAAATGTGTCTACCATTGAAATTAGAAAAGATTAAGAACAATTTGATTGAAAGCTAGAATACAAATTGGAAAACTTAAAGATGATGTTTTAGCACATCTTCTATGTCGCAAAGTTTCCAACTCAACCAACACTCTAGAGTGTAAACCGAGCTTTCAAAGCCTGCTGTTCGAGGGACTGTGCCTGCATGGTAACTTCCCAGTATGGCAACAAAACCCCTTTAAATAAGGGAGGATTCTCAACTTGTGAGACTTTGGTCAGCAGATTGTTCTTATTGCCAGCAGAAGACTGTCAGTCTGGCTTGTATTTCGGATCAGTTTACAGGTAAGTGGGAAGTGGGAATCGATAGTTGGCTAATCCTAAAATAACCCTGTTTGTAAAAGAAAACTAGCCTCCTTGTGTGATGCAGACTGGAATAGCACCAGAGTACAGGTTTTGCCAATACTAACATACCTTGGAATTTGAACTTTGTACTGGCCATTTCTCTCTCATTTCTGGAAGATGCTACACCAATTGATTCAGTCTAATAATTTTAGAAAGAAGTTGCTGATTATCCTGACAGAACTCTAGTGTTCATTTCCCTTTCCATGGAAGATGGCAGTGGATGTTTGTGTCTTCATCAAGACCCTGCCTTAACCTTTACTTTCGTTTAGGCACTCCGTTAACACCAGTAATCTAGGAGAAATCAACAGTTCCATTTTGAATCACTAACAACAAATAATAAAAGCAGTTATACAACATACATTTTAATATTTTCTCTGTAATAAACCCATTATTACAGGTGAGTGTGATCCAAATATATCCTATTTGTGTAATAACTATTCCTTACTCTTCTCCCAGTGGTACTGAGTTCCTCGCTGCTCCATGGAAGTGAAGCAGTAAAGACTGACTTCCATTTCCAAACAGTAGACAATTGGGGGTGAGGGGAGGAGGAAGAGGATTTATTTGTGCATCCAAGATTTCCATAAATCCAAATATTAACTAACATTTAGACTTTGTCAAGGAGTTGGGAATACAAAGGTACAAGTGACTGTAATTGCATAAAGCCAGGAGAAATTGTTGAAGTAGACATACAACTTGGATAATATAATTTTGTTTAAATGTTGCTGGGAGAGGTATACCAGCAGTTTATAAGTCTCAAATTCTATATATTTGGATTTAATGGAAATGGCAATAAGTTTCTGAACTTGTTAAGGCATGGTCCAGCTGGTGTATGTTAGAATAATTGTAACTTTGTTCTTCAGTGTCTGACTTCCATTTCGTAATTTGGACTTGACGAATTGTCTCGCTGAATGTTTGCTCATCTTACACAGATAGATTGATGATGATTTCTGTCCTTGAAATGATATCACTTGATAACTTTACCTGCTCTACTTCTTGTGGGATCTGCTTTGTTACAAGTTATTAAGTGGAATTATTTAATAAGCCTCAATTGTGCCTACCAGCTCTTGTCTACAGCTGACAATCCATGCAGCTTTGCCCACTAGAAAGCTTTATGTTGAGTAATTAAGATAAGACAATTAGGATATTAGATGTATTTTTTTTAACTTCTATTTAATTATTGACAGTACACAGTGGACTTTTTTTTTCTGCTGCGGAGTGTCAGTTACATTGATGGCATATGTTTGACGTATTGTGGCATATTAGATGCTGTGTAATGTGTCAGGTGTACTGGAGACATTGGTAAGAAAAGCCTACCTGGTCACACCATGCTTAGCAGGGAGTGCATCTGCCATTGCTTCTGTTCCTGTTCCTGCCACTGTAGTCGTGTCCTTTTCTGCAGAATATTCTGTAGGTAACCGATGCAGGAATTGCAACTTAAACCATTTTGTCGCTATGACTTCTTAATTTTGAGTGTTCAGTTTTAATTGCTGCACAAAGTGTCTAGAAAATGACAGAACTGGGAGATACCAGATCTTGCAACTCCAATGTACATTGAACACTCAGCTGCTTTGGTATTGCAGTGTTTCTTATAATGTACTTCATGTAGTGGATCTGTTTCTAAAGATGGTCCTCATACCTGATGTTTGTGGTCTACATCCAATTAAAATCAACAGCGCAAGAGATTGCATCCAGCAGTGAAGGTACACTTGAGGAAGTATTGCTGTGGACTGCATGTGTATTCTGGGTGAGAATGAGTTCTGATGGTTGTGAAGTTATGTTTTCATTTGCACTTCTCATTGTTCAAAAGGACGTTCTTACTGGTTTGCATATCTTTTCATGACTGTTTCATTGCTTGAAAGCTGCACATTTCCTTGATTGCTCAGAAAATTGATTGTTTGAAGAGTAACGACTGATGTCCTAGAAGTACTTTGCTCAAATGTAGGTGGAAGTTTGTGAAATTAATTATAGACAGCTTGAGTTAAAGCCACAATCCTTTCTGATGCTTTGCTTAATGTGAACACAACTGAAATAGAATTGTGTTTGGAATTTAGCAACTATCATTTCACCAGTGAGTGACTGTGCTTTTGGTTACATTAATGTATGTTGCCTGTTCTTTTTTACATAAATTCAGTGCCAGAAAATGTCTTTGCATCTTTGCCTATGCAGTTTATTAAAATTAATAATAGAGTACAAATTCAATTTTTTTCATATCATTTTAATCTGATGAGGAAGAAACGTGAGTTGCATCACCGTACAGTACATTGTAAAATGTTCAACTTTCTTAGTCATTCTTATAGCTTTTATCCATCATGTTTAGATTTTAATGCCATATTCTTTTCGCTGTGACTACAAATAATACTGCATTAAAAATATGAGTATAGGGACCCCCGTTCACCCATACTGTGCTGGTCCTATGAGAACTATAGTAGACTTCTGATGAAATTGTTGCATTGCCTCCAGAACTACATGAAAGCTGGCACAATACTCCAAATATCATTGTGTGCCCTGACACACACCAACTACTTGTGTGCCATGGCACACATTTACTATCATGAGATGGACTCCTGGGGCTGGATTTTCAGCTAAGTGCGCCCCGTTTAGTGCCTGGGCGGGGCACAAAAATGATTTTTTTTTTGGTGAAACAAGGCACACAAGATTTTGCGCCCGGGCAGAGCTTTGGGCAATGGTTTTGTGGCGGCACTTAAACTTACTGCCCTGCCCGCTGTTTTGAGTGTTTGGAAGACGTAAATTGTCGTGCATTGCTGCGCTTAGCACCCCGGGCATCAAGCTGGAAGAAGGCTTATTGATGATTATTTTCAATGTAATGGAAGAGCTCGCAGACGTATGGGGAGGAGGCCTTACCTCCAATGAGTTTACAGGGAACAGCACTCATACCTGCAGCTCCCTGAGGCATAGTGGGTTAGCAGCCTGCGCTTCTGGAAAGAAGTGCTGACAGAGATATGTCAGCTCATACAGGCAGTCCTACAGCCTGCCAGCAGCAACAGGACTACACTGCCCGTCGAGGTGAAGGTGACTGTGGCACTTGCCTTCTATGCCTCCAGCACCTTTCAGGTATCAGCGGGGGACATATGCTCCATCCCGCAGCACACTACATATTGCTGCATTTGCCAGGTGACAACTGCACTGTACGCACGCAGAATGGACTTCATAAACTTCCCAATGACCAAGGAGACCCAAAATGAGAGGGCTGTAGATTTTGGATAATTTGCTAGCTTCCCCAAGGTTCAGGCTGCCCTTGACTGTATGTACATCGCCCTGCGAGCAACTTTAGAGAATGCTGTGGTTTACCGAAACCAAAAGGGATTCTACTCCATGAACATACAGCTTGTCTATGACCATACTCAGCACATCATGGCAGTCAATGCCCAATATCCAGGGAGCATCCATGATGCTTTCATCTTGCCTGAGAGCAGTGTCTCATGCCTGTTCCAGCATCAACCACAAGGCCAGAGCTGAATGCTCAGGGACAAAGGTTACGGCCTCGCCATTGGCTCATGATCCCCCTCCGGAACCCTCAGATAGAAGCCGAGCATCGCTATAATGAGAGCCATGCAGCCATACGCAACATCATCGAACAGACAATTGGCGTGCTCAAGCAGCGCTTTCAATGCCTGGACCGCTCTGGAGGCTGCCTGCAATACTCCCCTCAGCAGGTCTCTGAGTTGATTGTAGTGTGCTGCATGCTACACAACTTAGCCATCATGAGGGGACAGGATTTGTCAATGGGGATTGCAGGACCACCTCAGAAATGGGGGGGAGCAGGAAGGAGCAAGAGGAGCAGGAAGAAAAGGAAGAGGAGCCTGGTGAGGAACCCATGTCACCACCACCACAGGAGAGGCATCGTGGAGATTTTGTCGCTGCAAAAGGCTTACGTCAGCTGTTCATAATTGAACACTTTGCTTGACGAGTGAACGGCACGTTTGACATTGCCTGGCCACTCTATCCCATCCATGTTGATTATTCCCCCTCTTATTCTGTAGATGAGGCACTACACAAGAATGGTTAAGGTGAACAAAAGAATTTATCAAACATTGTAAACTTTTATAACTTTGTTAGCATCATTTTCAAATGTTGAAATTTAAATAAAATAATATAATTATTTGCATCCATCATCATCACAGGCAGTCCCTCAAAATCGAGGAAGATTCGTTTCCACTCTAAAAGTGCGTTCTTAGGTGACTGTACAGTCCAATACCGGAATTATAGTCTCTGTCGCAGGTGGGACAGACAGTCGTTGAAGGAAAGGGTGGGCGGGGAGTCTGGTTTGCCGCATGCTCCTTCCGCTGCCTGCGCTTGGTTTCTGCATGCTCTCGGCGACGAGACTCGAGGTGCTCAGCGCCCTCCCGGATGCTCTTCCTTCACTTAGGGTGGTCTTGGGCCAGGGATTTCCAGGTGTCAGTGGGGATGTTGCACTTTATTAAGCAGGCTTTGAGAGTGTCCTTGAAATGTTTCCTCTGCCCACCTGGGGCTCGCTTGCCGTGTAGGAGTTCCGAGTAGAGTGCTTGCTTTGGGAGTCTCGTTTTGGGCATGTGGACAATGTGGCCTGCCCAACAGAGCTGGTCGAGTGTGGTCAGTGCTTAGATGCTGGGTATGTTGGCCTGATGGGGAACACAGATCCAGCAGTGTGAGTAAAAAACAACAACAACAACATTATAACCAACACCCCTGTCACACTCTTTTACCACCAGCTTTCCCCCTCCTTACCCTTACCCACCTCCCTTGCCTGCTCCTCATATCCAAAATGGCACCACGATGGTGTGCAGCAACATTGTCAGAGCGCTGCTGTGTTGGGGGTAGAGAGACAATGATGACGCTGCCTGGGGAGACACTGGACAAGCTCGTGACCTGGAAGGCCCGGCTTCTGACTGGTGAGCCTCTTCATCGGCATCGCCAGTCACAGGTAGTGTGGTGGTGTGTCTGGGTGTCACACTGGGGAACTTGGAAAGACTGCTCGCTACACTCTCCAGGACTCCACTGTCACTGGTGGAGGCCACGAGCTTCGTGTGGGCACGGATGGCCTCGCAGGTTTCGCGGCTCGCACCGACAATCTGCGACCCTACCTTGTTATGGTCGTAGTGAGACTCTCGATGCTCATGGGAATCTTACCCTGGACATCAAGGAGCTGATAAGTGAGTTGGATGCACTCCCTGGACAGTCCCACCATGTCCAGTTCTGTGTCTGCCTATCTGTCAGCAGACTGACTTTGCTGACTCACGCCACTAGTCCCAGGAGTCTCGGAGGTCGCAAAGCCCGGGAAAGTTAGATCATCCTCGATTGCCAGAGGAAAAAGAGGGGTAGAGTGCATCTGCCCCCCCAGAGTTGGCTGCTCTGTGAACTCCTCTTCTTCTTCCTCCTCCTCCTCCTCCATATGATCGCCTGCCATGGAGGGTTGATCCGAGGGATGTGGCACCTGTGACTGGTCATCTGGAAGTAGGACGAGTGGGTAGCCACAGGGGAGGGGGCAGGGTGACATGAGTAAGGTCACATAGCACAGTGTCATTTGAAGGACTGCCGCTACTCCATTATATCTAGTCCAGAGACACTGCATTACATTGCCCCAACCCTAGTCCACAGACACTGCATCACATTGCCCCAACCCAGCCCAGGGAGTTATCCTCAGTTTCCGAGCAGGGATCAGTGTCCCCAGTGGCAGTTGCCCGACCTGAGTTGACGATGAGGCCTGTCACTCTCTCCTCAATGTCGGTGAGTGGCAGGGTCTGAGGCGGGCCGCCGCCTGTCCGCACCTGCTCGTGGCGATTATGGGACTTCTTTGCCTACAAAGATGAAAATGGGAATGGTTACCAGAGGGTCTATCTGCTCTGTGGCACACACAGATAGCCACCAAAGCACTTACACCATACTGTCTGAATGTAATAGAGTCCTATGTTTATTGGCATTGGAAGTTGCATTTTGTTCATCAGGAGGACATCAAAGTGCAGAAACATCTTATGAGTTCTCAGAAAGGTATCTTAATAATGTGTAAAGATCATTCATGGCAAATAGGGTGCCACACTAAGCCTACCTATGTGTCATGCATTTTAGGAGGCAACCCACAGAGAGACAACAACAGCATGAGAACAAATAGTGTGTCAAATTTATAATTTAAGTAATAAAGGAGTGCATCAATAAAAATTGTACTCTAAGAACCCTCGAAAGATCAGTAAACTTTTTTCAGCACTGCTTCCCACTGCTGGCCACTGTGTCTGAGGCAGAGACATCCTCAGCAATTCCCTCCATATTCTGTAAAAAATGGATGGCAGGGGTCTAGATCCACCATCACTGTGTAATTCCTGCCATCTTCTCTCCACAGCCCTCTCAAGAGCTTCGTTAGCCTCTTGTGAAAATCGTCTGGCATGCTGTCTGCTGTCCTCCTCCTCCATCATCAAAATCAAATAATAAAATGGCTGATTCAGCCCCAGGTGTACTGCGCATGCGATCGGACAGCAGACCAGAAGCGTGGGGAAAAAAACTTTGCGCATGCACAGAACGGGCGATTTTTTTTCAGGCCAGAACTTTCGGCTCCGCCAAACAAATTCTGTGGTGCAACGCCAGAGTTTGCCCTAACACCTATCGTGAACTTTCATTTGGCGAAAGTTGCGTGAACTGGCGCTAACGCTAACCCGCTGCTAAATTTTTTATTTTGCCGTGATTTGTGCCCGGAAACAGCAAAATCGCAAACAGCCGAAAATCCAGCCCCATTCTGAGGATAAGCTTTTACTTGAGACAGCCATCATTATACTGACTGCGCATCTTAGTTATTCTAGGCCCTTTTCAAATTCCGAGCATTATCACTTACTGCACTACACTTGCTGCTATGACGTTCAGTATTATGTGGTGCGTTTGGTGGTGGTGTACTAGAGAGCCAGAGCACATTGGATGTCTATTGTTAGGCTACATCAAGCAAAGATGCATGTGCAGAAATTGGCTAGGAGTTGTACTCATACCAATAACTTACTGTAATGGCAGTATAAAGAAAGGACATCCTTATTAAAAGTACACCAAGTGTTAATAAACCACATCCAGATTTTCCAAGCCATTTCAGTGATGCAGCAATATCTTAAGAGCACAACAGGATAACTAAACACACTTTAACCACTAATTGGCACCAAGACTGCTATGTTTTCTTTTGCTGTACCTGGGAAGAAATAGCGAGAGTGTCTGTGAATTTAAATGATCATTCACCAATGCCATCAACTTTTACAAATACTTTTAATAAGAAAAATCTGTTATTTTATGGGATATATGCATCTTGAAGGATGAGCTTTATAAAGTAAAGATTAGTTTAAAATGATTTATGTGGCCTCATTTATATGTCGCCATTTCTTGGCTGTTTTAAAAGCTGAGAAAAAAATCCCAACGTCAACCAAGATTCAGTGACAATTGTAGTGCTTTCAGCAGTGATAGTCCCTTAGTTGTACCCGAGTGAAACTACACAGTAAAGTATACAGAATCTGATGACAGCTGCAAGAATTGCTCCATGTCAGTGAATCCACTTTAGAGCAAGGCAGGCAGCAGTACAGGGTATACTTCCATTGTGTTGTTGGGTAAGTTCATATCACGAACATAACCTCCACTTTTACCGTATGACTCTTGCTAAAATATTCCAACTTGGTTGACATATCCGATGTGATCATTCCCATTTTCAGTCCTCTCCGGTGCAGCTTCCTGATCTTTCAGTGTCCGCCTGGCTAAAGAGGGATTAAAACAGATGTCCCAGGCAGAATTCTGCGTTTTATCATAGAATCATAGGATCATAGAAATTGAAGGAGTTCATTCGGCCCATCGTATCCGTGCCGGCTGACAAAGCTATCCAGCCTAATCCTACTTGCCAGCTCTTGGTCCGTAGCCTTATCAGTTATGGCAATTCAAGTTTTTATAAGTGTGTTGGCATGGGTACCTCCTGGTGCCTCTGGATTCTGTTAGAGATTTGAGTAAGCACCACTTCATGCTGCTGAATTGATACAAATAAAATGGTTTATGTGATTACTGGTAAACTTTAGTGTTGGCTCATTGATAATAGTACACTCACACTCTGTGGTTATTTTATAAACTGGGTAAAAATTGAAAAGGACCTGATTTGTATGAGTTTTTAATAAGATGAAATCCAAGATCTAATCTTGGTCCTGGCATCCAGTGGGTTAATGCAACATATTGTGTAGTACAGAGCTTTTCAGTCCAACATTCTTGCATTTATATAGCGTCTTGCACAACCACCAGACATCCCAAAGTGATTAATAGCCAATTAAGTACCTTTTGGAGTGTAGTCACTGTTGTAGTGTAGGAAACGCGGCAACCAATTTGCGCACAGCAAGCTCCCACAAACAGCAATATGATAAAGACCAGATAATCTGTTTTTAGTGATGTTGATCGAGGGATAAATATTAACGTCCCTGCTCTTCTTTGAAAGACTGCCATGGGATTTTTACATCCACCTCAGAGAGCAGACGGGGCCTCGGTTTAATGTCTCAGTGCAACATTCCCTCACTACTGCACTGGAGTGTCAGCCTAGATTTTTGTGCACAAGTGGTGGGGCAACTTGTGTCATTGGAAAAAAATCAGTCTGCTCCTGACTATCCAGTGGCTCCTGGTAGAAAGTATGTGCATGGGCATTAGGTAAGCTCACGATCAGGCTCAGTTGTGATGCTGCCCACTGTCAAGAAGACTGCCAGCACTTACTGTCTTCATAAGAACATAATGGGCCGAAAATTCCGGCCTCGCTGGGTCCGTACAAAGTGCTCACATAGAAACATAGAAAATAGGTGCAGAAGTAGGCCATTCGGCCCTTCGAGCCTGCACCACCATTCAATAAGATCATGGCTGATCAGTACCCCTTTCCTGCTTTCTCTCCATACCCCTTGATCCCTTTAGCTGTAAGGGCCATATCAAACTCCTTCTTGAATATATCCAATGAACTCACATCAACAACTCACTGCAGTAGGGAATTCCACAGGTTAACAACTCTGAGTGAAGAAGTTTCTTCTCATCTCAGTCCTAAATGGCCTACCCCTTATCTGAAGACTGTGTCCACTGGTTATGGACTTCCCCAACATCGGGAACATTCTTCCCGCATCTAACCTGTCCCGTCCCATCAGAATCTTATACGTTTCTATGAGATCCCCTCTCATCCTTCTAACCTCCAGTGTATAAGGGCCCAGTTGATCCAGTCTCTCCTCCTATGTCAGTCCAGCCATCCCGGGAATCAGTCTGGTGAACCTTCGCTGCACTCCCTCAATAGCAAGAACGTCCTTACTCAGATTAGGAGACCAAAACTGAACACAATATTCCAGGTGAGGCCTCACTAAGGCCCTGTACAACTGCAGTAAGATCTCCCTGCTCCTATATTCAAATCCCCTAGCTATGAAGGCCAACATACCATTCGCCTTCTTCACCGCCTGCTGTATCTGCATGCCAACTTTCAATGACTGATGAACCATGACACCCAGGTCTCGTTGCACCTCCCCATTTCCTAATCTGCCGCCATTCATAAAATTCTGCCTTCGTGTTTTTGCCCCCAAAGTGGATAACCTCACATTTATCCACATTATACTGCATCTGCCATGCATTTGCCCACTCACCTAACCTGTCCAAGTCACCCTGTAGTCTCTTAGCATCCTCCTCACAGCTCACACCACCACCCAGTTTAGTGTCATCTGCAAACTTGGAGATATAACGGACGCGGCGAGACCTCACAAAAGTCGTTTTTTGGGGCGCAGTGCGCATGTGCCGAAAACCAGCTTTTCTGATCTGTTAAGATTTCTCTAGACAGATCCTCCACATCCATGGGAGAAAGAAACCCGCGCGGGAGAAATTGTGCTATTTGCCCAACTCATGCCCAGTGAATGTCCTTCAAAGTTTTATGCCTGGTAAAAGCAGGTGCATAGCTTACTTTTACCAGCGTAACATTTTTAAAATATATAAATATTAAATTTAAACATTTTTACATTAAAAACCGTGTCTATTAAGGTAAGTTTATTTTTATCTCTATTAAAACACGTTAAAAAAAATCCCTAAAATATTTTTTTCTAAAAGATTGAATTACATTTAATTTTAATTCATTTGAAATATGTAAGGTGTTTTATTTATTTATTATCCTGTGTTTCGGTGTTTTAGGGGGTTATTCTCATTGATAGTAATGGGAACTCATACAAACGGAGTTCCCATTTTTATCAATGAGAATACTACTTAGTGATTGGTAACTCCAGCATGTACCCGAAAGACACCTTCCCATGCGCTGCGCAGCGAATCTAGGTCTCCGACCACAATCCTACGTTCTTCCGGGGACCACCAGGTACTTTTGTAGATTTTTTTTCAGGTCTGAGACATTCACACGAAGAAAGCCTCCGACCACAATTTTCCCCCAAACGTAAGAAATAGGAACAGGAGAGGGCCATTCTGCCCTTCGAGCCTGCACCACCATTCAATAAGATCATGGCTGATCTTCTACCTCAACTCTACCTTCCCACACTATCCCCATATCTCTTGATTCCCTTAGTATCGCAAAATCTATCAATCGCTGTTTGAATATACTCAACGACTGAGCATCCACAGCCCTCTGGGGTAGAGAGTTCCAAAGGTTCACAACCCTTTGAGTGAAGACATTTCTCCTCATCTCAGTCCTAAATGGCTGACTCCTTATTCTGAGACTGAACTCCTAGTGTTAGACTCCCCAGCCAGGGGAAATATCCTCCCAGCATCTACCCTGTAAGCCCCTTATATGTTTCAATGAGATTTCCTCTCATTCTTCTAAACTCCAGGGAATATAGGCCTAGTCTATGCATTCTCTCCTCCTAGGACAATCCTCTCATCCCAGGAATCAATTGAGTGAACCTTTGTTGTTCTCCCTCCAAGGCAAGTATATCCTTCCTTAAGTAAGGAGACCAAAACAGTACACAGTACTCCAGGTAAGGCCTCACCAAAGCCCTATATAATTGCAGTAAGATGTCTTTACTCTTATACTCCAATCCATTTGTATTTAGGTTCATGCATGAAAATATTGCAGTTGAATGTGGTACCAGAAGGTTGTCAGCGATCCAGCATGAACCACTACCTTCAGGAAAGGAAGAGAAAAGGTAGAGAGGTAAAAACAATGTGAAGAGAAGTCATAGAAAAATGCTAGAGCCAAACATTAGCATCAATCAGCCAGACAAAATTCCCTGAAGACAGATCAGTATTCCAATATCGATGGGAATTTCTGTTGTTTACATGGACAATTGATGTACACAACAAAAGCAACTTTAATAATAGCATTTTTTAAGTAGGAAAGCATCTCAAGGCATTTTACAGAGGGGACGATAAAGAACAGTTGCCAAGCTATAGTAGCAGATTTGGAAAAGGTAACCGATAGCTTGAGAGAGAGGCAAGTGCAGAAGCAAAGGGGTTCCAGCTGAAGGCTGTGTCACCAATAGTGGGCGAAAGGGAGGGGATGTGCATGTGAGACCAGTGACAGAAGGCTGAAGTGTCCAGGAGAGAACACATGCTTGCAAAGACGAAGTGAATTGAGGCCATGGATGGTTTTGAAGATGAGGACAAGAATCATAAATTCGGTATGTTGGGGGTCACAGAGCCAATGTAGGTCAGCAAAGATGGGGATGACTGGAATGCAGGATTAGCTGCAGGTGGCAGAGCTTTGGAACAACTTGAGTTTATGTAGATAGAAGATGGGAAGCCAAAAATAAATCATTTCTAGAAGGAAAATGAGGAACGTTGGTGATCTACACTAGGGTTTCCAAGCTGTTTTCTTTGTTGGCCGCATAGTGTGTGCCATGGAACCTCAGGGCTGCATGTCCATTAATTTGTTTATATCTTAAGCCATTGATGTAAACAGATTTTGGTGTTCAGATCTATCATGAGGCAACTGCTAAGAACAGCCTTTTCCAACCCTCCAGCTCAGAAAATTCAATCAGGATAAACCAACAAGTAAGAAATATCAGGGCAACTGTGACTGACTGACTGGGGTATCGAGGCTTGAGTTGCTGGGATTCCGGGACTGCATTTGGTCCATGATACTCGGCTTAGTCACCCTTCTAGATTTCTCTGGTAACAGCTCATTAACACATTTAAAATTAGGACTTTGCAGTGTGTATGAAGCAGAACAGGGATTCTCTATGGAGACCAGGCATCACCAGAATAGCATTTTTCTTTAATTCTCAGCATATATGGGCTTCGCTGGCAAGGCCGGCATTTTGTTGTCCATCCCTTGTTGCCCATGATGAAGTGGTGATGCGCCTTCTTGAACTGCTGATGTCCATGTGCTGAATGTACTCCCACAATGCTGTTAGGTAGTGAGTTCCAGAATTTTGACCCAGTAATGTCTGATTCTAATCTGGGATCACAGAGAGTTTGGCTGCGTATTATGCATAATGCATGGCAATTGTTCTTTTATCTGGGAAAGCCAGGGAGAACTGCAGTCACTGTTGTAAAAGGAAACCATTTGTCACAAGAAGGGGGTGCAATTATGGATCCTGTAGAAAACACAGAGAAGCTTGGGTCTTTTTTGACTAATGTTAGAGTTAAGTGGAACAGTCAAATGGGAGTACAATTCTGAAAGATATGTTCTGTGGACTGTATTTAGCTCTAAACAAATTGAGAGGAGGCGAGGCCCCAGGGAGTGCGGGATGTTTAGAATATTATCCCTGCCACCTCTAAAATTGGCCCTATTTGGTTTTAAAAATGTCAAAATTGATTGTTAAAATAGTGCATTTTATTTAATATGTAAGTATTATTCCCTTGGGGAACAATAAAGTAGTGGAGAATGGGGGATTATAGGATAGGACGCAGAAACATAGAAAGTAGGTACAGGAGTAGGCCATTCAGCCCTTCGAGCCTGCACCACCATTCAATATGATCATAGGTGTTAATGCAACGTCAGTACCCCATTCCTGCTTTCTCTCCATACCCCTTGATCCATTTAGCCGTAAGGGCCATATCTAACTCCTTTTTGAATATATCTAACGAACTGGCCTCAACAACTTTCTGTGGTAGAGAATTCCACAGGTTCACAATTCTCTGAGTGAAGAAGCTTCTCCTCATCTCGGTCCTAAATGGCTTACCCCTTATACTTAGACTGTGACCCCTGGTTCTGGACTTCCCCAACATCGGGAATATTCTTCCTGCATCCTGCATCCTGCAGACAAAAGGCAGGTAGAGGCAGACAAAAGGCAGGTAGGGGCAGACAAAAGGCTGGTTAGTTTAACATCTGTAGTGGGGAAAATGCTTGAAGCTATCATGAAGGAAGAAATAGCGGGACATCTAGATAGGAATAGTGCAATCAAGCAGACGCAACATGGATTCATGAAGGGGAAATCATGTTTAACTAATTTACTGGAATTCTTTGAGGATATAACGAGCATGGTGGATAGAGGTGTACCGATGGATGTGGTGTATTTAGATTTCCAAAAGGCATTTGATAAGGTGCCACGCAAAAGGTTACTGCAGAAGATAAAGGTACGCGGAGTCAGAGGAAATGTATTAGCATGGATAGAGAATTGGCTGGCTAACAGAAAGCAGAGAGTCGGGATAAATGGGTCCTTTTTGGGTTGGAAATCGGTGGTTAGTGGTGTGCCACAGGGATCGGTGCTGGGACCACAACTGTTTACAATATACATAGATGACCTGGAAGAGGGGACAGAGTGAAGTGTAACAAAATTTGCAGATGACACAAAGATTAGTGGGAAAGTGGATTGTGTAGAGGACACAGAGAGGAGGCTGCAAAGAGATTTAGATAGGTTAAGCAAATGGGCTAAGGTTTGGCAGATGGAATACAATGTCGGAAAATGTGAGGTCATCCACCTTGGAAAAAAAAAACACTAAAAGGGAATATTATTTGAATGGGGAGAAATTACAACATGCTGCGGTGCAGAGGGACCTGGGAGTCCTTGTGCATGAAACTCTTTTGAGTTCCTTGTGCATGAATCCCAAAAAGTTAGTTTGCAGGTGCAGCAGGTAATCAGGAAGGCGAATGGAATGTTGGCCTTCATTGCGAGAGGGATGGAGTACAAAAGCAGGGAGGTCCTGCTGCAACTGTACCTCTTGGTGAGGCCGCACCTGGAGTACTGCGTGCAGTTTTGCTCACCTTACTTAAGGAAGGATATACTAGCTTTGGAGGGGGTACAGAGACGATTCACTAGGCTGATTCCGGAGATGAAGGGGTTACCTTATGATGATAGATTGAGTAGACTGGGTCTTTACTCGTTGGAGTTCAGAAGGATGAGGGGTGATCTTATAGAAACATTTAAAATAATGAAAGGGATAGACAAGATAGAGGCAGTGAGGTTGTTTCCACTGGTCGGGGAGACTAGAACTAGGGGGCACAGCCTCAAAATACGGGGGAGTCAATTTAAAACCGAATTGAGAAGGAATTTCTTCTCCCAGAGGGTTGAGAATCTGTGGAATTCTATGCCCAGGAAAGCAGTTGAGGCTAGCTCATTGAATGCATTCAAATCATAGATAGATAGATTTTTAACCAATATGGGAATTAAGGGTTATGAGGAGCGGGCGGGTATATGGAGCTGAGTCCACAGCCAGATCAGCCATGATCTTGTTGAATGGCGGAGCAGGCTCGAGGAGCAAGATGGCCTACTCCTGTTCCTAATTCTTATGTTCTTATGTTCTTATACAACCTGTCCAATCCCGTCAGAATTTTATATGTTTCTATGAGATCCCCACTCATTCTTCTAAATTCCAGTGAATATAAGCCTAGTCAATCCAGTCCTCGCAGCTCGCACTGCTACCCAGCTTAGTGTCATCTGCAAACTTGGAGATATTACGTTCAATTCCTTCGCCTAATCATTAATGTGTGTTATAAATAGCTGGGGTCCCAGCACTGAACCCTGCAGCACCCCACTAGTCATTCTGAAAAGGACCCGTTTATTCCCACTCTTTGCGTCCTGTCTGCCAACCAGTTCTCTATCTACGTCAATACATTACATCCAATACCATGTGCCTTAATTTTGCACACCAATCTCTTGTGTGGGACCTTGTCAAAAGCCTTTTGAAAGCTCAAATACACCACATCCACTGGTTCTCCCTTATCCACTCTACTAGTTACATCCTCAAAAAGCTCTAGATTTGTCAAGCATGATTTCCCTTTCATAAATCCATGCTGACTTGGATTGATCCTGTCACTGCTTTCCAAATGTGCTGCTATTACATCTTTAATAATTGATTCCAGCATTTTCCTCACCACCGATGTTAGGCTAACCGGTCTATAATTCCTTGTTTTCTCTCCCTCCTTTTTTAAAAAGTGGGGTTATATTAGTTACCCTCCAATCCATAGGAACTGAACCAGACTCCATGGAATATTGGAAAATGACCGCCAATGCATCAAGTTAGAAAGAAGAAAAGTAAAAGTGGAGGGCAGAGAAACCTAAGGCAAAAAGCAACAAGGGACACATTATACCAAAATTCTAAAAGGGCACAGTATATTCGAAAGACAAGCCTGAAGGCTCTGTGCCTCAATGCGAGGAATATTCGGAATAAGGTGGACAAATTAACTGCGCAGATAGCAGTTAATGGGTATGATGTAATTGACATCATGGAGACATGGCTCCAGGGTGACCAAGGTTGGGAACTCAACATCCAGGGGTATTCAACATTTATGAAGGATAGACAGAAAGGAAAAGGAGGCAGGGTGGCATTGCTGCTTAAAGAGGAAATTAATGCAATAGTAGGAAAGGACATTACCTTGGATGATATGGAATCGGTATGGGTGGAGCTACAGAATACCAAAGGGCAGAAAACACTGATGGGAGTTGTGTACAGACCACCAAACAGTAGTAGTAAGGTTGGGGACAGCATCAAACAAGAAATTAGGGATGCATGCAATAAAGTTACAGGAGTTATCATGGGTGACTTTAATCGAGATATTGATTGGGCTAACCAAACTGGTAGAAATGCGGTGGAGGAGGATTTCCTGGAGTGTATTGGGATGGTTTTCTAGACCAATATGTCAATGAACCAGCAAGGGAGCTGGCCATCCTAGACTGGGTGATATGTAATGAGAAAGGACTAATTAGCAATCTTGTTGTGCGAGGCCCCTTTGGGAAGAGTTCTTTATTTGGTAGAATTCTTTATTAAGATGGAGAGTGACACAGTTAATTCAGAAACTAGGAAGGTAACTTCGATGGTTTGAGGCATGAATTGGCTAGAATAGACTGGCAAATGATACTTAAAGGGTTGATGGTGGATAGGCAATGGAAAACATTTAAAGATCACATGGATGAACTGCAGCAATTGTACATCTCTGTCTGGAGTAAAAATAAAACGGGGAAGGTGGCTCAACCGTGGCTAACAAGGGAAATTAAGGATAGTGTTCAATCCAAGGAAGAGGCATATATATAAATTGGCCAGAAAAAGCAACAAACCTGAGGACTGGGAGAAATTTAGAATTCAGCAGAGGAGGACAAAGGGTTTAATTAAGAAGGGGGAAATAGAGTACGAGAAGAAGCTTGCTGGGAACATAAAAACTGACTGCAAAAGATTCTATAGATATGTGAAGAGAAAAAGATTAGTGAAGACAAACATTGGTCCCTTGCAGTTGGATTCAGGTGAATTTATAATGGGGAACAAAGAAATGGCAGACCAATTGAACAAATACTTTGGTTCTGTCTTCACGAAGGAAAACACAAATAACCTTCTGGAAGTATTAGAGGACCGAGGGTCTCGTGAGAAGGAGGAACTGAAGGATATCCTTACTAGGCGGGAAATTGTGTTAGTGAAATTGATGGGATTGAAGGCTGATAAATCCCCGGGACCTAATAGTCTGCATCCCAAAGTACTTAAGGAAGTGGCCCTAGAAGCAGTGAATGCATTGGTGATCATTTTCCAACAGTCTATCGACTCTGGATCAGTTCCTATGGACTGGAGGGTAGCTAATGTAACACCACTTTTTAAAAAGGGAGGGAGAGAGAAAGCGGGTAATTATAGACCGGTTCGCCTGACATCAGTAGTGGGGAAAACGTTGGAATCAATTATTAAGGATGAAATAGCAGCGCATTTGGAAAGCAGTAACAGGATCGATCCAAGTCAGCATGGATTTATGAAAGGGAAATCATGCTTGACAAATCTTCTGGAATTTTTTGAGGATGTAACTAGTAGAGTGGACAAGGGAGAACCAGTGGATGTGGTGTATTTGGACTTTCAAAACTCTTTTGACAAGGTCCCACACAAGGGATTTGTGTGCAAAATCAAAGCACATGGTACTGGGGGTAATATACTAACGTGGATAGAGAACTGGTTGACAGACAGGAAGCAGAGAGTCGGGATAAACGGGTTATTTTCAAAATGGCAGGCAGTGACTAGTGGAGTGCTGCAGGGCTCAATGCTGGGACCCCAGCTCTTTATAATATACATCAATGATTTGGATGAAGGAATTGAGTGTAATATCTCCAAGTTTGCAGATGACACTAAACTGGGTGGCGGTGTGAGCTGTGAGGGGACGCTAGGAGGCTGCAGGGTGACGTGGACAGGTTAGGTGAGTGGGCAAATGAATGGCAGATGCAGTATAATGCGGATAAATGTGAGGTTATCCAATTTGGGGGCAAAAACGCGAAGACAGAATATTATCTGGATGGTGGCAGATTAGGAAAAGGGGAGGTGCAACGAGACCTGGGTGTCATGGTTCATCAGTCATTGAAAGTTGGCATACAGGTACAGCAGGCGGTGAAGGCAAATGGTATGTTGGCCTTCATAGCTAGGGGATTTAAGTATAGGAGCAGGGAGGCCCTACTGCAGTTGTACAGGGCCTTGGTGAGGCCCCACCTGGAATATTGTGTTCAGTTTTGGTCTCCTAATCTGAGGAAGGACGTTCTTGCTATTGAGGGACTGCAGCGAAGGTTCACCAGACTGATACCCGAGATGGCAGGACTGACATATTAGGAGAGACTGTACTAACTGGGCCTTTATAAATTGGAGTTTAGAAGGATAAGAGGGGATCTCATAGTAACATATAAGATTCGGACGGGACGGGACAGGTTAGATGCGGGTAGAATGTTCCCGATGTTGGGGAAGTCCAGAACCAGGGGACACAGTCTTAGGATAAGTGGTAGGCCATTTAGGACTGAGTTGAGGAGAAATGCTTCACTCAGAGAGTTGTTAATCTGTGGAATTCCCTGCCACAGAGAGTTGTTGATGCCAGTTCATTGGATATATTCAAGAGGGAGTTAGATATGGCCCTTACAGCGAAGAGGATCAAGGTGTATGGAGAGAAAGCAGGAAAGGGGTACTGAGGGAATGATCAGCCATGATCTTATTGAATGGTGGTGCAGGCTCGAAGGGCCGAATGGCCTACTCCTGCACCTATTTTCTATGTTTCTATGTTTCTATCTACTATTTCTAAGGCCACTTCCTTAAATACTCTGGGATGCAGACTATCAGGCCCTAGGGATTTATCGACCTTCAGTCCCTTCAATTTCCTTAAAACCATTTCCTGACTCTTAAGGATTTCCCTCAGTTCCCCCTTCTCGCTCGACCCTCGGTCCCCTTGTATTTTCGGGAGGTTATTCGTGTCTACCTTAGTGAAGACAGAACCAAAGTATTTGTTCAATTGGTCTGCCCATTATTAATTCCCCTGATTCTGACTGCAAGGGATCTACATTAGTCTTCGCTAATCTTTTTCTCTTCACATATCTGTAGAAGCTATTGCAGTCAGTTTTTATGTTCCCTGTAAGCTTCCTCTCATACTCTATGCATTTGTCCTCATTTTGGTTTTAATGTCTACCTTTTTAATCAACTTCTCCTATTACTACTCCTACTCCTATTCCTATTACTACTCTTACTCCTACTGGTTTTACTTAGACTAACCTTGGAGAGAATGAAGAGTGGGGGAACCCAGACCCAAACAAAAAGTGAGAGAAAAGTCAAGTCCAGGTTCAGCTGTTAAAATGAGAGTCTGAAGAGAAGAGGAATGAGTAAAATATACCAGCAATCAGTATGAAAGGAAAAACATAATAGCTGGTGTTTGTGATATCCAAAATGTGAATGTTGCGCACAGCACTTGAATTATGTAGCTATAGGTAATTGTATGAAAAAGAGATACAGGAGTTAACAGGATTCATCATTATACTATATACCTATCCCGCATTGTCTGTATCTTTACTTCATTATTTAGAAAATGCATAAAATTTATTTGAAAAATATGTGAATAATCCCAGTATGATTTGAGATAAATTCATCTTGGATTTCCAAGCTATTTCCATCTGCATGTTATCATGCAACTGGATATAATTGTTTATCTGCTTTCACTATGTGAGGAGTATATGGTGGACTATTGAAAGGGGTTGTTGAAGAAAATGAAACTAACAAAATATTATTTTTCGCAATTATTTTACATGGTTACTGTCTCTTAAACTAACTGGACCACAGATAGTGGAATACATAGAAACATAGAAAATAGGTGCAGGAGTAGGCCATTCACCCCTTCGAGCCTGCACCACCATTTAATATGATCATGGCTGATCATGCAACTTCAGTACCCCATTCCTGCTTTCTCTCCATACCACTTGATCCCATTAGCCGTAAGGGCCACATCTAACTCCCTTTTGAATATATCTAACAAACTGGCCTCAACAATTTTCTGTGGTAGAGAATTCCACAGGTTCACAATTCTCTGAGTGAAGAAGTTTCTCCTCATTGCGGTCCTAAATATCCTTAGACTGTGACCCCTGGTCCTGGACTTCCCTAACATCGGGAACATTCTTCCTGCATCTAACATGTCCAGTCCCATCAGAATTTTATATGTTTCTATGAGATCCCCTCTCATTCTTCTAAATTCTAGTGAATATAAGCCTAGTCGATCCAGCCTCTTCTCATATGTCAGTCCTGCCATCCCGGAAATCAGTCTGGTGAACCTACGCTGCACTCCCTCAATAGCAAGAATGTCCTTCCTCAGATTAGGAGACCAAAACTGTACACAATATTCCAAGTGAGGCCTCACCAAGTCCCTGTACAACTGTAGTAAGACCTCCCTGCTCCTATACTCAAATCCTCTCGCTATGAAGGCCAACATGCCATTTGCCTTCTTCACTGCCTGCTGTACCTGCATGCCAACTTTCAATGACTGATGTAGCATGACCCCCAGGTCTCGTTGCACCTCCCCTTTTCCTAATCTGTCACCATTCAGATAATATTCTGCCTCCCTGTTTTTGCCACCAAAGTGGATAACCTCACATTTATCTACATTATACTGCATCTGCCATGCATTTGCCAACTCACCTAACCTGCCCAAATCACCTTGCAGCCTCTTAGCATCCTGCTCACTGCCACCCAGCTTAGTGTCATCTGCAAACTTGGAGATATTACATTCAATTCCTTCGTCCAAATCATTAATATATATTGTAAATAGCTGGGGTCTCAGCACTGAACCCCACTAGTCACTGCCTGCCATTCTGAAAAGGACCCGTTTATCCCTACTCTCTGCTTCCTGTCTACCAACCAGTTCTCTATCAACGTCAATACATTACCGCCAATACCATGTGTTTTAATTTTGCACACTAATCTCTTGTGTGGGACCTTGTCAAAAGCCTTTTCAAAGTCCAAATACACCACATCCACTGGTTCTCCCTTGTCCACTCTACTAGTTACATCCTCAAAAAATTCTAGAAGGCTTGTCAAGAATACTCTTACTGAATCCATGCATCCATGGTGTAATTGAACCTAAATTGTTTACTCATTGGAGTCTCCAGGAAACTTGAGAATGATTGATGAGGAAATTAGATGCTCCTAGTTAAGTCATTATGAATTCTGAGGAACATTACAAAAGCAATATTAGTGCTTTGGGAAATCTTCAGATTAGAGATAAATAGTACTTGGATTTCTAATTTCTGTATCAATTACTGTAGGTGTTCCATACTTCCTTTACTCTGTTTTGTTTTACTGAGTGTTTTTTTTAGAATTCATACGTTGCACGGTTAAAGATTGAACAACTGCAGCATAATGCTTTGAGTCCTGGTTGCTTTATTGGAGCAGAAATGCAGAAATTAAGAAAATAGTAGTATTGATCATATCACGATTGTCTAATTTGAGATTTTTTCTACTTCTCTACAAAAAAATTAAATCAAAGTTGTTTAAAACATATGGGGCAAGAACCTCCACTTTTTTTGCATGCTTAACGCCCACTTAACACCCATTTTACCGCTAATGACGTATAAAGCCCTTATATCGCCCATTCTGACACAAAGTGGAAACTGACGAGCGTTACTTTCCCAATGTGCTTAACACTGAGACAAAACACTTTTTTTGGGCGGAATCAGCAGAATGGGCGAATTCAATGGCCATAATATTGCCCAGCGTTACTTTCCGCACGGAATTAACACCGAGATTCAATATTAACGCCCGCCCACTGTTTTTTGTCGTAAAGAGCATATTTACCCAAACTAGCGGCCACGGAGATCGCCTATCTTCAATTTCACCACCTTGCACACATATCGCCCACAATATCGCTCGCTCAAAAAAACGCCCAGAAAAAGTGGAACTAACCAGAAGGAACATCAGCGGTGTGGCTGGCATTTGTTAAATCCCACTCTTACGTGAGGAGCTGATATCGGAACGATTTGCCTGAAAGAACAGTGATGTGAGTGACAATGCTGACACACTGCTGTGTGTGCAGCTCAGACATCAATGGTGCCCATCATCTTGGTGTCAGTTAAAGTTTACGTTGATTGATGTTCAGTTGTATTTAACCCTTTCATGGTCAGGAATCACCAGTATGTAACGGTCCAGCTATCTGAGACAATGCGCAACAAGGTTATGTTCAATAACAAAAGTTTAATACCGACATTGGTCTGAAATCATAAGTATCACAGCCAATAACACCCAACCCCCCTGCCCACAACCCACTTTTTCCACCATTGACATAAATCACATGCTTAACATGTCCATCAACACACAATACAAAGGCAAAGCAGGAGCGTGGTCCCCAGCCCCCATACATTGCATCAAATTGCATACACCCAGATGGAGATATAACACAGCCATCACCTGCGCACATGCACCTCACTTTCTTTCCCCCCCCTCACCTCCTCCTCCCCACCTCTACACCTTCCCCTCGTTGCTCCACAGTGCCTGGCCATGGAGCTCCGCAGGCGGTGCCTCATTCGGAGGGGGATGAAGGCAGATGCGTTGGTTACACAGGTACGGGAGCGGAGGGTGCCGAGGGGGCAACATTCTCTGATGCAGAAGCAGGATCTTGGTCCTTGCTCTCATCTGTCGTTCGCAGTGGTGGTGCAGAACCTATGAGTGGATTGTCGCGCTCGGGGTCCGCTGGGAGGCCTGTGGCAGCAGTGTTCCTGATTATTGCATCTAGGGACTCCGCCATCCACAGAATGTACTCGGTTATGGGGGCCAGGTGTTGGGATATGCCCCTCAATGCTTCGATGAGCTGATCACCAATGTCTACAGTCCTCCTGGAAAACTGTACCATCTCTCCGCTGTCATGTCGCGCTCGTGGAACCGACCTGCTGCGTCCACAAGGCCTCTGTGGGGTCGGCACTGTCCTGGAGACAAATGGGGTGCTCTGTGGAAAGGTGCTTGGGGCCGGCACCTCCAGAGTGGAGGCGGGAATGACCAGAGGACCACTAGATGGCCTTGGGGTAATATGGCGAAGAAGGTTCTTCAAAATCCGCGCTCTCAACCGTTGAGAACAGATGCAGCGGATTGACGGGCGAGAATCGGAGCTCCTCAGCACCAGATGTAGTAGGATCGTCCGCCGACTCCTGCCCCGCACCCCCACCTTCTGGCCTCTGTGGCCTTGCCTGGCGCCGCGCTGCTGGCTGAGCTGCAAGACACTTTTGAGGTTATTAGAGGAGAAGGGGGTGCCAGGGTAACAAGGTGAGTCCAGCACTACACACAGCATATGCACGACTAAAGCACCACCGCTGTCAAAATCATCGCAGACATCACATTTCATGACCATCAACACATTGTGCATTGCAGTGATTTTCATTAGGCCAGCATTATTTCTATGACAGTTTTAGAAATCATCTATCATATATGATTGTTCGGATATGAGTTGGTGTGTCATCTATTGACTACATCATGCAGTGGTGTAAGCTTTACTCACGCGGCATCACTTCAGGGTCTGCAGATGCATCCACGGGTGTCCGGGATGCTTCCCCACGAGTGTTAGCACTCGTTCCTCCATCTCTGTGATGTCACTGGGGACTGGTGGCCCCCCAACAATTCGCATCTGTAAGGACCTCATCGTCGATGGCTTCTTCTGTAAAAGATGACAGGACAACATGGCATGAGATCATTGCGTGATATCATTGCTAGGTACTGTCACAGAGACTGATACAACACATAACCGATAGATGTAATCATGATTATTAAAATTGTTATATATGTATACTTGTATTTACTCTGTACAGCCACCAGAGGGCTCATCCCCTGGAGTCCCAAGAGATCACATAATCCCTTGGGAGCACAGGAATTTAAGGAGGCTTCACACGTTGGAGAGGCACTCGAGACCTGCAGTAAAAGATTAAGGTCACACTTTACTTTGAGTTCACAGTGTTCAGTCTGACTTTTTCTCCATACACAACAACTGGCGATAAGATACAGATAGTGAGCCCAAAGATGCAGAGAACAGTGGGCATCTTGGAGAAATTCTCGGAGGGAGATGATTGGGAAACTTTTGTGGAACGACTCGACCAATACATCGTGGCCAACGAGCTAGATGGGGAAGAGAGCGCTGCCAAACGAAGGGTGATCCTCCTCACCGTCTGTGGGGCACCGACGTATGGCCTCATTAAGAATCTGCTCACTCCAGCGAAACCCAAGGAGAAATCGTACGATGATGTGTGCACACTGGTCCGAAAGCATTTGAACCCAAAGGAAAGCGTTCTGATGGCAAGGTACCGGTTCTATACCTACAAAAGGTCTTAAGGCCAGGAAGTGGCAAGTTATGTCGCCGAGCTAAGACGCCTTGCAGGACATTGCGAATTTGAAGGACATTTGGAGCACATGCTCGGAGACTTTTTCATACTTGGCATTGGCCACAAAATCATACTTTGCAAACTTTTGACTGTAGAGACCCCAACCTTGAGTAAGGCCGTAGCGATAACCCAGGCATTCATTGCCACCAGTGACAATATGAGGCAAATCTCTCAGCACACAAGTGCTGCTACAAGTACTGTGAACAAACTGATGTTGTTTTCGAATCGTAACGTACAGGGCAGGTCACACCTACCTGCAGCTACACGTCTGCAGATGTCTCAGAGTCCACGATCAAGGGTGATGAATGCAAGGCCATCAACACCTTGTTGGCACTGCGGGAGTGATCATCATTTCCATTCATGCCGATTCAAAGAGTACGTTTGCAAGGGCTGTGGAACAATGGGACACCTCCAACGAGTGTGCAGGCGAGCTGCAAAGCCTGTTAAACCTGCATACCACCATGTTGCAGAGGAGGACAAAACCAATGGAGGATCACGATGAACCAGAGCCTCAGATCGAGGAGGCAGAGGTACATGGGGTGTAAACATTCACCACGAATTGTCCCCCGATAATGCTGAATGTTGAACTAAATGGACTCCCGGCGTCAATGGAGCTGGACACCGGCGCGAGCCAGTCCATCATGGGCAAAAAGACTTTCGAAAGGTTGTGGTGCAACAAGGCCTCAAGGCCAGTCTTAACCCCTATTCGCATGAAACTAAGAATGCTCTTGGTGGAACCGGTTACGATGGTCCAACGTTGCTCGGCAGGAGCTGGCCGGGAAAGATACGCTGGAACTGGGACGACGTCCGTGCACTATCGCCTGCTGACGACACTTCGTGTGCCCAGGTATTAAACAAATTTCCTTCACTGTTCGAACCAGGCATCGGGAAATTCCAAGGAGCAAAAGTGCAGATCCACCTAATTCCGGGGGCGCGACCCATCCATCACAAGGCGAGAGCAGTACCATGCATGATGAGAGAAAGCGTAGAGATTGAGCTCGACCAGCTGCAAAGAGAGGGCATCATTTCCCCGATCGAGTTCAATGAGTGGGCCAGTCCTTTCATCCCAGTCCTCAAGGGAGATGGCATCGTCAGAATCTGTGACGATTACAAAGTAACTATCAATCGTTTCTCCCTGCAGGACCAATACCCACTACCAAAGGCCGACGACCTCTTTGCAACGCTGGCGGGAGGAAAGACATTCACGAAGCTGGATCTGACTTCAGCCTACATGACGCAGGAACTGGAGGAATCAGCGAAGGCCCTCACCTGTATCAACACACACAAACGTCTTTTTGTTTATAACAGATGCCTGTTTGGAATCCAATCAGAGGCGGCGATATTCTGGAGAAACATGGAAAGCTTATTGAAGTTGGTCCCGCACACCGAGGTCTTCCAAGACAACATCTTTGTCACAGGTCTGAACACAGTCGAGCATCTGCAGAACCTGGAGGAGGTTCTTAGTCGACTCAACCGCATGGGGTTCAGGTTAAAACGCTCGAAGTCCATTTTCCTGTCGCCTGAAGTGGAGTTCCTGGGAAGGAGGATTGCGGCAGATGGCATCAGGCCCACCAACGCGAAGACGGAGGCAATCGAGAACGCACCGAGGCCACAGAATGTGACGGAGCTGCGATAGTTTCTGAAACCCCTGAGCTACTTTGGTATCTTCTTACCGGGTCTCAGCACACTGTTAGAACCACTGCATGTTTTACTACGAAAAGGGGATGAATGGGTTTGGGGCAAAAGCCAAGAAAATGCCTTTGAGCATAACAATTTTCTCGCTTTTACAAACAAATTGCTTGTGTTGTATGATCCATGTAAACGTTTGATACTAGCATTTGATGCGTCGTCATATGGCGTTGGGTGTGTATTGCAACAAGCTAATGATTTCGGGAAACTGCAACCGGTTGCTTATGCATCCAGGAGTCTGTCCAAGGCTGAGAGAGTCTACATCACGATTGAGAAAGAAGCGTTAGCGTGTGTCTATGGGGTAAAGAAAATGCACCAGCACTTGTTTGGGCTAAAATTTGAATTGGAAACTGACCATAAGCCATTTATATCCCTGTTCTCCGAGAGTAAAGGGATAAATACCAACGAATCGGCCCACATCCAGAGATGGGCGCCCACGTTGTCCGCATAAAACTATGCCATCCGCCATAGGCCAGGCACAGAAAACTGCACAGGTGTTCTCAGTAAGCTACCATTGCCCACCACGGGGGTGGAAATAGTGCAGCCTGCAGATTTAGCCATGGTTATGGAAACATTTGAAAGTGAGCAATCACCCGTCACTGCCCGGCAGATCAAAACCTGGACAAGCCAGGACCCCTTATTATCTCTAGTCAGAAGCTATGTGCTTCACGGGAGTTAGTGCAGCGTCCCAGTGGAAATGCAGGAAGAGGTAAAGCCGTTCCAGCAGCGCAAAGTTGAAATGTCTGTACAGGCAGACTGCCTTCTGCGGGGCAATCGAGTAGTGGTCCCCAAGAAGGGCAGAGACACCTTCATCAATGACCTCTACAGTACCCACCCAGGAATCGTAATGATGAAAGCGATAGCCAGATCCCACGTGTGGTGGCCTGGTATCGATGCGGACTTAGAGTCCTGCGTTCACAGATGTAATACATGCTTGCAGTTAAGCAATGTACCCAGGGAGGCGCCGGTAAGTTTATGGTCTTGGCTTTCCAAACCGTGGTCTAGGATACACGTCGACTATGCAGGCCCGTTCTTGGGTAAAATGTTCCTTGTGGTTGTTGACGCGTACTCCAAGTGGATTGAATGTGAGATAATGTCGACTAGCACATCCGCTGCCACTACTGAAAACCTGCGGGCCATGTTTGCCACACACGGCCTACCCGATGTCCTGGTGAGCAACAACAGGCCATGTTTTACCAGTGCTGAGTTCAATTAATTCATTACCCATAACGGGATCAAACATGTCACATCTGCCCTGTTTAAACCAGCGTTCAATGGTCAGGCAGAGAGAGCAGTGCAAACCATCAAGCAAGACTTGAAGAGGGTAACTGAAGGTTCACTACAGACTCGCCTATCCCAAGTCCTGCTTAGCTACCGCACGAGACCCCACTCACTCACTGGGATCCCACCTGCTGAACTGCTGATGAAAAGATCACTTAAGACAAGGCTCTCGTTAGTTCACCCTGATCTACATGATTAGGTAGAGAGCAGGCGGCTTCAACAAAGTGCATACCATGATAGCGCAAATGTGTCACGCGAGATTGAAATCAATTATCCTGTATTTGTATTGAATTATGGACAGGGTCCCAAGTGGCTTCCCGGCATTGTCGTGGCCAAAGAGGGGAGCAGGGTGTTTCGGGTCAAACTTTCAAATGGACTCATTCACCGGAAACACTTGGACCAAATCAAACTCAGATTCACGGACTATCCTAAGCAACCCACCTTGGACCCTACCTTTTTTGATCCCCCAACATACACACCAGTGGCAACCAGCACCACGGTTGATCACGAAGCAGAACCCATCATCCACAGCAGCCCTGCAGGGCCCAACACACGAGGTAGCCAAGCAAGGCCCGCTGCACAGCAGCCCAGCGAAGGCCCAACAAATGATTCAAAAACACCAGCTTTCACACCGAGACGATCAACCAGAGCAAGAAGGGCCCCAGATCGACTCACATTGTAAATAGTTACACTGTTGACTTTGGAGGGGGGAGTGTTGTTATATATGTAAACTTGTATTTACTCTGTACAGCCACTAGAGGGCTCATCCCCTGGAGTCCCAAGGGATCCCATAATCCCTTGGGAGCACAGGTATTTAAGGAGGCTTCACAGGTTGGAGAGCTGCAATAAAAGACTAAGGTCACACTTTACTTTGAGCTCAGTGTTCAGTCTGACTCTTTCCCCATACACAACAATAATTATTATCATTCTTCACCTAAAGACGTACACCGTGACCGCAGGCTTTGTGTAAAATATTCCCGGTAAAAGTGCAAGACCTCACATCTGCTGATAGTCACTCATGACTGTTACAAATCAAATTGTATAAATACATAAGTATATGTAAATCATTGTAATACTCTTGCGGATCCCACAAGGTCGGTCCATCATTTGCAGCATTGGTTGCCCTCATGCACCTCGTTGGTCGCCGACGAGTCCACCTCTGCTATCTCGGTCCATATCCTCTGGTAGGCCTTTGGGGTGGGCTTCCCACGCTCTCCCTGTGTCAAATCAACCCAGTGTGACTCGACCGCCTGCAGGAGGGAGAATCTCCTTTGCAGCTCTTTTGCGGCCGCCAACGTGCTCATCTCCCACCTCACTGCTCTCCAGCATCAGTCTCCACAGCGTGCTGTGATGCCTCCTCCTCTCACTCCATTATAGGGCAAATTCGGTCAAATATGTGGCTGGTAACAGCTACTTTTTGTTTGCCTACTTGCTGTGAAGCTCTAAAGTCTCCCTCCTTCCTCCCAAAGCAGCCACACCACACCCAGCCACATCTTCAGTCCCTCTGAGCTCCCTCTCGCTTTGTCGCCTATTCTGCGCATGTCATGGTGACCCTTGATCTCCAGAATCGCGGGAATCGAGCGTTGCCATGCCGTTGCTAAGGACGGCGACACTTTACGGCAGAAGGTCAAAGAAATTTAACGCTATTGCCCATTTGATATCGCTCACGGTAACGCCCATTTCCAAAAATGTAAACTTGGTGTTTTGAGAATGGGCGAGAAGCCGGCGATTTGAAAACACTTTTTTATCACCCACGCCGGAAATAACGGCCATTTTTGGGCAATAAGCATAAAAGTGGAGGTTCTAGCCCATGGGGCAAGATTTTACACTTTCGTGCAGATCGCCCAAGAATGGGCGGTATTTCCAGCATGGGCGGTAAAAATGGGTTTTCAGATCACCGGCTTGTCGCCCATTCTCAAAGCCACTAGTTTCCATTTTTGAAATTAGGTGTTACCACGAGCGATATGAAATGGGTGTTAGCGTTAAATCTCTTTGACCTTGTGCCGTAAAGTGTCGCTGTCCTTAGCAATGGCATGGCAATGCTCGATTCCCGCAATTCAGGAGGTCAAGGATCATCATGACATGCGCAGAAGAAAAGACAGAGAGAGAGGGAGCTGAGAGGGACTGAAAACGTGTGTGGCTGTGGTGTGTGCTTGTTTGGCTGTTGGAGGCACGGGGGAGATTCACCAGCAGCAAAAAGCCTACTAAGCACCAAGAACATAGTTGGCACCGAGATTTTGTCCAACAAATAAGATATAACATGGAAGGGATGGTGGAGGCTTTGGAGCTGGTAGCTAGGAACTGGTGGCAGAGGGCTCCCAGTGGTCCCGGAGCACGGCACTGCACCCCAAGGTGACGCACCCCCATTGCCAACGACACGAGAGCTAGGAGCAACATCTTGCTTCTGCCTCGGAACAAGTTCCCACCTTGGTACCATCCTCTTCCGTATCCGTCCAAGCAGCAGTTTGACCGTCATCAACCCTGCCCCCCCCCCCACCAATGAAGCATCGCCTGAGGAGTTCCTCGGCCAGGTGGCTTGGAGTCAGAAGGGGAAGGGGAAGGGGTAGAGGTGGGGAGGAGAAGCGGGGGAGAGCAGGGGGTGGGGGAAGTGTTGGTTTTTACAGAAATACTTATGAGTTCAGACAAATGTTCAGTTTAAATGTTTTTAATTTAACAAAACTTTGTTGCGCATTGGCTCAGATAGCTGCACTTTTACATGCTGGTGACTCCTTAACATCAAAAGGTATAATTACACTTAACTTCAATCAAAAACTTTAACTGTCACCAAGGTGATGCCCACCATTGATGTATGACCTGCACACCCAGCAGTGTGACAGCCTTATAAATACCATTGTTCTTTCAGGCAAAGCGCTCATTTATGAGCTCCTGCCATAAGAGTCTTGCAGCTATCATGCCACCACGGGCCCTTTCATGCGGTCTACAGGGGGGTGGGGGTATGGCTTCAGCGTCAGCCTGATTGTCTGCGCCGATGTCAGCATCCTCCTCTTCCTCTCTCTGCTGAGGTGGACTGTCAGACTCTTCTGGCAATTCTTGTCCCCTCCTGATAGCCAAGTTGTGCAGCATGAAGCACATCACCACAAATTGAGCTACCTGCTCAGGGTGGTATTGGAGCTCGCCTCCTGAGTGGTCCAGGCATCTAAAGCACTGCTTAAGCACTCCAATGGTTCTCGGCTTTGGTGTGGGTGTCACGTAGGTGGGTCATCAGCCAGGTGGCGAGGCCATATCCTTTGTCACCAAGCATCCAGCATTGACCTTGTGACTGATTGTTAAACAAGTTAGACACAGTGCTCTCCTCAGGATGTGAGCATCATGGATGCTGTCCGGAAATTTAGCATTCACTGCCATAATAATTTGCTGTTGGTCGACAACGAGTTGCACATTCAGGGAGTAGAATCCCTTGCGATTCCTGATAACCTCTGCATCTTGAAAAGGTGCCCGCATTGCGATGTGCGTACAGTCTATTGCTCCCTGCACCTTGGGGGAAGTTATTAATTTGGTAGAATCCTATAGCCCTCTCATTCTGAGCCTCCTTGGTCATAGGGAAACTGATCAAGTCCATCCTGTGTGCGTACAGGACTTCAGTGACCTGCCTAATGCAGCAATGTGTGGCATGCTGAGACAGACCGCAAATGTTGCCAGCTGAGGTCTGAATATAACCCGACACATAGAACGACAGTGTCGCGGTGACTTTGGCCTCGACGGACAGTGCAATACTGATGGTGCTGGCAGGCTGCAGATCTCCCCTTATGAGCTGGCATACCTCAGTGATAGCCTCTTTGTGGAAGTGCAGTCTCCGAAGGCAGGTGTTATCGGACAAGTTGAGGTAAGACTGCTTCTTCCTGTACTTGTGGGTGGTGTAACGTCTGGTCCTCCTCATCAGTCTGGCAAGTTTTACATTGGGCACATAATGTTGTGGAACATACCTTCTGCCATCTCGAGTCTGCAGTATGCAATTGGTCATCACGAGAGGGTGAGAAAGGACAGGCCTCATTCCAATAGCTATCTGTTTTCCACCGATTGGTCACAAAGAATAAATGTCCCGACGAAGACACCTATTAAATTCCAATCGTTCACAGTATGATAAAGATGTTTGTTCAGATGTTTACATCATCTCCAAAGACCTCCAGAGTACATCCGAACTCCCCCAAGGTTGAAGCAGAGCAGCCTTTTAAATGATGCGACATGATTTAGAACATGGCGTCCATACCGCTGTGAGTAATTCCGGTTAGTTCCATTTTTTCCCGATGTTTTTTTGGGTGAGCGATATTGTGGGCGAGATGTGTGCGAGGTGGTGAAAGTGATGCTGGGCGATCTCCTGGGCGTTAGTTTCGGCAAATGTGATCTTTACGACAAAATAAAGTGGGTGGGCAGTATTATTGAATCTCGGCGTTAATTACGTGCGGAAACTAACGCTGGGCGATATTATGGCTGGTTTCGCCCATTCTGATGATTCACCCAAAAAAAGTGGGCGGGCAGTATTATTTTTTCCTGGCGTTACACACATGGGGAAAGTAACGCTCGGCGATAAGTGTCTGAAAAATGGGCGTCAGTTTCCATTTTGTGGCTAAATGGGCGATATCTGGGCTTGAAAGACATTACAGCGGTAAAATGGACGTTAAGTGGGCGTTATTCATGCAAAAAAAGTGGAAAATCTAGCCCTTAGAAACATAGAAAATACATGCAGGTGTAGGCCATTCGGCCCTTCGAGTCTGCACCGCCATTCAATAAGATCATGGCTGATCATTCCCTCAGTACCCCTTTCCTGCTTTCTCTCCATACCCCTTGATCCCCTTAGCCGTAAAGGCCATATCTAACTCCCCCTCAAATATATCCAATGAACTGGCATCAACAACTCTCTGCGGCAGGGAATTCCATAGGTTAACAACTCTCTGAGTGAAGACGTTTCTCCTCATCTCAGTCCTAAATGGCCGACCCCTTATCCTAAGACTTCCCCAACATCGGGAACATTCTTCCCTCATCTGACCTGGTCCAGTCCCGTCAGAAACTTATACGTTTCTGTGATATCCCCTCTCATTCTTCTAAACTCCAGTGTATAAAGGCCCAGTTGATCCAGTCTCTCCTCATATGATAGTCCAACCATCCCTGAAATCAGTCTGGTGAACCTTCGCTGCACTCCCTCAATAGCAAGAACGTCCTTCCTCAGATTAGAAGACCAAAACTGAACACAATATTCCAGGTGAGGCCTCACTAAGACCCTGTACAACTTCAATAAGACCTCCCTGCTCCTATACTCAAATCCCCTAGCTATGAAGGCCAACATACCTTTTGCCTTCTTCACCGCCTGCTGTACCTGCATGCCCACTTTCAGTGACTGATGAATCATGACACCCAGGTCTCATTGCACCTCCCCTTTTCCTAATCTGCCGCCATCTAGATAATATTCTGCCTTTGTGTTTTTGCCCCCAAAATGGATAACCTCACATTTATCCATATTATACTGCATTTGCCCACTCACCTAATCTGTCCAAGTCACCCTATAGCCTCTTAGCATCCTCCTCACAGCTCACACCGCCACCCAGTTTAGTGTCATCCGCAAACTTGGAGATATTACACTCAATTCCTTCATCTAAATCGTTAATGTATATTGTAAAGAGCTGGGGTCCCAGCACTGAGCCCTGCGGCACTCCACTTGTCATGCCTGCCATTCTGAAAAGGACCTGTTTATCCCGACTCTCTGCTTCCTGTCTGCCAACCAATTCTCTAACCACGTCAGTACATTACCCCCAATAACATGCACTTTGATTTTGCACACCAAACTTGAGATCCTTGGCTTTAAAAATAGTGGTGTAGAGTACAAAAGCAAGGAAGTTATGGTAAATCTTTTATAAATCACTGGTTAGACCTCAGCTGGAGTAATTGCGTCCGATTCTGGGCACCAAACTTTAGGAAGGATGTCAAGGCCTTGTAGAGGGTGCAGAGGAGATTTACCAGAATGGTATCGGGGATGAGGGACTTCAGTTATGTGGATAGACTAGAGAAGCTGGAATTGTTCTCCTTAGAGCAGAGAAGGTTAAGAGGAGATTTAATAAAGGTGTTCAAAATTATAAAGGGTTTTGATAGTCGATGGAGAGGAACTGTTTCCACTGGCAGGAGGGTTGGTAACCAGAAAACACAGATTTAAGATCATTGGTAAAAAAGCCAGGGGGAGATGAGAAGAATTTTTTTTATGCAGCAAGTTGTTGTAATCCAGAATGCATTGCCTGGAAGGGTCATGGAAGTCGATTCAATAGTAACTTTCAAAAAAGAGAATTGGATATATATTTAGAATTTCATGGAAAATTTTGCAGGGCTATGGTTAAAGAGCGGAGGAGTGGGACTAATTGGATAGGTCTTTCAAAGCTCTGGCACAGGAACAACGGGTTGAATGGCCTCCTTCTGTGTTGTATGATTCTATGAAGATATGTAAATATTCTTAAAAACTTTTGATGACAAATTCATTACTTTTTAGTCAGACTGATCTTCATCCCCTCCTCATCCATTTTTGGAAGTTACTATCTGTAGTTGATTTCCTATGATATTGCTCATGAATATAACTAAAAATTAAATTCTATTACCTTGTTTTCTTGTGTGTCTCTGATTTCGTCCCACTTTCTAATTGTTTGCCTTCCACTCATCTAATTCTTTGTGATTCCCTCTCTTTATTTCTGTTTATTTTCTACTCTCTCTTGCTCTCTCTCTCTCGCTCTCTCTCTCTCTCTATCTGATTGTAAAACACGAGGGTGAATTATCCATTGCAATCTGCTGGTTTACCAGCAAATATGCAGCGAGCAAGGGCGGAATCACTGGTGGGGCCACTTTGCTAGATCCATACTCCATTGTGCACTTGCACCTACCATCCCATAGACTGCAGAAGCACCCACCCAAATATGGGCGAGCATATAATAACTAGGCAGTAACGACAGAGTGACATCATAAGTTACAAATCTGATCTATGATGTCACTCCATTTTTACTGCCATAGCAATACTTCACACAAGCAACGCCATCATGTTAACGCAGAACAGCCTTACTAAGGCAGGCAGCATGGGTTTTCAAAATTCCATCCCTCCCCCTAGCGAGTGCATTTAATCACCAGGCAATAGATTGACCACCAGACACCAACATAATCTTTGGGTTCAGAAATGGCCCTCAATATTATTTACAAAGAGAAGCAGACTGCCCGTTCAAGCTGCTGTCTGCAGGCAAATCGTGCAGTAGTTGCAAAATTCGGCTCTCTAAGGCAGGTAGGAATACCACTCCATCAATAATATTCTAATTAGTTTGACCCTTTCAAATCTGTGAGGGTGAGGGCCAGGTACGGCAGATGGGAGTCCTGTCCCACCACCTAAAGAAATAAAGGACGGTATCCAATTAAAAACAAGGGCATACAAAGTGGCCAAAACTAGTGGGAGGACAGAAGATTGAGAAGCTTTTAAAAGCCAGCAGAAAATGATTAAGTAGAGAATAGACTATGAAAGTAAACTAGCAGGAAATATAAAAACAGATAGCAAGAATTTCTATAGGTATATAAAAAGGAAAAGAGTGGTTAAAGTAAATGTTGGTCCCTTAGAGGACGAGACCAGGGAATTAGTAATGGGGAACATGGAGTTGGCAGAAGCTCTGAACAAATATTTTGTATCAGTCTTTACGGTAGAGGACACTAACAATATTCCAACAGTGGATAGTCAAGGGGCTCTAGGGGGGGGGCGGAACTTAACACAATCACAATCGCTAAGGAGGTGGTACTCAGTAAGAGAATGGGACTAAAGGCAGATAAATCCCCTGGACCTGATTCCTTGCATCCTAAGGTCTTAAGAGAAGTAGCGGCAGGGATTGTGGCTGCATTGCTTGTAATTTACCAAAATGCCCTGGATTCTGGGGCAGTCCCAGCAGATTGGAAAACTGCAAATGTAATGCCCCTATTTAAAAAAGGAGGCAGACAAAAAGCAGGAAACTATATAGACTAGTTAGCCTAACATCTGTGGTTGGGAAAATGTTGGAGTCCATTATTAAAGAAGCAGTAGCAGGACATTTGGAAAAACAAAATTCAGTTAGGCAGAGTCAGCATGGATTTATGAAGGGGAAGTCATATTTGATAAATTTGCTGGAATTATTTGAGGATGTAACGAACAAGGTGGATAAAAGGGAACCAGTGGATGTGGTGTATTTGGACTTCCAGAAGGCATTTGACAAGGTGCCACATAAAAGGCTACTGTACAAGATAAAAGTTCACGGGGTTGAGGGTAATATATGAGCATGGATAGAGGATTGGCTAACAAACAGAAAACAGAGAATCGGGATAAACAGTTCATCCTCGGGTTGGCAATCAGTAACCAGTGGGGTGCCGCAGGGATCAGTGCTGGGACCCCAACTATTTACAATCTATATTATTGACTTGGAAGAAGGGACTGAGTGTAACATAGCCAAGTTTGCTGATGATACAAAAATGGGAGGAAAAGCAATGTGTGAGGAGGACACAAAAAATCTGCAAAAGGACATAGACAGGCTAAGTGAGTGGGCAAAAATTTGGCAGATGGAGTATAATGTTGGAAAGTGTGAGGTCATGCACTTTGATTTTTTTCTGCCAAAGAGCAAGTTATTATTTAAATGGAGAAAAATTGCAAAGTGCTGCAGTACAGCAGGACCTGGGGTTACTTGTGCATGAAACGCAAAAGGATAGTATGCAGGTACAGCAAGTGATCAGGAAGGCCAATGGAATCTTGGTCTTTGTTGCAAAGGGGATGGAGTATAAAAGCAGGGAAGTCTTGCAACAGCTATACAGGGTATTGCTGAGGCCACACCTAGAATACTGCGTGCAGTTTTGGTTTCCATATTTACGAAAGGATATACTTGCTTTGGAGGCAGTTCAGAGAAGGTTCACTAGGTTGATTCCGGGGATGAGGGGTTTTGACTTATGAGAAAAGGTTGAGTAGTTTGGGCCTCTACTCATTAGAATTCAGAAGAATGAGAGGTGATCGAATCGAAACGTATAAGATTATGAGGGGATTTGACAAGATGGATTCAGAGTTTCCACTGATGGGGAGACTAGAACTAGAGGGCATGATCTTGGAATAAGGGGCTGCCCATTTAAAACTGAGACGAGGAGAAATTTCTTCTCTCAGTGGGTTGTAAATCTGTGGAATTCGCTGCTTCACGGAGCTGTGGAAGCCGGGACATTGAATAAATTTAAGACAGAAATAGACAGTTTCTTAAACAATAAGGGGATAAGGGGTTATGGGGCACGGGCAGGGAAGTGGAGCCGAGTCCATGATCAGATCAGCGATGATCTTATTGAATGGCGGAGCAGACTCGAGAGGCTGTATGGCCTACTCCTGTTCCTATTTCTTATGTTCTTATGTTCTTATCCCAAAAAAGAAGAAAGTAACTTGTTTAAAAGCAAATAATTAAAAAAAATTAAATTTAAGAAATACTAAGAACAAAAATGAAAAGAAATAATTAAAAATAGGGAATAAAACAAAACGGGAACCACGGTCAACTTGGAAAAGGAAATAAAAGTGTTCTCGTTGAATTGATTGTTTCACATACAATCTAATTGTCTTTCTGAAATCAGGGCATGAATCTGACAGAATTTTCTTCATTGCAACATGGGCACTATTGAAGGGGCTCTTTTAGGTTTCTCCAACATAACATGCCTCTGGCCCCAGCTTCATGAACTACCCTGCTACTCACTGCGTCTCAATCAGGTGGTCATCCTTAGATTTCTGCTCAACGCTGAGCTGAAATTCCTACCTCACATCCAATCAGTGACCAAGACCGCATTTTTCAATCTCCTGGAACATTGACTACTTGCATCTGTATTTTTCTCCCTCCATGGCTAAAGTCTTCAACCCCACCTTTTTCACCTCCAGTCTCCTCTTTACATCTTACATAAAGCCTATTTAATCCAGAACTCCACATTCAGGTCCCGCAACACACAAGATCCCACCCATTACAGCTTGAGCTGCAATAACCCCCTAATTCCAACATATTGAGTTGAAGGTTCTTGTCCTCATTTTCAAACTCCTCAAAATTTTTGGCCTATCTTATCTGAGCCAAATTATCCAGCTATATATCCCAACAAAGGCTATGGGCTCCAACAACATCCCAGCTGTAATGCTGAAGACTTGTTCTCCAGAACTAGCGGCGCCTGTAACTGTTTTCTAGCCAGGCCAATCCAGTACAGCTGCAACACTGGTATTTTCACAACAAAGTGGAACATTACCCAGGTACGTCCTATCCACAAAAAGCAGGACAAATCCAATCCGGCCAATTACCAGCCCATCAGCCTACTCGCAATCAAAAGCAAAGTGATGGAAGGTGTTGTCGGCAGTGCTATAAAGCGGCACTTACTCATCAATAACTTGCTCACTGGTGCTCAGTTTGGGTTCTGCCAGGTCCGCTTGACTCTGACATCATTACAACCTTGGTTCAAACATAAACAAAAGAGCTGAATTCCAAAGTTGAGGTGAGAGTGGCTGTCCTAAACACCAAGGCAGCATTTGATCAAGCAGCCCTACTAAATCTGAAGTCAATGGGAATCGGGGAAAACTCTCCACTGGCTGGAGTTATACCTAGCACAAAGGAAGATGGTTGTAGTTGTTGGAGGCCAATCATCACAACTCTTTTGGGGGGGGGGACAAAATAGACAGTTAGATCAAGTGCCCCCCAATCTGGGGGACACTCCAGACACTTTTCAAATGCCCTTTTTTTGGCCAATCATCACAGTCCCAGGACATTGCTGCAGGTGTTCTTCAGGGCAGTGTATTAGGCCTAACTATCTTCAGCTGCTTCATCAATGACCATCCCACCAATATAAGTTCAAAAGTGGGGATTTTTGCTGATGATTGCACAGTGTTCAGTACCATTCACAACTCCTCAGATAAGGATGCAGTCCGTGCCCACATGCAGCAAGACCTGGACAACATTCAAACTTGGGCTGATAAGTGGCAAGTAACATTTGCGCCACACAAGTGTCAGGCAATGACCATTTCCAACAACAGAGAGTCTAACCACCTTCTCTTGATGCTCAACAATATTACCCTCATTGAATTCCCCACCATCAACATCCTGGGCTCAACATTGACCAGAACTGGACCAGCCACATAAGTACTCTGGCTATAAGAACAGATCAGACGCTGGGTATTCTACCACGAGTGTCTCAACTCATGACTCCTTAAAGCCTTTCCGCCATCTACAAGGCACAAGTCAGGAGTGTGATGGAATACTCTCCACTTGCCTGGATGAGTGCAACTCCAACAACAACACTCAAGACACGGCACAGACACTGGGCTGAATGGCCTCCTTCTGTGCCGTAAACTTCTATGATTCTAAGAAGCTCCAATAACATCCAGGACAAAATAATCCGCTTGATTGGCATCCCATCCACCACCTTAAACATTCACTCCTTAAACCACCGGCGCACCGTGACTGCAGTGTGTACCATCTATAAGATGCACAGCAGTGACTTGCCAAGGCTCTTCAACAGCACCTGCCAAACCTGCAACGTCTACTACCTAGGGGGACAAGGGCTGCAGGCGCATGTGAACACCATCACCTGCAAGTTGCCCTCCAAGTCACACACCATCCTGAATTGGAAATATATTGCTATTCCTTCATCGTCACTGGGTCAATATCCTGGAACTCTCTCCCTAACAGCACAGTGGGAGAACTGTCACCACACAGACTGCAGCGATTCAAGAAGGCAGCTCACCACAACCTTCCAAAGGGCAATTAGGAATGGGCAATAAATGCTGGCCTTGCCAGCAACACCCACATCCCATGAATGGCAACCGCTGTTGCTTAAACTCTCACTCATCGTTATCTCTGGATGAGTTTGTGCCATTACACCTCTCATCAAAAAAGACTTTGGCTTGCTGCTTCTGCCTTTTCTCTTCACCCCACCACCTCCCCCCCCCCCCCGCCACTCGTGTGCCACACAATCCTTCCCCTTTCCTGCTCAAGCCCTTGTAAAGGACTCTGATAAAGTCTACTGCTATACGAAAGCAAGTTGTTGTTGTCATGGTGATTGAGCAGATGATGAGCAAGTATCAATTAGCATAGCTCTGCAAATTCAATCGGTTGGATTTTCAGTTGCCTAACGCCTCAGTTAGCGGCCAGAGGGAGTGTTAATGGGAGCGTAAGAGGTTACCAACTGGGAGCGCAGCGTTTAGTGCCCCGACAGAAAATTAATTAGAGGCTCACTGGGGGAGCAAACCAGTAGCATCTGCCTGCTGACAATCACTCCGATCATGACGTATTCCTGATGCACACCCACGCTTGCGTCGGAAAATTAATGGCTTCCAAGTGCAACGTCTGGAAAAACAGTCGGTACAGGCTTTCAGAGTCGTTAACTGGTTGCTACTTAAAGGGATGAGGAAGTGCTTCCCTCAGGGGTCACAGTCAGTGCAACGTTTACACACAGCATGGTGGTGAGCCTCCAAGTTTGTAGCGGCAGACAGACATACCAGATCAGCTTGAGAGAAACTTATTTGTGAAACTTTAATGGAGGCATTACTTGCTTGCCAGCGCACATTCAATACGCTCTCGCAAGGCGGTGTGAAGAGAGAAGGGCTGTTGGACATGTTGGCGGCAAAAGGAGGAGAGCTGCTAGATGTCGGGACAGGAGGCCTTACCCCCACTGCTTTACTAGCGGCAACGCTCATACCTGGACATGTCCGACGAACAGTGCGTCAGAACACTGCACTTCCAAAAGGAGGTCGTTATAGAGCTAGGCCATCTCCTGCAGGAAGAACTGCAACCTCACATCGGCACCAGGACTGCGCTGTCCGTTACAGTGAAGGTCACGGTAGCACTCACCTTCTATGCCTCCAGCTGCTTCTCAGCTGCATCAGGGGACATACGCTGCGTCTCACAATTCACAGCACATCGCTGCATCCGTGACATCACACAGGCTCTCTACACATGCAGAATGGACTTCATTACCTTCCCGATGAGCTTTGGTATAGCAGTAGACTTTACCAGAGTCCTTTAAAAGGGCTTGAGCAGGAGAGGGGAAGGATTGAGTGGGGGCAGGGGAGGGGGGCGGGGAGGGGGAAGGTGGTGGGGTGAAGAGAAAAGGCAGAAGCAGCAAGCCAAAGTGTTTTTTGATGAGAGGTGTAATGGCACAAACTCGTCCAGAGATAATGATGAATGAGAGTTTAAGCAACAGCGATTGCCATTCATGGGATGTGGGCATTGCTGGCAAGGCCAGCATTTATTGCCCATTCCAAATGCAAATGTTGAGGCGGCCTCCACCACATGCAAAGCAAGTGCATCCATGCTCGGCGGAATCCTCGCCAATGCACCCATTAGCTCGCGGTGCATCTGCATTGACTCAAAGTGACGGCATTTACCACTGACCTTGAAGAGAGCTGCTTGCAAAGATCCAGTAATTTCTGTGGCATGGATTTCATTTTTCTCAGCGTTAATTTAATTCTGGTGCCAACTATAGCGGATCTCCAGGGTCTAGCAACAGTAATGTCATGACACTGGCTAAGCAGCCAAACACATTGAAGAATTCTCACAGACAGCAAACCAGGAAGGGGATTTGAGTACAGGGGCAGGGAGGTGTTGCTACAGTTGTACAGGGCATTGGTGAGGCCACACCTGGAGTATTGTGTACAGTTTTGGTCTCCTAACCTGAGGAAGGACATTCTTGCTATTGAGGGAGTGCAGCGAAGGTTCACCAGACTGATTCCCGGGATGGCGGGACTGACCTATCAAGAAAGACTGGATCAACTGGGCTTGTATTCACTGGAGTTCAGAAGAATGAGAGGGGACCTCATAGAAACATATAAAATTCTGACGGGGTTAGACAGGTTAGATGCAGGAAGAATGTTCCCAATGTTGGGGAAGTCCAGAACCAGGGGTCACAGTCTAAGGATAAGGGGTAAGCCATTTAGGACCGAGATGCGGAGGAACTTCTTCACCCAGAGAGTGGTGAACCTGTGGAATTCTCTACCACAGAAAGTTGTTGAGGCCAATTCACTAAATATATTCAAAAAGGAGTTAGATGAGGTCCTTACTGCTAGGGGGATCAAGGGGTATGGCGAGAAAGCAGGAATGGGGTACTGAAGTTGAATGTTCAGCCATGAACTCATTGAATGGCGGTGCAGGCTAGAAGGGCCGAATGGCCTACTCCTGCACCTATTTTCTATGTTTCTATGTTTCTATAAGCTGAAATATTATAAACAAACGTTAAAAAATCATAATGGAGAAATATTAACATTCCACAAATGTAAAATTAGTTTTTCAGGGCCAGAGAGGTTGTTGTTATGACTTATGACAGTTTGCCGTAAAAATGCGAGTTACACCTCATTCAACAAGGCTTAACTTTTTCGGGAATAAAAACAGAAAATGCTAGAAATACTCCACAGGTCAGGCAGTATCTGTGGAGAGAGAAACAGAGTTAACTTTTTAGGTCGATGACCCTTGCGATCCGAAACATTGCTGCCTGAGTATTTCCAGCATTTCTGTTTTTATTTCAGATTTCCAGCATCCGCAGTGTTTTGCTTTTATGATAACTTTTTTGGTGATTTTCACAGCGAGATTAGAGCGTTAAAAGTGGAAGTTTGTGTCAATTCAGGTGATTTGTAAGATTTCCATCTGCGAAGACTGCAATAACGCACCCTGTGCAGGAGCAGGGAATCACTGACAGTAACTTATGAATTTCCGCATTTAGCTGTGTGTCATGTATTCAACCAGCATTGTAACCCATGTATAAACCGACCTAAGTTGTACACTGAGAACAATGACCACTAGATGTTGAACTTGTGGGAGACACTCCTAACCTAGACCTTCAGATAGAAAAGGGGAAGCTCCACCCACTTCCTGCACTTGACTGCTATGAAATAAAGGACAGGTCACAGACTGACCTTCTCTCAAGTATGGGCCTTGTGTGCATTTATACTGTATAGTAAGGACGTATTACTGTGCATCTGCAGACGCCAGAAGTTGCTGTCAATTTCACAGAGTAATGATGGCGAATGCTGCCTTCATTACAACTGCAAAATCCGGGCCATTATAATAATTGGGCTGCTGGTCAAAGGACATGATCAGGTAATGTTACTAATAACTCTGGGCATAAATTAAACTGTCAAGTAATATTCCACTTATTGTCAGCTTGTTACTTATTTCATACTGATCCATCCAACAAACACGTGTACCTGTTATTTATAGCAAACCGTGACTCCTCTCTGTGCAAATATCATGTAAGTATAACATTTTTACATTATATAAGATAGAAAGAATGTGTCATCACTCTTATGCACGCAAACATGGCAGCCAATTTGCATGAGGCAACCAAGCACACACGCCAATGGGCTAAATGACAGTTAATCTGTTTCGGTGATGTTGTTGGAGGGATAAATGTTGGCAAGGACACGTGGAGTACTTCCTTTCCCTTTGAATATTGCAATGGGATTTTTTTATGTCCACCTGAGCCAACAGACAGAATCTCTGTTTAAAGACGACACCTCCAGCAATGCACCTTACCTTCAGTCTGCACTGAAATGTTAGTCTAGATTATGTGCTCAAGTCTGGAGTGAGAAAATGAGAAGGACATATGCACATATCAAAAAGACTATTTGCTGAATTAAATGCAGTCAGTAATAGGTTATAAGAGTCTCATTGTTACTAACATTTGACTGCAGTGTATATGGTTTAATGAAGAGACTTTTGAAGGCTCATTGATAAAAATTAATGCACTGTGTACTAAAGGGAATGCGGTGATATGAATAGGAATTTGGTTAAAGGACAGAACATAGGAACAGGAGTAGACCATTTAGCCCCTCGGGCCTGTTCCACCATTCATTGAGATCATGTTGATCTGTACTTTAACTTCACCACTTTCCTTGGCTCCATATGCTTTTATACCCTTGGCTAGCAAAACTCAGCTTTAAAATTATTAATTGATCTAGCATCTGCTGCTTTTTGTGGGAGAGAGTTCCACACTTCTAACATTTGCGTGAAGTGTTTCTGAACATTTCTCCTGAAAGGCTTGACTCTGATTTTAACATTATATTCCCTTGCCCTAGACTCGCCATCAGTGGAAAAAGTTTCTCTCTATCTACCCTTTCAATTATTTTCCAAATCCTAAACACCTCAATTCAAATCATGTCTTAACCTTCTGTATTCCAGGGAATACAAACCTATTTTATGTTCTCGTGAATCTGCACTGTGCTCCTTCCAAGATCAATATATCCTTTCTAAGGTGTGGTGCCCAAAACTGTACACAGTGCTCCAGATGTGGTCTAACCAGGGCTTGGTATAGCTGTAACAAAACTTTCCCTCCCTTTATATTCTAGCCCTCTCATTAAAAAGACTAACATTCCGTTAGCCTTCATGATTTATTTTTTTGTACCTGACTATTACATTTTAGTGGTCTGTGTACATGGTCTCCTAAATCTCTTAGAACCTCTACTGTTCATAGCTTTTCACCATTTAAAAAGTAATCAATCCATCCTTTTTTGCTCCAAAATGGATAACCTCACACTTCCTGCATTGAAGTCCATTTGCCACAGTTTTGCTCACTCACTTAATCTATCAATGTCTCTTTATAATTTTATGCTCCTGTCTACACTATATACTATGGGCTCAATTTTCCCCAATGCCATTTTTTGGCGTACTTGAAGAGTTACACCTGTTTTTTGGGGGGCCAACTACGTCAAAAAAAAAATCATCCAACTTTCCCCATTTGGATTGTTCATTTTAGCGCCACATAGCTTGTCCTTTAGCTTTGGGGGTGGAGCCTAAGATCTGCGCCAAAAAGATCAGGTTGCCAGGGTAACGAGGAACGCACTACGGGCTGAGGCTGGAAAGTGAAACAACACATTCTGGCCAGCTCACAGCAACCTGCGCAAGCACCTTGCACATTGCAGCAGCATTCCAGCATTAAATTATTAAAGAGTTTATGCCAAAAGTCTCTCCCCCCTGGTGCCCGGTGCTGCTCCTAACCCTGGCTGGAAGGCCTCCCTCCTCCCGATGCCAGTGCCTCTCCTAACTCTGGCCAAAAGGCTTCCCTTCCCTTCCTTGCCGGTGCCGGTTGCCACTCCTAACCCCCCCTCCTTCCCCCCCCCCCCAACTCCTCTCTCTCCTTTCCCCCGTCTCCCCTCTCCCCCTCTCTCTCCCTCTCTACTGCTGCTGTCCCGGCCATGGAACTGCATCTGCTGTGGTGATTCACTTACCTACGCCGATTTTGTCAACTGCCCAGAAAGGTTTTCCAGAAAAATTGGAGTAAATCGGAGCTGGCCAAACTTGCTTAAATGGCCAGAATTGGTGCGGGCAGCAGGTTACGTCCCCAATGAGGTAAAAAAATCGTAGCCTAAAAAAATCCTACCTAAGTGAATTACGCTAGCACAGAAACTTTGGGGAAACTTAGAGATTTTAAGTTACTCCAAAAAAAACGGTGCACCCCAAAAAAGCGGCACGCATAATTGGGACAAATTGAGCCCAATATTACCAATTTTCGTGTCATCAGCAAACTTGGACATATGGCTCCAAATATAGTGAATAGTTAAGGCCTCAGCAGAAATCATTGTGGGGCACCATTAGTCACTTCCAATTCCAGTACATGTCCATTATCCCTACTCTCTGTCTTCCACCGCATAATTAGATCAATAATTTGCCTTCAATTCCATGCGCTTTAATTTTAGCTAACAGTCTCTTATGTGGAACCTTATCAAATGCTTTCTGGAAGTCCAGAAAATGGAGAGTAGTGGTTAATGGATTATCTTTTCACATTGGCCAGAGGTAAATAGCAGTTTAATTTAAATATAAATAAACCCAGCGGTCAATGTTACGCCTATTGCTCTTTTATATAAATGTTTTGAATTTGGATATAGTGGGCATAATATCAAAATTTATATATAGCATAAAAAAATAGGAACTGTGGCTCACTGTGTCAGTGACTGCTCGTGATTTTAAGAGAACATGAAAACCTTAAAATGAGTAAGAGAGCTGTGAGGCTCAAGGATTCAGATACACCAATCTTTAAAAGTGGGAGGATAAGTTCAAAAAGCTGTTTTTTTTTAAAGCATATGGAATCGCATGTTTTATAAATAGCAGCATTGAGTACAAAAGAAAAGAGATAATACTAAACCTGTACAACTCATTAGTTAGGCCACAGTTAGAATATTTTGTACAGTTTTTTTATCAGTCTACTTTAGGATGTGATGACCATGGAGGGGGTGATTTGGATGGAGATTTGCCTAAATGGTACCAGGGATGAGAGGCTTTGGTTGTGAGGAGAGACTAGAGGAAGTGAGGTTATTTCATCAAAATAAATAAGATGTGATAGAAGTGTTCAAAATTTTGAAAGGTTTTGATCAGGTAAATAGGGAAAAACTATTTCCCCTGTCAATGAGTCAGCAAGGTAAATTTAAGATCATCGTGGAGAGAACAAAGGGAGAATATTACTTTTTGTTTACACAGAGGGTTGTGAGGACATGGAAAATCCTACCCGAAACAGTGGTGGAACAGAATCCATAAAAGCTTTCCAAATGGAAGTGTATAAACAGTTGAAAAAGAAAAACAATGCAGGGTATGGGGAAAGAGCATGGGATTGCAACTTAATGGATAGCTTTTAGATTTTCCATTAAAGCAGATTATTCCTTTGTCATTGTGTTCGATTGGCATAGCCATAGTCAGTTTCAAATCCAATTGCTAGGTCTAAATGCTAATATCTTTCTGCATAGAATCAAGATCAAAATGAAGACAGAAATCTGAAAAACACTAGAATGTTGTGATGAAGGTAAAACCTGGATAGTGTTTGAAAATACTGGCCAGTTTTCTGATGTTTAAATGCGTTTTAATCATTTTACTTTTTCAAATATTGAAAGACATTTTCAGAATCTGCAATTTTCCTGAAAGATTAAAATCCACAGGCTTTAGAATTACAATAAAAACATCAGTTGTAAATCACTGGTGTGTAATTTAACAATATAGTGCTGGGGACAGAATTGAGTAGTGGTTGGCTCCTTATCCATTCCTGTCTGGGACCTTGGTTGGAATCCACCCCACAGTGATATGATGAACATCTTCTCTCTTTGCCAGCTGTCAGCACCTTATATAAAATGCGTTTGGGTAGTCTCAATGCAATTCCTGCTAGATGTGAATCCTCAGCACTGAAGGGCCCACAATCCAGCACTAAATTGGCAATCTCATTCAGAGACTACAAGGATAGTTAGTGTGGGATATCGTTAAGATTCATGTTAGTGTAATAGGAGGTGTTCTTCTCCGGTTTGTGTAAAGGTTGGTGCAGAGTAGGGAAAACCTTACTCTGTATTTGATCCATGCTGTACCTGACCTGACTGTGTTTCATGTTAAAACTGTATGAAAAAAATTCCCCAGCACTGACTATGAATACATAAATTTTCCATAGAGTATGTTATATTTTCATAATCTATGTGAATGCAAGGGTTGTTATTGTATTTTTTAAACTGAGACTGATTGTAGGTTTCTAATTCAAGATGAGAAGTTAGATAGATTGTTAAAGAATCTTTCCTACATTTTGAACCTCGGAAATGTTAACACATTTGCGTTAGATTTTCGGCTTTGCTGATTTCGGGGCGGTAAAGTTTGCGCACTGGAACAATTTGCACCTCAGTCATCAAAATTGGGCAGCTGAGCCCTGAGTGTGGGGCGGAGCGCTAAGGGAGGTGTTGTATACCTCTCTTCGGGCACTAGGCCGGTTGAGCATGGGAAAATCCCGAGCTAAAGAGCCAGCCTGGGAGCGCTCTAAGAGAGGCCTGGGGAGAAAAAAAACTTGAAAAAAACCCAGCAAAAACATTCCCAATCCATAGCCCTCGCCAGCACAACATAAATCGCAAATAAAAAAAGAAAAAACAAACACATTTACCTGAGGTGGACATTAGTTACCTCACTGCAGCCGGTATAGGTTGGACCGCCCGCTTTTTCAGGCGGTCCTAGCAGGACACGCTGTGGGACGTACGGGTCAAGCGGGTGTCCAAAAGTAAGCTGATGTCGTAACCAGGGGCATTGCACACCAGCTCAACTCTTCCGGGCGGTACTGCTCCGGGCCCCCGCAAAACCAGCCCCGAAAACCCTTGCGGGGCGCTGGAAGCTGACCGCCCACCCAGAAGAGCTCACTTGGGATGAAAACAGAGGCGGACCTCACCGAAAAATCCAGCCCATTGGCATTGAAATGTATTGAATCTTACTTCAGACCAGTCATGATATGTTATTAGTTGACTGTTAAACCGATAGCTTTTGTCCTGATGGGCCAATGTCAGTTTCAAGCAATACCTCTGTTTATGGGTTAGTACTGCTTTTAATTTCAGAGATGGACCAAACCTAAGAATTGGTCTTAATTAATGGGCCAGAATTTTAAGCTCCATCACCCAGTGAAATTGGTGCATTGGAGAGATGAACATTTTTAAATTTAGCTCCTGGCTCCGACCAGCCATAACTTTTATAATGGTGAATCATGCAATTGACAAGACTTCTGCTAAAGGAAGGTGGAGCCCTACTTAATATCTAAAAGTCACGGCCCGATGACGTAATCGGCGGCACATTGTAAGTTTAACTCATATCAGGGGGTGTTTCGCATTGTCTGCAGCCCGGCAGCAGAACACGGTGTGAGGGGACGATTGGCCAGAAGCAGCCAAGGTAAGTTTAGAACTCCTTGTGGTCCAGAAGGAGCAGGAGTGCTCCCCCAGGCCCTGCAGGAAGTCCTTGGGGCTCCCTAACTCCAGCCTGCCCCTATCTCATTGGACACCCCTGATCGCCCCGGAACAACTCCTCTCACTGACTGCCAGGGGCCACCTTGGCTACGGCCCGCTGCTGACCATCAGCCAGATAGCGGATCTAGCCGGATGTTGGGCAAGGCTATGGGAACTTTTAGCAAGCGAGGCATTGTCATTAAGATCAGCAGGGTCTCCACGGGTGTGCCAACTGCTTTGGGGCTCGTGTGCTCCTTTTAAAATCGGGGCTATGGTATTTTGAAAATGGAATATTAAAAGATTTGCAAACTTGTTTTACGTTTCTGTAGGGTTACGGTGAAGTGTAGAACTGAAGATAGAGATTAACATCTTGATCTGATCTTCTAGGTCCCACAGTGCAACGCCAAGTTCAGGTCCAGAATGGGCCTCCCCCAGAAGATCAGGAAGTACAGAGAAGGTAAAAGGCATTTTAGACATTTTCTAAAATATCACTGTTCACGTGATTTGCCTATTTTGTAATAAACAGTGATGCTTAAGTAACCTTGTGCCCATGTGGAAAATAGTTCAAGTTTCTGCAAAAGATATATTTAAACAAGCAACGCATCACTCATGTTACCAATAAGGAAATTTAACACTGCTGCAAATTGAGAATTGCACAACTTAAAATAAAAGATGAGAATTTATAAATCTAAATTTTACAAATAAAACAATTTCTAAATTATCTTAAAGGTCTGTAGCTCACCCTGGCCAATATAGGATTGATTTAATGTTCTTTTTGGGAAAAGGCTTTCTGACTTTCCCATATTGCGGGCACTATCTTCTCCTTTGTACATCCTGCTCTATAATCTAAAATGATTATCTCAGGTTCTTCAATCCTGCAATGGGCTTTTCCTTGAATCTTCAGCAGTAAAATACAGCTCTATATGTAATTTTCAAAATGTTTAATCACTTATTCACTCTACTAATCAGGACCAATTCTACTATATTTGAAGGCTAAAAATAAATAGAAAAACTTGCATTTATATAGTGCCTTTCACAACAATCAGACGTCCCAAAGTGCTTTTACTTTTACAATTAAGTACTTTTGAAGTATCACTGTTGTAATGTAGGAAGCATGGCAGCTAATTTGTGCACATCAAGCTCCCACAAACAGTAATGTGATAATGACCAGATAATATTTTTTTTGTTATGTTGATTGAGGGATAAATATTGGCCAGGACACCGGGTATATCTTCCCTGCTATTCTTCAAAGTAGTGCCATGATATCTTTCATGTCCACCCGAGAGAGCAGATGGGGCAGATCGGTTTAATGTCTCATCCGAAAAACGGCACGTCTGACAATGCAGCACTCCCTCAGCACTGCACTGGAGTGTCAGCCTAGATTTTTGTGCTCAAGTCTCTGGAGTGGACTTGAACCCACAACCTTCTGACTCAGAGACGAGAACGCTGCCATAGCTGACACTAACTGTGGCATTTTTCACTTTGCTTCAGCTCCCAGCCCCCCACTGTTGTGCTAATCATTATTTTCCGTGAGCAGCACGGCTTGTTGGGTCCCAAAGCAAGCGCTTTGATTCAGAAATCTGCTGGTCATGGCAGCAGAATTGAGAAGCCAGCCACCTGAGATGGTAATACGTATTTTACAAACAAATATTAAATGCTAATACCATTACAGGGATTTATTGTGGGGTATTCCTTTAAGTCATTACTCTCTCAAATATAAACTGGCTTTGGTACTACAGCATGCCAACAGTCATTTTCAGATGTATGTTAGTATAGATAACACAAGTACAGCCTGTGCAAATAACATTATCAGGTTGAGCCCATGATTACTGAAGGCAAAAAGACTGTGCCAGGGAATATTCTCCCCTCATCTCTCCCTAGTAAAAAGGCCCGCTGTTTGGCATTCACTGTGAGATTAGGCAGCTGATGACACACTGTGTGGCCATTACTAATGACATCTTCAAAACAGCTGATAGTTTATGCGAGCCAAATGGTGACATTCCTATGACTGCGATGCAAGCTGCACTTTTAGTTGAGACTAGTAGTAAGATTTCTATTATTAGACCAAATACCAACCTTATCTGGCACATAAAAAGTATTTGTAGAAGCTTCAGCCCTTCCTTACCCTAACAGAGGGAGGGAAGAGAGCACCAAGATGGGACCCAGAGTTGAGGAAATCATTTTGTAAGTGCAGCCAATATTAGAATGTTTTTGAATTTCAGCAGCACAAACGTTGGTTTAAAAAATAATGCATGTTGCAATCTCAAATTTAGTACAGTTGAAATCTGTTTTACTGGAGGGAGCTTAGCAAGAATGAGATTTTCCCTTTTAGAAACATAGAAACAAAGAAAATAGGTGCAGGAGCATACCCCCTGATCCCTTTAGCCGTAAGGGCCACATCTAATTCCCTTTTGAATATATCCAACAAACTGGACTCAACAACTTTCTGTGGTAGAGAATTCCACAGGTTCACAATTCTCTGAGTGAAGAAGTTTCTCCTCATCTCGGTCCTATATGGCTTACCCCTTATCCTTAGACTGTGACCCCTGGTTCTGGACTTCCCTAACATCGGGAACATTCTTCCTGCATCTAACCTGTCCAATCCCGTCAGAATTTTATATGCTTCTATGAGATCCCCTCTCATTCTTCTAAATTCCCGTGAATATAAGCCTAGTCGATCCAGTCTTTCTTCATTTGGATGAGAAGTCCAATTTGTGCAGAATGGGATATTATTCTCTCGGAGATAATTGTTTAGAATTTTTTGCCGTCTTTTTTTTTTCTGTTTATCACAAATAAATTTTGTTGCCTTTAGGCATTTATTTAACTGTAATATCTCACTCCTTATGGTGTCAGCCACACGGATGCAACAGTACAAAGCATGGGAGAAGGGTGGAATTTAATACAATTCTTTTTGTTTTGCTTCATCTTTATTAAAATTAGTTTAGAAAATTCTTCCTGTAGCCACAACCCATTATATGACATAACTTCACAGAAGGGAAAATCTTGCTCTGTTGCAATCAAATCACAAAACTAGAGCATACAGAATGGAAATCTCTCGCCTTTCGGCTAGTGAACATAGAACACTAGGCACTTTAATGACATTGGTACTATTTTTTTAAATATTCCATTATAAAGATAATGTTACATCTTAGTCTTTTCACAAAACTCTAGCTGAAAGAACAGAAAAATAAAGTACGAATATGATCAGCCTGTCAATTCTGCTGTTGTCCTGTAAATTTGTTGAATGTATAAATAATGTCTGAGAAATCAACTTACATATGCATCCATTTTCATGCATAAATACCTAGATACCTCCATAGCTACATACAAAACACCTACCTAAATGGTAACTGGAGACAGTGAGTCAAAATGTTCTTGGAGAGTTCCAAATCACACCAAAGACAGGGGTAAGAGGTTCCATATTCATCCTAATGGGACATAGTCAATGTTCTCTGTAATACCACATACCTTAATTTCATTTTTAACACTAAGACTAGTACAAATCCTATTTTGAGCACATCACTGGATTAACATTTAGTAAATACAGACCTATGGGCCCAAGTTTCCACATGATAAAAAACGGGCGCCCCTCTGAGCTGGGCATCCGTTTTTCGCGCCTAAAACGGCGCCGGAAAAAAAACGAGCGATTCTGGAGCGCTTTGCAGCTTCTTGTCTACTTGGCGTGGCGCCCAGGGGGGCGGAGCCTACACTCGCGCCGATTTTGTAAGTGGGAGGGGGCGGGTACTATTTAAATTAGTTTTTTTTCCTGCCGGCAATGCTGCACGTGCGCGTTGGAGCGTTCGCGCCTGCTCAGTGTGAAAAAAAACATTGGCACTCGGCCATTTTTGTAGTTCTTTGTAGCTGTTTAGTTTTGGAACATTTTTTAATAAAAGTACATTGCCATCAGCACAGAGGCTTCTTGTAGCAGTGAGAAGGGTGCAGGAAGCCTCAGAAAGTTGAGGCAGCCGTTTCCCGACGACCTCCCCCTTTTGTCGTCGGGAAATGGCTCCTCAATTTCTGAGGCTTCCTGCAGCCTTCTCTCTTTCCCGCCAGCCGTCTGGAACGGCTCCATTCCCTTCCCCCCCCTCCCCGCGTTCGGTCGGCTCCCTCCCTCCCGCCCGTGTTCGGTCGGCTCCCTCCCTCCGCCCCCCCCCCCTGCGTACGTCGGCTCCCTTCCCTTCCCTCCACCCCCCCACCCCCCGCCCGCCCGCGTTCGGTCGGCTCCCTCCCCCCCCCCGCGTACGTCGGCTCCCTTCCCTTCCCTCCACCCCCCCACCCCCCGCTCGCCCGCGTTCGGTCGGCTCCCTCCTCCCCTGCCCCTGCCCGCGTTCGGTCGGCTGCCTCGTTTTGTGAGGCTTGTTGCACCATTCTTCCTGGCTGAAGCACTTTCACACAGGTAGGAAGATGATTTATTTAATCTTTTCTTTGCTTATAAATGTTTATTCAGGTTGGATTTATTTGTATAATATTTATATAAGTATAAATAAGGATTGATTGTAGAATTTAATGAGTTCCCTTCCCCCCCCTCTCCCCCCACCTCGTTCTGGACACCTGATTTGTAACCTGCGCCTGATTTTTTAATGTGTAGAACAGGTTTTTTCAGTTCTACAAAAATCTTCACTTGCTCCATTCTACTTTAGTTTGGAGTACATTTTCACTGTGGAAACTTTCAAATCAGGCGTCAGTGGCCGGACACGCCCCCTTTTGAAGAAAAAATTCTGTTCCAAAGTAGAACTGTTCTACCTGACTAGAACTGCAGAAAAAAAAATGTGGAGAATTGCGAATTCTAAGATAGTCCGTTCTCTACCAGTTGCTCCTAAAAATCAGGCGCAAATCATGTGGAAAACTTGGGCCCATTGTATAAGTGGATCAGCATGCTACATGTATTATAACAACAACAACTTGCATTTAAATAGTACCTTTAACGTAGTAAAATGTCCCAAAGCGGTTTATTATATTAAATATCTTGTGAATGCTGCGCATGTCCTGTCCACAAATAAGAACATAAGAAATAGGAACAGGAGTAGGCCATAAGGCTCCGCCATTTAATACGATCATGGCTGATCCGATCATGGACTCGGGTCCACTTCCCTGCCTGCTCTCCATAACCCCTTATTCCCTTATCATTTAAGAACCTGTCCATTTCTGTCTTAAATTTATTCGATGCCCCAGCTTCCACAGCTCTCTGAGGCAGTGAATTCTACAGATCCACAATCCTTTGAGAGAAGAAACTTCTCCTCATCTCAGTTTTAAGATTATGTCCTCTAGTTCTAGTCTCCCCTATCAGTGGAAACATCCTCTCTGCATCCACCCTGTCAAGCCCCCTCAAAATCTTAGACGCTTCGATAAGATCACCTCTCATTCTTCTGAATTCCAATGAGTAGAGGCCCAACCTACTCAACCTTTCCTCATAAGTCAACCCCCTCATCTCCGGAATCAACCTTGTGAACCTTCTCTGAACTGCCTCCAAAGCAAGTATATCCTTTCGTAAATATGGAAACCAAAACTGCATGCATTATTCCAGGTGTGGCCTCACCAATACCCTGTATAGCTGTAGCAAGACTTCCCTGCTTTTATACTCTATCCCCTTTGCAATAAAGGCCAAGATTCCATTGGCCTTCCTGATCACTTGCTGTACCTGCATACTAACCTTCTTTTGTGTTTCATGCACAAGTACCCCCAGGTCCCGCTGTACTGCGGCACTTTGCAATCTTTCTCCATTTAAATAATAACTTGCTCTTTGATTTTTTTCTGCCAAAGTGCATGACCTCACACTTTCCAACATTATACTCCATCTGCCAAATTTTTACCCACTCACTTAGCCTGTCGATGTTCTTTTGAAGATTTTTTTGTGTCCTCCTCACACATTGCTTTTTCTCCCATCTTTGTATCGTCAGCAAACTTGGCTATGTTACACTCGGTCCCTTCCTCCAAGTCGTTAATATAGTTTGTAAATAGTTGGGGTCCCAGCACTAATCCCTGCGGCACCCCACTTATTACTGATTACCAACCCGAGAATGAACCATTTATCCCTACTCTCTGTTTTCTGTTCGTTAGCCAATCCTCTCTCCATGCTAATATATTACCCCCAACCCCGTGAACTTTTATCGTGCAGTAACCTTTTATGTGGCACCTTGTCAAATGCCTTCTGGAAGTCCAAATACACCACATCCAGTGGTTCCCCTTTATCCACTCTGTTCATTACATCCTCAAAGAATTCTAACAAATTTGTCAAACATGACTTCCCCTTCATAAATCCATGCTGACTCTGCCTGACCGAATTTTGCTTTTCCAAATGTCCTGCTACTTTTTTAATAATGGACTCCAACATCTTCCCAACCACAGATGTTAGGCTAACTGGTCTATAGTTTCCTGCTGTTGTCGGGATTATCTTGCCTTTTATCTGTCAGTATTTATAAGTTTATAAGGATGCATTTATTTGTACTGCCAAAATGGCTGCCTTGCCTCTGAATGGCTCTCCATTATCACATGAACATAAGAACATAAGAATTAGGAACAGGAAATAGGCCATCTAGCCCCTCGAGCCTGCTCCGCCATTCAACAAGATCATGGCTGATCTGACCGTGGACTCGGCTCCACTTACCCGCCCGCTCCCCATAACCCTTAATTCCCTATTAGTTAAAAATCTATCTATCTGTGACTTGAATACATTCAATGAGCTAGCCTCAACTGCTTCCTTGAGCAGAGAATTCCACAGATTCACAACCCTCTGGGAGAAGAAATTCCTTCTCAACTCGGTTTTAAATTGGCTCCCCCGTATTTTGAGGCTGTGCCCCCTAGTTCTAGTCTCCCCGACCAGTGGAAACAACCTCTCTGCCTCTATCTTGTCTATCCCTTTCATTATTTTAAATGTTTCTAGAAGATCACCGCTCATCCTTCTGAACTCCAACGAGTAAAGACCCAGTCTACTCAATCTATCATCATAAGGTAACCCCCTCATCTCCGGAATCAGCCTAGTGAATCGTCTCTGTACCCCCTCCAAAGCCAGTATATCCTTCCTTAAGTAAGGCGACCAAAACTGCACACAGTACTCCAGGTGCGGCCTCACCAATACCCTATACAGTTGCAGAAGGATCTCCCTGCTTTTGTACTCCATCCCTCTCGCAATGAAGGCCAACATTCCATTCGCCTTCCTGATTACCTGCTGCACCTGCAAACTAACTTTTTGGGATTCATGCACAAGGACCCCCAGGTCCCTCTTCACTGCAGCATGTTGTAATTTCTCCCCATTCAAATAGTATTCCCTTTTTTTGCTTTTTTTCCCCAAGGTGGATGACCTCACACTTTCTGACATTGTATTCCATCTGCCAAACCTTAGCCCATTCGCTTAACCTATCTAAATCTCTTTGCAGCCTCTCTGTGTCCTCTACACAACCCGCTTTCCCACTAATCTTTGTGTCATCTGCAAATTTTGTTACAATACACTCTGTCCCCTCTTCCAGGTCATCTATGTATATTGTAAACAGTTGTGGTCCCAGCACCGATCCCTGTGGCACACCACGACCCACCGATTTCCAACCCGAAAAGGACCCATTTATCCTGACTCTCTGCTTTCTGTTAGCCAGCCAATTCTCTATCCATGCTAATACATTTCCACTGACCCCGCGTACCTTTATCTTCTGCAGTAACCTTTTGTGTGGCACCTTATCGAATGCCTTTTGAAAATCTAAATACACCACATCCATCGGTACACCTCTATCCACCATGCTCGTTATATCCTCAAAGAATTTCAGTAAATTAGTTAAACATGATTTCCCCTTCATGAATCCATGTTGCGTCTGCTTGATTACACTATTCCTATCTAGATGTCCCGCTATTTCTTCCTTAATGATAGCTTCAAGCATTTTCCCCACTACAGATGTTAAACTAACCGGCCTATAGTTACCTGCCTTTTGTCTGCCTCCTTTTTTAAACAGAGGCGTTACATTAGCTGCTTTCCAATCCGCTGGTACCTCCCCAGAGTCCAGAGAATTTTGGTAGATTATAACGAATGCATCTGCTATAACTTCCACCATCTCTTTTAATACCCTGGGATGCATTTCATCAGGACCAGGGGACTTGTCTACCTTGAGTCCCATTAGCCTGTCCAGCACTACCCCCCTAGTGATAGTGATTGTCTCCAGGTCCTCCCTTCCCACATTCCTGTGACCAGCAATTTCTGGCATGGTTTCTGTGTCTTCCACTGTGAAGACCGAAGCAAAATAATTGTTTAGGATCTCAGCCATTTCCACATTTCCCATTATTAAATCCCCCTTCTCATCTTCTAAGGGACCAACATGACCTATTGCTGATTTATCCCCTTGGTGGATAAGCCACACGCTGAAGTTCCTCTGGTATGTATAACTGGAACTGCCCAGCCCAAGTTCTGACTGATTTTCCAATTTGTAATTCAATCCATTTTGACTTCAGAAGCCAAAGAGGATAGATCTCCCCAAAAGCCACCAAGTTCCAGCCGAAGTCCCGTGCACGAGCGCAAGTGCATCCCTCCCCCAGCCGAAGTATCTTACACCAGCGCAAGTGCTGCCTCCGCCAGCTGAAATCCCTTACCCCAGCATAGGTGTGTGACCTTACCCTCCCACCCCCGCCATAGATGGGGCATTGTGTGCAGATTGTTAACAGGTTTATTGGATATGAAGTGAATAGTGACAGTGTTGTGACTTTTGGATTTCATCCACTCCAATGATGTCCCTTGTAACACGCGCACCGAGCTTTCCAAGAAATCGGGTGTGAAGGGGGTTGAAAGAACCTCTCTCCACTCTGATCCCCCCCCACTCCCAGGCTCTCTCTCTTTTCCCCTGCTGCCACCGCCACTGTTCTCCCTCACCACAGCTCAACGGGAGGCTCGGGGCCCGGTCGAAGGCTCGGGGCTCAGTGGTTTGCGGCTCAGCTATCTCTCTTCCTGCCCCGCCCCACCGCTTCTCTCCTTGCTGCCCACAGACTGAGGAACAACATGGTCAGACTGGTTGCGGGTCCCACTTCCGGTCCAGGGCCCACTTCCGCTTCCGGTTTTGGGCGGGAGGCATCGGGGATGGTGTCGAGAGGATGCAGGTGTAGAAAGACAGAAAAAGGGCAGTACAAAAAGTCAGTCCATATTTATAATGGAGAAAACTCATATCATACGGTCTAGTTACAGCTCTCCAGCCACTGGGTGGTGCTGTTGTGGTTTTACCCTGACTCCTGTTGGCTGAAACATCTCCTTTACTGAGCAGAGAACTTGTAACTTCACAGAACTGTATGCTACAAACTAATTTTAAAACGTACAAACTATTTCAAAAACATTTATTACAGTATTTCTGTACACTTTGGCTCAGCTCTACCATTGCTGCTCTTTTACTTGCCTACTCCAGCTCTTGCTTAGGCCTGTTAGTTAGGCTCCATCCTTATTCATTGGTTTCTCACTCCCATCTGCTACCCTCTCTTGCTTGGGCCTGTTGTCTTGGCCACCCAAGACAAATAACTAAAACATCATCAAGAAAAACATTCTAAACTTCACATAACAACAAACAGAAAACTGCGCCAACAGCCATATAACCTTAACATTCAAAGATACACAGACACATGTCCCATGGTTCTAGAGTTTATGGCAATCCAGAACATATCAGGATTTAATTTATCTGTTCCTTAATGATTTTGAACATTTGAATAATATCTCGCTTGAGCCTTCTCCACTCCTGCTGCTATCCACCTCCTCTATCAACAGCGCACTGTGGCTGCTGTATGTATAATCCACAGGATGCACTGCAGCAACTCACCAAGGATACTTTGATAGCACCTCCCTCCCTGCAACCTTTACCACCGAGAAGAGCAACAATATTGTTGCAACATTTCCACCCATTCCCCGATAAGTCGGTCCATCATCACCACTCCCCTACCAGACACCATCGTGGAAGTACCATCACCACAAGTTCAGGCAGAAAATCCATCTTGTCAGCGTTTCTAGGGATGGGCAATAAATGTAACCTGGTCAGCGTAGCCTACATCCTTGAATCATTCAAAAGCATTGGATAAAACCAGGAAATGAAATAACCTTAAGTAGGTTCTTCATTCATTCCCTGAGAATATAACAAATTTATTCAACTATCTAAGTAAATTAAAACATTAATTCTGGCCAGAAGGAACTAAGCTCAGTTAACAGAGGAGTCTGAAACATGGAACAAAATATCTAGAATGAAAACAATAAGGAGATCCAAGAATGCAATACTCTTATGCCCCTTTTTAAAGATTAGCATTACATTAAGTGCTTTCCAATCCTCAGGCATTACTCCCTTTTTAATTATTTATTTTCTCTCTGATCTTCTCAATTTTCCCCGATTCATGTTCTCCTGAAGGCACTATCTCCCTTGCTAGGGTATGATTTCAGGGGCAGCAGCATCCCACCCCAGGAGCCATTATTCGTGTGCGAGCCTTGGCAGTAAGTGTGGAAGGTTATCTGATTTGTGGTAAAGCTCCCAGCTGAACTCGATCCTCCCCTCACTTGCTGGCTTAACTTCAGTCATGGGTGACTGGATTGTGATCAGGCGCATGAGGAGCTTTTCGCTTCCTAAAACCTTTCTGGCCTCTCTGGCTCAGTGATAGTGACTTTATCCCTCAGTAACACAGAGCATGACTGCACCTGCTCCCCACGATGGCACTTTCCCCCAACAACATAAGATTAGGAGGTCACTAGATTGCAGTTTCAAACTGATATATTTCCACTTGGTGGCACAGCACATTGAAGCAAGATGAGCTGCTGCACCACATCAATTGCTTTTAAATATTCTAATTGGTTTAAAAAATTCCTGCTGTATTTAGCTGTGCTTTAAACCTCAGTATTTTTCATTGCATGAGCAATGTGACCACAAAATAGTAAGTCTTAACAGAAATAAGTGATTTTGCAATTAAAATCTATTCATTCAGGGTGTTAGAGTTTACGAAATACTTACTGAAAGTCTTGTTTTGTACTTTCTACATTTAAAAGATGCAGACTGCAGAGAAGAAGCTGAAATAAATCCTTGTACAGTAGCAATAGAACAGTCCCAAACTATTTGGCAGCCAAGGTTAGATTGTAGTTTAGAAAATGGCTGATACCCAAAGAGTGGTGAGAATGTGGAACTCACTACCACAGGGAGTGGTTGAAGCGAATAGTATAGATGCATTTAAGGGGAGGCTAGACAAGTATATGAGGGAGAAGGGAATAGAGGACTATGCTGATAGATTTAGATGAGGAAAGACAGGAGGAGGCCCGAGTAGAGCGTAAACGCCGACATGGACTGGTTGGGCCGAATGGCCTGTTTCTGTGTCGTATTTCCTAAGTAATCCGATGTAATATGATACAGCTGCAGGAAAGTGGAAATAAGTAAAGTGATTTAACAACAAACATGCTGGGGTGGAAAATATTTGATAATATATTACATATTGTCAGCATTAACAACAATACAATTTTTAAAATGTATCCATAAATATTTACTCATGTTGATAAATATTATAAAAACATTTCCAGTATTTAATTTTCAAAGAATAATCGTTCAACGTTAAATGCAGAAATTCAAATGCAGCATCTGCCTCACATGTTGAACCAGGTCTACTAGCCCATGGTTAGAGGTATAGAAAATCTATGACTTGCCTGTTGTCACCCAAGTATAATTTCTCAGTCTTTCTGTGCTCCAGCAATAGTATGGAGATGTGAAATGTATGTCCTTGTTACAATTGTCTTTGGCTGCACTTGTTATCCCACCTGATCTACAAAAAACTTCCCTTAGACTCGAGTTCGAGAATAACTAACATCATGACTTTACTGCTAACAACCTGACACTACTGTGTATTTTAAAGTATTATTTATGGTTAATTTTCTGATGATCAACCTGAGGATTCTGTGTTGGAAAACGGAGCATTTGTCAACTTTTTATGCCCAGTGCACCGTGCAGCATTCCCAGGTTGGCTAGTGATTAACTGCAGAGCAAAGTTCCCGACACTATGCTGTAATCACATGCCTTAATCCAAACCCAGAAGAGAAATCTATGACTACAGCAGTTTACTATTTCCATTTTTCTCACCATCTGCCCTGGTGAACTATAAGTGAGACACATGTGTGCTAAATTATGGTCAGTTTTGCTGTTGTGAATTCCTAACGCACTGAAAACTAGGTGCTGGATTTTGCGAGGTATCAGCAGAAGCGGCAGATGAGGTGGGAAAATTTTTTTTTTTTCCACAGTGGGTCAGGAATCCGCCACCACACCCCTTTCCCCAATGTCGGGTCTGTCAGCCCTGAGCAGACTCAGCACGCAGCGACAGGTTCACAGCGGGGACCCAATTCAGGTAACTAGTGGCTTGTTTAGAGCCATTTAAGAATGAATTTCAACTCACCTTCTGCATTTGACTGCTCGCCATGGGGTCCAGGCTGATCGTGAACCACATCTGTCAAGCTGTGGCAGGAGTTCAGTGGCCATTGAATCAGTTGTTGAGTTGACAGCTTCAAATGTTCAGTAAAAGCTCCCACCTTGGAGACATCTTTCCTTAGCCACAAATTCTACCTCACTGCATCTACACAACATATTCACCATGCTACAAGTCTTTACACAAGTCTCCATCCAGCCTGACCTCATTGCCTCTCTCTCAATTGACAGATCTTTTCTGTCAACTCTACTTCACCTGCCATCTACACCATCAGCATGGGTGTCCTTTATACTCTCTCACCTTGGTCCTCAGAATCCTACCATGATCAGCCTCAACACCAGCAGCACCAGGCACACCAGCAGCACCAACAACAACACCACCAACCTTACCGACAATCATCTGATGCTATACAGGACACAGGGCATCAGTACCTAACCACATTGCTGCCCAGGAGGCCAGGATGGCCTCACCACCGCCAGATTTACTTCACTTGACACTGTACACTCTGGCAGCCACATGATGTGCCAGGTTGGCACCACCCCACACCAACACCATAAAGCATCCCTACAATGACCAAGCCATTCCTTTCACACTCAATATCACTCAATACCGTTCTGTCTCACCATTCACTGGCCACTTCCAAAGATGCACACAAATTGCCCATGACCGGAAAGTGTAGAAATGAAAGATTTTTATATTTGACACCACATTAACAGAAACTTTACATAAACATTGGATAAAACTCCCAAGTGGCTACCCTTGTGTGTTGTTCATTGGTATGATTGCACTAGGATGAGGGTGAGTGTGAGGGGTGGCTGGTGAGATGGGTATGTGATAGTGCATATAGGACAAGAGGGATGGGTGGAGATGCATGGTATGTTGGTGTGAGTAAGGATTTGCAGGAGTAGGGTAGGGAAGGCAGAGTGATGGGGATGTGATGAGAGGCTCAGCAGGATGAGGTTGTGTGGCTTTGTACTAACATTTCCTGATCTAAGGAGATAATTGAAACATTTGCCCACTGCACCCAGTTCCTCCTGAACATATCTCTCCTTGTGAACTCCTCCGCAATCTGCAACCAGGCTGTCTTGGTCTTCTGGGGAGGTCTCTTCCGTCCATCGGAAGGGAAGAGGATTTCCCTGTGTGCTCTGACTCTCTCCATAAGCATATTGAGGGAGCCATCAGAGAACCTGGGTGCAGCCCTCTGCCTCTGTGCAGTCATTGTCAGTGTTTGCAGCAATCTAATGCTGTAGTGCACTGACAGCACTATGTTAGATGGAACTTCAAATCTAATGTCGTCATAGTTCCTTTAAAGATCCAGGCTGAAAACCCATCATGGATTATGTCCCCAGACCTGCTCCATCTCATTGGGCTGCGTAACATGCTGGATGGGCTTAATAGGCCCTGTTAAGGTAAGTTCATTTCAACAGTGGGATAGAGCCAGCAACAGGGTCAGCATCCGACATGGCCACTGCCCACACCAGACCCGCCAAGGTAATGAAAATTCCACCCATTTTGTTTTCAATTGATTGAAAATCGGGCAGATTCTACACCAAGTGGGCGATCTGCTTCACCAGATTATCGCCCAAACACTGAAGATGGAAATCTAGCCTGTGCTGTTAGCCACATGACTGGAATTGTAGACACAACATTTGTATCTTCCTCAAAATGGGTATAAAGAACAAAATAGAACTATCTTAGCTTTGAAGTACAATATGGTGTTACCATCATTTCCCCATGATTTTAAATGGAAACAATCTCTAACAGCTTTTATTATGAGTTGAAAAGTTGAATTTTTCTCTCTTTGATAATTCTCAAGGCAGTGAGTTTAAGTGGTAATATAAAATATTCATCTACCACTTATAACACTCTTGAATAATATATGTTCAGATTTTCATTTTGTGATTAATGTTATCTGTCTCGTTTCAATGATGAGCTAAAATTTCTTTATTCTTTAAAAAAATGAAGAGGTTTGACTCACATGAATATTAAAATGAAGTATTGCAGTAACTGTTTTGAAAAACTTCTTTAGGCAACTAATGGAACAACGACATGAGCAGATGGAGAGAGAGCGACGAACATCCATGTCTGGTGAGTTTTTTAGTGACAGATTCGGGCATGGTGCCAATCCTGAGCTTCAACACTTTTAGCCAACTTCCTTAAAGAACCTTTATGGAGCAATGTTAAAATGGTAAACCTCAAGGAGAATGTATTCTAAAGTTTTGGGTCAGAATTATATTGAGTTCAAATAATATATGTTCACATAGACAGGACTGTTAATAGAGGCAAGGGGGGAGAAATTCAATTAATGGCCACCCACTCTTCCTCCTGAAAATCGAGCAGCCAGCAGTTCAAATTGCAGGGGTGTGGTGTGGGGGGACGGAGTGTCATTTCAGCCCCCCCTTTGATGCCCAAGGCCCACCTGATGCAATGCTCAGGCAGGCTTGTAAATGGGTGACCAGCCCAGCCGCCAGAATCGGGAGTACTGCTGGTACTGCTGCTTCAAGATGCAAACTTGGTTTCTATGCCAGCTGTAGGACCCTGATTGAAATTCAGGTACAAATGGGCGGAGCTTGTGGTGTGCATGCTCGGCCCAGTTGTATCACACATTGAGCAGCCTGACCAGCCATCCTTTAAAGGACCGCTGGAGGCTGCTCAGAAAAATGCTGAAGACATTTTTAAACTTTTATTTTTGTGGATTGAGGAGGAATAGGAATGCATCTCCTGGGCCCACAAAATAATTCCACCCAAGTCAAATTTCGTAACCAGAGAGGGAAAATTTCAACTATGGTTGGGGTGCAAAACAGACACCAGTGGAGCAGCTTACTATGGTCATTGTAAAGGAAAATTGGGTAGAGTATAGAACGAGGGCCAATCAGTTACCGCCCGTATTGTGCATCTGCCAAAGCTGAATTTCACCCCCAATATTGCTATCTTTATACTACAGTGGAGCAATATTACTGTGTGTTTTTAGGACTGTTAATGGGCATATAACAATAACAAATTGTATTTATATAGCGCCTTTAACATAGTAAAGTATCCCAAGACGTTTCACAGGAGCATTATCAAACAAAATTTGACACCGTGCCACATATGGAGATATTAGGGCTGCAAAGAGGTAGGTTTTAAGGAGAGAGGTGGAGAGATTTAGGGAAGGAATTCCAGAGCTTTAGGGCCTAGGCAGCTGAAGACATGGTCACTCATAGTGGAGCGATTAAAATCAGGAATGCTCAAGAAGCCAGAATTGGAGGAGTGCAGATATCTCTGAGGGTTGAAGGGCTGGAGGAAGTTACACAGATAGGGAGGGGTGAGGCTTTGAAGCGATTTGAAAACAAAGATGAGAATTTTAAAATTGAGGCATTGCTTAACTGGGAGCCAATGTAGGGGTGACAGTTGAACAGGACATGTCATCAGTTAGGACACGGGCAGCAGAGTTTTGGATGACCTCAAGTTTACGTAGGGTGGAAGATGGGATTCCTGCCAGGAGTGCATTGGAATAGCCAGGTCTAGCGATAACAAAGGCTTGGATGAGAGTGTCAGCAGCAGATGAGCTGAGGCAGGGGCGGAGTGGGACGATGTTCTAGAGGTGGAAATAGGTGGTCTTGGTGATGGCGCGGATATGTGGTCAGAAGCTCATCTCAGGGTCAAATATGACACCAAGGTTGCAAACAGTCTGATTCATCCTCAGACAGTTGCCAGGGAGAGGGATGGAGACAGTGGCTAGGGAACGGAGTTTATGGTGGGGACTGAAGACATTGGGCTAGATTTTCGGTTTACAGTCGTTTTACGCCAAAATTACCGTTTTCACTGTGCTACCGTTTTTAGGCCTAACTTTCGGCCTTTACATCTGCGCCGGTAAAGTTGGCGTTGCACGAGGATTCGCGGCGCAAACCGCGAGTTTCGACAATGTTAGTCTGGGGCTGGTAGCGCTGCGAGAGAGGCCTTGGGAGAGGGGGGGAAAAATTGCAAAAATCCTTCAATAAACATTCACAGAACATTCAAAAAACCCTTAACTACTAAATCGCTGAGAAATAATTTAAAAATAAAAACTTTAACTTACTTTTTTGCAGGTCTTACTTACCGCTGCTGGCAGGGCTGCACCTGTCGGTATTCTGGGTGTGGTGTATGGGTCCCAAGAGAGCCGAAAGTGCGATACAAACGCAATCTGCGGCATTGCACGTTGGCGCTCCTCTCCCCGGCGGTACGTGAAAGCGCCGCCGCCAAGAAGTCACCGAGGATCCCGCCGACCGGGTTTTCGCCGCCGAGGGTCAAGTCGCGGCGAAAACCTGGTTACAAAGTCGGCGAAAATCTAGGCCAATATCTTCAGTCTTCCCAATATTTAGTTGGAGGAAATTTCTGCTCATTCAGTACTGGATATCAAACAAGCTGTGTGACAATTTAGAGACAGTGGAGGGGTCAAGAGATGTGATGGTGAGGTAGAGCTGGGTGTCGTCAGCGTACATGTGGAAACTGACGCTGTGTTTTCGGATGATGGTGCCGAGGAGCAGCATGTAGATGAGAAATAGGAGAGGGCTCAGGATAGATCCTTGGGGTCACCAGAGGTAACGGTGCGGGATACAAATACCAATACAAATATTATTACTGTCAGTGTTTCTGTGCACCAATTGGGCAGTAAAGCTATTCGTGTTAGTGCGCATGAACATGGTAATGTTACTGTCAGTGTTATATTACTATCAGCATTGGTCATACAGGAAGGACCGGAACCAATGTCCTAGGGGGAATGTTTGCTAGTGCTGTTGGGGAGGAGTTAAACTAATATGGCAGGGGGATGGGAATCTATGCAGGGAGACAGAGGGAAATAAAATGGAGTCAGAAGCAAAAGATAGAAAGGAGAATAGTAAAATTGGAGGGCAGAGAAACCCAAGGCAAAAAACAAAAAGGGCCACATTACAGCAAAATTCTAAAGGGGCAAAGTGTGTTAAAAAGACAATCCTGAAGGCTCTGTGCCTCAATGCGAGGAGTATTTGGAATAAGGTGGACGAATTAACTGTGCAGATAACAGTTAATGGGTATTGGCATCACGGAGACATGGCTCCAGGGTGACCAAGGCTGGGAACTCAACATCCAGGGGTATTCAACATTTAGAAAGGCTAGACAGAAAGGAAAAGGAGGTGGGGTGGCATGCTGGTTAAAGAGGAAATGAATGCAATAGTAAGGAGGGACATTAGCCTGGATGATGTGGAATCGGTATGGGTGGAGCTGCGGAATTCCAAAGGGCAGAAAACGCTAGTGGGAGTTGTGTACAGACCACCAAACAGTAGTAGTGAGGTTGGGGACAGCATCAAACAAGAAATAAGAGATGTGTCCAATAAAGGTACAGCAGTTATCATGGGCGACTTTAATCTACATATTGATTGGGCTAACCAAACTGGTAGCAATGCGATGGAGGAGGATTTCCTGGAGTGTATTAGGGATGGTTTTCTAGACTAATATGTCGAGGAACCAACTAGAGAGCTGGCCACCCTAGACTGGGTGATGTGTAATGAGAAGGGTCTAATTAGCAATCTTGTGCGAGGCCCCTTGGGGAAGAGTGACCATAATATGTTAGAAATCTTTATTAAGATGGAGAGTGACACAGTTAATTCAGAACCTAGGGTCCTGAACTTAAGGAAAGGTAACTTCGACGGTATGAGGCATGAATTGGCTAGAATAGACTGGCAAAGGATACTTAAAGGGTTGACAGTGGATAAGCAATGGCAAACCTTTAAAGATCACATGGATGAACTTCAGCAATTGTACATCCCTGTCAGGAGTAAAAATAAAAATGGGAAGGTGGCTCAACCATGGCTAACAAGGGAAATTAAGAATAGTGTTAAAGCCAAGAAAGAGGCATATAATTTGGCTAGAAAAAGTAATAAACCTGAGGACTGGGAGAAATTTTGAATTCAACAGAGGAAGACTAAGGGTTTAATTAAGAGGAGGAAAATAGAGTACGAGAGGAAGCTTGCAGGGAACATAAAAACTGACTGCAAAAGCTTCTATAAATATGTGAAGAGAAAAAGATTAGTGAAGACAAACGTAGGTCCCTTGCAGTCGGATTTAGGTGAATTTATAATGGGGAACAAAGAAATGGCAGACCAATTGAACAAATACTTCGGTTCTAGGAAGGAAGACACAAATAACCTCCCGATTGTACTAGAGGACAGTAGGTCTAGTGAGAAGGAGGAACTGAAGGATATCCTTATTAGGCGGGAAATTGTGTTAGGGAAATTGATGGGATTGAAGGTCGATAAATCCCCGGGACCTGATAGTCTGCATCCCAGAGTACTTAAGGAAGTGGCCCTAGAAATAGTGGATGCATTGGTGATCATTTTCCAGCAATCTATCAACTTTGGATCAGTTCCTATGGACTGGAGGGTAGCTAATGTAACACCACTTTTTTAAAAAAAAAGGAGGGAGAGAAAACGTGTAATTATAAACTGGTTAGCCTGACATCAGTAGTGGGGAAAATGTTGGAATCAATCATTGAGGATGAAATAGCAGCGCATTTGGACAGCAGTGACAGGATTGGACCAAGTCAGCATGGATTTATGAAAGGGAAATCATGCTTGACGAATCTTCTGGAATTTTTTGAGGATGTAACTGGTAGAGTGGACAAGGGAGAACCAGTGGATGTGGTGTATTTGGACTTTTGACAAGGTCCCGCACAAGAGATTGGTGTGCAAAATCAAAGCTCGTGGTATTGGAGGTAATGTACTGACATGGATAGAGAACTGGTTAGCAGACAGGAAGCAGAGAGTCGGGGTAAACGGGTCCTTTTCAAATGGCAGGCAGTGACTAGTGGAGTGCCGCAGAGCTCAGTGCTGGGACCCCAGCTCTTTACAATATACATTAACGATTTAGATGAAGGAATTGAGTGTAATATCTCCAAATTTACGGATAACACTAAACTGGGTGGCAGTGTGAGCTGCAAGGAGGACGCTAAGAGGTTGCAGGGTGACTTAGACAGGTTAGGTGAGTGGGCAAATGCATGGCAGATGCAGTATAATGTGGATAAATGTGAGGTTATCCATTTTGGGGGCAAAAACACAAAGGCAGAATATTATCTGGATGGTGGCAGATTAGGAAAAGGGGAGGTGCAATGAGACCTGAGTGTCATGGTTCATCAGTCACTGAAAATGGGCATGCAGGTACAGCAGGCGGTGAAGAAGACAAATGGTATGTTGGCCTTCATAGCTAGGGGATTTGAGTAGAGGAGCAGGGAGGTCTTACTGCAGTTGTACAGGGCCTTAGTGAGGCCTCACCTGGAATATTTTGTACAGTTTTGGTCTCCTAATCTAAGGAAGGATGTTCTTGCTATTGAGGGAGTGCAACGAAGGTTCACCAGACTGATTCCATGGATGGCTGGACTGTCATATGAGGAGAGACTGGATCAACTGGGCCTTTATTCACTGGAGTTTAAAAGGATGAGAGGGGATCTCATAGAAACGTATAAGATTCTGATGGAACTGGACAGGTTAGATGCGGGAAGAGTGTTCCTGATGTTGGGGGAAGTCCAGAACCAGGGGACATAGTCTTAGGATAAGGGGCAGGCCATTTAGGACTGAGATGAGGAGAAACTTCTTCGCTCAGAAAGTTGTTAACCTACGGAATTCCCTGCCGCAGAGAGTTGTTGATGCCAGTTCATTGGATATATTCAAGAGGGAGTTAGATATGGCCCTTATGGCTAAAGGGATCAAGGGGTATGGAGAGAAAGCAGGAAAGGGGTACTGAGGGAATGATCAGCCATGATCTTATTGAATGGTGGTGCAGGCTCGAAGGGCTGAATGGCCTATCCTGCACCTATTTTCAATGTTTCTATGTTTCTATACCAGTAGGGTTATATTACTGTCAGTCTTAGCATGTGGCAGCAGATGGCAGTGTTACTGTCTATGCTAGTACACAGCAGAAGAGTTAGTGTTACTACATGACAGCATAGAGTACCACTAAATTCAGTGTTCGAACATTGGCATTGGGAGGGAGATATCACTGTCGGTGAGAGAACACTAATAATAGAATATCTGTACAACCGTCAGTGTGTACGTAAACCAATAAGTTGTGCTATCAATGTTACTGCGTTATAGCAGGTCAATCAACACCTTCAAAAATGATAGGTTTTTTTAATTTGGAGAGTTAATTTTCTCGTCACTATACGTTCTTTGAAGTGCTACTATATTCAGCAACCGCATTATTGAATATTATGTCCAATTGATAATGACCTAATGAACCTATTTCTTGGCATCTTCCATATTATGCTAAAGTTGCCCTGTGAATGATTTTAACAAGTGTTCACATCCCACAAAAGCACAGCTGGCTTGCATATATTTAAACTTATAATGGATAGGCCTATGGCAAAGGTAGTTATTGTATATCTGCAAACGGGTGAGAATTAAAAAAATTGTATTTTATTACATTCCTTCCATCCAAAGGAAACATGCAAATCATTTTTGAATCATTCAGTGAGATACACAGAGGAATGAATAAAGGATTGAAAGATGTCACCCCAAATACAGCCAGATGCCTTTTGTAGGACAGCACTGACAGAGACCTTAGAGCAGGTCACCCTGCACAACATCTTGAATAGGAAAGAGTCTTCTCCTCCTCCTCATGTACCTCCCAAATAAATAAGAATGTGTTTGATTTTGTGCGTGATACTCTTACCCTGCCATGGTCCTGAGAAGATTTCATTAAACAAAGATGGCAAATAGCCAACACATCACTGGAACTTGCAATCTGATTGTGATTGCATGCACTGAGAAGAGATGTTTGGACAATGTGAATTATACAGTTCAAACTGGATAAATGCAAACAGATCAATGCTTCAGTCTTTATCTGAATATGATCTTTATTAATGCATTGCTTTCCAAGCAAAATAGTTATGCAATTATCAAGATTCAACTTGTGCTACTTGAATGTTTCTACTAATCTGGTTCCTAGTATACATAGAACCATAGAAATTTGCAGCACAGAGAAGGTCATTGGGTCCATCATGCTTGTGCTGGCTTTTTGCTGCAGCAATCCTAAACTAATCTCACTGCCCTACTCTTTCCCTGTCGCCCTTAATTTTCCTCTGATTTAAATGTTAATCCACATTTCCCTTAAAAGATATAACTAATGGTACATGGTACCATATGCAAAAACTACTGGTGCAAGTACTTCCTCTGAAGCTTGAAATGCAAATGGTCTGTCTGTCCATGTGTTTGTGATTGAAACTGAAAACAAGTCCAAAGGCCCTTTCCTCCCTAAGAATGCAACTTTTGGATCTATGTTCTTTTGCTTATCATTTTTTTTAAATTAAGGGTTTTTGACACATGGTTCATTAGTTTATTCAAAACAAAACAAAAAATATTCAAGGACATGTCACCTGTACTGCACTGCTCTGTGGAGTATCGCACCAATTGCTGATCATGGCAGGAATGATATAATTCCAGCCACTTTAGAGGATTGTCATCACCAGCATGCAAAGCATGTAGGCCACCAGATAGTTTAGTTATTTGGCATGATTCAACAGCATAGGACATGGTTTATATTTGACTGCAAGGACATTTGTCATCATCACAAAGGCGTATCCAGTTCAAAAGTGATTGATAAGTATCCAATTACCATATGGTCAGTTGAATCCTAGTTGACAGTCTGCAGGGTCAGAGAACATGTGGTGATTTATAGGAAAATCTGCTGTCCACTCCTGCCAGCGAAGGAAAAGTCAAAATAATCAGGAAAGATTTGACTATACGTATTAGGTATCTCTGTTGGTGCATACAACAAATCAGAGTGAATTCGCAACATGATTTTTGTCACAAAGTCTATTCACCAATTTTGCTACTACATCTGAACGACAAAGATGTGGGGGAACTATGTTGCAGAGGACTGGGGGGTAATTATGGGAGGGAAGTAGGGTGTAATGTAAAATATAATAATATGAGGCAACACTTGACACTACATTAGTATAAACTCATCCACCAGACCATTATCAAAGAACTGCACCATGGTAAATGGGTCTGTGAGAGATGGAACGAAGAGTTGTGTACTTGTATCATGTTAAAATGTGTTTGTGTCATACAAGTCCAGAGAATACAGGCACTATATCCTTCAGGCTCTCCCACTACATGTGATGCAGTGTAACTCATACAGTCCTCAATATGTTCTGGTGGGGGGCCCAGTTTAGGATCTCTCCCACCCCTCAATCCCATCCCACTTTATTTCCTGTCACTTTTAGCAGCCATTCGCATCCTTGCCATTTTCCTCTCACTGAGAGAATGGATAATATGATAATGGATTCTGTCAAAGCTTCTAATATCAGCATTTACCATAAATAAAATGATAACAGTGAACACCATGGATCAAGGCAGATGCAGAGTCCACTTTCCTGTATGTTCAGATACCCACCTAAAAACAGCCGATGGAATTCTTCTCATTCATTTTAGACAAGTTTAAGTATTCTCCTCAACCGGAGCCCAAAGTCATGGTCCACATGTCAGTGTGAAGTGTGCATCTTAACTGCTACATAATTAGGCCATTCTTAACCAACAAAATGGAATATACTTTGTATTGAATACATGCTATTGTTTTATTCTCTACCCATTAACACTAAACAGTTTAATTTTTCAACAACATTTTTCATTTGAGAGCATAATTTCCCACAAAAAGTAAATATTTTACAGTGAAAATATTGTGGGAAAAGCAATATTTCCATCTCTCTCTGGCAGCATGATTTTCATCAACATAATTATTATAGAATACATTAAACTTCAGTTGTGCTTCACTTTTTTGATAATATATTCTACTTACTGTTTCTTCTCTTTTTCTTCTGTTGCTTAGTTTCTACCCTTCAGATCAAAGTTGCTCCCTCCCCTTCCCATAGCCAATCTCCTCCACCTGAATATAGTAACTACAGTGTGACCGTATCTGCTGGTGCTGCCCCTCCTCCGTCTTATGCCAGAGCCACGTCCTTCGATTCCACAGCTTCTCCTAAAGCAGTGCTTGCCGATGATCCCTGCCAGTTACCATCCAGCAGTACAGACACTCAATCTCCTCCTCTTAGACCCTCTGCATCGCAATTATCTGCTTCCCTCAGTTCTGCTTTCTCTCCTGTGCAACCAAACCGTGGGTCCATGAGTCAACGTGCTAAGCAGATGCCATTATCCCCTCCTCCTGCACCTTCTCACCCTCCACCTTTGCATCCTAAACCTGTCTGTCATTCATCAACTACATTTTCTCCTCTTCCTCCATCTCCTCCTGTGATGATCACCTCTCCTCCCCACAGGGCTGGTGGACCTCAGCCTATAATTCCGGTTGCTCTTCCTGTAATTCATGTGCGTGATGGCAAGATTAAAAGACCTATGGATTCTGTGGTCCGGGTAACTCCAGCTGATGCAATCCAGAATGGTCAAGAGGAAGATCATTTTCTAGCAACAACTAACCTGGCCTCCTCTAGGCCTCCAATAAAAAGTACCGAGGGTTCTTTCACATTCTGTTTAGAAACTACCCCTGTATCTCACGTGTCAGTCTTGAGTAGTCCTTCCAGTTCCCAAATCCACCCTCAGCTACCACCTTCATCTCCACTCCCTGCACAGCAGCTTTACAAGTCCACCTCACACTTCGTTACGTCTCCTCCATTTTATGCTGCTTTCTCTGAGGCAGCAGTGTCCAAGAAGACCCCATCTCCCATGACATCAGTTATTTCAACTGCCATTACCCAGTCGGGTAAGTGATGTCGTGCTGGCATCATGCGACATGTGTGTGTATTTTTGCTGATAGCATCTCTAGCTTTATTTTCTATCCTTTCTTTGCTTGGTTTGAATGTAGAAATATTTCATTTTTAGATGCCTGTTGACGTGTACAAAATTTTAAAGGACTAGTTTAATAGAAGATACATATATGTTAAAAGTTTATTTAAAAAGATCATTTTAATTTTGGGGTGTCACTCAGTACATATGTTGCCTGCTTTCTCCCTGTTGTCCTTCTAATAAAACATCTGAAATCTGAATTGCAGGTTATTATAAAGTCTAATGCAAAGTCAGACAAGCAGGTTTGTTTTATAATTATCAGAACTTGGCAGATTTCACTCAGTAGGGCTTGTTTTGTACCTGAAGATGACATTCTATTTTGCTTTATTCTTTATTTAAATGGTGATAGAGAGGGAAAGAGAGTATTTTAAGGTGCGAACATAAAGCAAGCAAATGGTTTTTTAAAAATCTATTATGTTAGTCCTTTAAAATGGCCCTTACTAGAAGGGAAAGTACATAAACTAACCACCTTTGTCAATGGAAAATATTCAAACCAATTAGATTAAATAATGGAATTAAACTCTATTCAACTTCATTTATTTTAACCAATATTTAATTTATGCTGAAAGACTAACCAGTAACTTAAGTAAATTTTCAGGGAAAGTGTAATGAAACATTAACATTTTTAATGTATCGATCTAATTAAACATTTACTTGTTTTAACAGCGTTTGATAACATTCTGACCTTTTTTCACATCGGTGATGTTCTTGAAGTGGACTAACCCTGTGCTTGAATTTATTTTTGCTTTTATTTCAGTTCCCTCCGTTCCTCCTGGAGGATCCCCAACACAACCTCCATGCCCCCCGCCACCTCCTGCTGGTGGTCCCCCACCACCTCCACCGCCACCAGGGCCTCCACCACCTTCTGGAGGTGGACCACCCCCTCCTCCTCCTCCTCCATTGCCAGCTTGTGGAAGCCCTGGAGCTAGAGGTGATGATGGACTCTCAGCTTCAGGACTAGCAGCAGCACTCGCTGGAGCCAAACTGAGGAAAACTAGTCGGGTAGGAGTCTTACTTTTCTTATATACACTTTTGTGCTGCGTAAAACTACTAGGAATCTTTTGAGCTGTGCTGATGAACGGGTGATGCAGTCACATCATTCTCTTTGAAAATGTCCTCATGGTGCATTTTGAGTGAATTTGTAGTGCCAAAAAGGAGACTAGACTCTTGTGTCCCTCCAATAGAAATGGACAGGAAACCTGTCAGTCTATACTTGACTGACCACCTTTGTCAATGGAAAATATTCAAACCAATTATATTAAATAATGGAATTAAACTCTATTCAACTTCATTTATTTTAACCAATATTTAATTTATGCTGAAAGACTAACCAGTAACTTAAGTAAATTTTCAGGGAAAGTGTAATGAATATTATACTTAAAGTGTAATGCATATTATATACAGGATGTGCCTGTTGAAGTAATTGTGAGGTGATAAAATTTGTAGTTGATTAGTTTTTTTTTGTTAATGAATAACTCTTTGGGCTCAATTTTCAACAGGTTTGCGACGGTTTTCCGCCTGGGCGAAGTGCAAAAACTACTTTTTTTGGCGCTAAACGAGTTGCACAACATTTTGCGCCCGGGCAGAAATATCGGCAGTGGTTTTGCAGCAGCATTAAAACTTAGCGCCCGCCCGATATTTTCAGCGTTTGGATGACGTCAATCGGCATGCAACGCTGCGCTATCGCCCCGGGCAGAAAAAAGCAGTAGGACCCAGGGTGCACCCGGCACTAACCGCACCATCTTGAAAACGGAGCAGAAGTTCAGTGCATAAAAGGACTTGGCTCATTTTACACCGTGAAGTTTTATGTGAGATTATTGTTCATTTTAATGATATTTAAGGACATTTTTTTTTTAAATGGGGACTGTACTATGTCAGCCATTATTCCTAGCTGCTTTTTCTGTGTAGCGTCGAGCTGGCAGAAGGCTTATTGATGATCATTTTAAGCGTAATCGAAGAGGTCGCAGACGTATGGGGAGGAGGCCTTACCCTCCACGAGTTTACAGGGAACAGCGCTCATACCTGCAGCTCTCTGAGGCACAGTGTATTAGAAGGCTGCGCTTCTGAAAAGAGGTGGTCACAGAGCTATGCCAGCTCATAAAAGCAGACCTACAGCCTACCAGCGGCAACAGGACTACACCGCACTTGCCTTCTATGCCTCTGGCTCCTTTCAGGCACCAACAGGGGACATATGCTCCATCTGGCAGTATGCTACACATTGCTGCATTCACCTGGTGACTATTGCATTTACGCACACAGGATAGACTTCATAAACTTCCCAATGACCAAGGAGGCCCAGAATAAGAGGGTTGTAGGTTTTGGATGAATTGCTGGCTTCCCCAAGGTTCAGGATGCTATTGACTACGCACATCACCCTGCGAGCACCTTTACACAATCCAAAGGTTTACCAAAATTGAAAGGAATTCCACTCCATGAACGTACAGATTGTCTGCGACCATACTCAATGTATCATGGCAGTCAATGCCCAATATCCAGGGAGCATTCATGATGCTTTCATCTTGCGTGAGAGCAGTGTCTCATGCCTGTTCGAGCATCAACCACAAGGCCAGAGCTGGATGCTCGGGTACAAAGGTTGCGGCCTCGCCACCTGGTTCATGACCCCCCCCCTCCGGAACCCTCAGACAGAAGCCGAGCATCGCTATAATGAGAGCCATGCAGCCACATGCAACATCATCGAACAGACAATTGGCGTGCTCAAGCAGCACTTCCGATGTCTGGACCGCTCTGAAGGCAGCCTGCAATACTCCCCTCAGCAGGCCTCTGTATCATGCATCACATTGTGGTGTGCTGCATGCTACACAATTTAGCCATCATGAGGGAACAAGATTTGCTATGGGGACTGCAGGACCACCTCAGGAGAGAGAGGAGGAGGAGGAGGAGCACAAGGACGAGGAGCCTGATGAGAAACCCATGCCACTACCACAGGGGCGGTCTCGTGGAGCTTTCGCCACTGCAAAAGCTTTACGTCAGCAGCTCATAATTCAGTGCTTTGCTTGAAGAGTGGACGGCACATTTGGTCGTTGCCTGGCCACTCTATCCCACCATGTTGACGATTCCTCCGCTTATTCTGCAAATCAGACACAACACAGGAATGGTTAAAGTGAACAAAAGAATTTAATAAACATTGTAAATGTAATTGGGAAACTGGAATAACATTTATTAAACATTATTGTGAACTTTTATAACTTAACAGAATTGGGAAACTTTTAAAACTTTTACAAAATAGCAACAACAACGAAACAACAACCCCTGCACCGAACGTCTTTTACCTACAGCTCCTCCCGCCCCCCCCTCCCCCCCCTCTGAGTGGCGAGCCTCTTGCTCGGCCTCGCCACTCACAGGTGATGTGGATCTGGGTGTGACACTGGGAACTGCAGTGTTAAAGATGGAGGACATCAATTGCGCGTGGGCATTGACAGCTTCGCTGGTTTCGCGGCTCGCATGGACAATCTGTGACCCGACCTCCGTGATGGTCGCAGACAGTGCCACGATGCTGCAGGAATCCTACCCAAAACCTCGAGGAGCTGTTGAGTGAGCTGGACGCTCTCCCTGGACAGTCCCACTATGTCCAGGTGTGTGTCTGCCTGCCTGTCAGCAGACCGGCTTTGCCAACTCATTCTCCGGAGAGACGACATACGGGTTTCAACCCCGGTAGTGCATTGTTGCACACCACTTGTACTCTGGGCCTTGGATGGCTGAAAGCCCGAGAATGTCTCTTCCTCGGATGAGGTGCTGTCCAGAGGAAAAAGAGGTGTCGAGTTGCAAGGGGTTCTGGAGAGTGTTGTGCCTTGGGTGTTTCTCTCTGGGCTTCTGCCCTCACAGCTTATGCCTGGCCTGAGAGGTACCCTGAGTGCTGCAAGAACACTCCTGAAGGGGCTGTGTCCACAGCTTATGAAGCAGGTTTTGAGACTCGTGCGTCCCCACAGCTTATGACTAGCCTGTGAGGCACCTGTGAGTGTCAAATGCTCCTAACCCCTTTCTTCCCTAGCCTGTGGCACACAGTTGAGTGTTTTCGAGGCACTCCTGGCTTCGCTTACACTGTTCTGACACAAGACTCACGATCAGGATACAACAGAACCGAGATGAGGCGATTCCAAGAGGAACTTTAAGCTTCCAATTTATTTGACAAGGTGTATCTCAATAAACAGCAATACACCAACAAAACAATCCCCCTAAATCCCACTAAACGGACACAACAAAAATTTTTACACAAGTTTAACAGCAGTGCAATGCCCAACCTCCCACCTTCCTGACCTAACTGAGTAGGGAGTTCTGGGGACCAGAGATTATACTCACCACAGCCTCTACAGTCTTTCCAGGTCAAAACGCGGTTTCGGGGTTCTCTTTGTGCTATCTTCAGGATCTTGAAGTTACTTTTTCGGTTGTGATTTTCTTGGAAACTTGGTTGTTGTTGCGTCTTGTTGTTGCTGTGGATCTACCTGAGTCCAGCTCTCAGGGGAAGATCCTTGTGGAAAAAGAAAAGGTTCAGTCTCCAGTAGCGAAAGGAGGCTGAACTAATGCCGTCTCGGGATGGTGGTTTGCTTCTTCTGTCTTCGGTGTCTTTGGACACTGGTCTTCCTTCTGTGTCAAAAGGCTGACTGCTTGCTGGAACACGAGAACGGAACAACTTGTCGGGGCAGAAACCCCTTCTTATATCCAGTTATCCAGCCAGACTTTCATGCTGAAATAAATCCTTCCCATTGACGGGCTTGTGATTTTTGAAAAATGCAGCAGTGTTGGATTTCGCGGGTGTTTTTCCACTGGCCATCCCTGATGTTAACCTAATCAAGGGTTGAGTAGGTGTTAATTGGGTTGGCAGCGTGTGGGCCTCCTGTAGCTATTGTGTAGTCCTTTGGTTTGTTTTGGGTTCCCTAGTTTTCTTAAGGCCAGCCTAATATCCCTCCATAGTGTAAACGTGGGGGAGACAATAGCCCCGTTATCAGTGATGAGTCAGTCCCGAGTTTTCGAGTGACTCTGTTCCACTGGTGTCCTCCCCCGTCCAATCACTGCCCTGCCAAGGCCACACCATCTCGGTTTCAATCCACATCTGGTTCTGGGTTCCCTGTTCCTTCCAGGACACTGGCCTGCTGCAGCACAGACAGATCCCACAGCTCTTTTCCTTCTGGGTAAAATGAGGGGTTTTCGTCCTCCCCTACACGAGTGCTTGGGCACACCCCCCCACCCCCGGAATAGCCTGCGCAGTCTGCTCCTCTCCTTAAAGTCCTCATCCTCATCTGTCTCGTCCCCCACATGATGGCCTGAGGTGGAGGCTTCCATTGGAGGATGTGGCGCATGCGACTCCTCATCTGGAAATAGAAAACAACAGACAGCAGCAGAGGAGGCGGCAGGGTGACATGAGTAAGGTCACATAGCACAGGCTCATTTGAAGGACTGCCGCTACTCCATTACATGTAGTCCAGAGACACTGCATTACATTGTCCCAACCCTAGTCCACAGACACTTCATCACATTGCCCCAATCCTAGTCCAGGGACGCTACATCACATTGCCCCAACCCAGCCCAAGGATTTTGCAGGACTTACCCTCACTTTCGAATGGGGGCTCAGCACCCCCATGGGCAGTTGCCCTCTCTGAGGCCATCAGACTGGCCACTCGCTCCTCGAGGTCTGTCGGAGGCATGGTTCTCTGTGGACCGCCGCCTGTCCATCGCTGCTCCCAGCAGTTGTGGGACATCTTTCCCTGCAAAAATGACAATGTGAATGGTTACCAGATAGCCCATCTGCTCTTGTGGCACACACACATAGCCATCAAAGCACTTATACCATATTATGTGCATTTAATACAGTCCGTTTTTTAATGGTCCTGGAAGTTGCACGTGGTTCGTGAGAAAAACATTGAAGTCCAGAAACATCTTTTAAGATCTCAGAAAGGAATCTTAATAATGTGTAAAGATCATTCGTGGCAAATAAGGTGCAACACTAAGCCTACCTATACCAACATGTGTCAGATTTATAATTAAGTAATGAAGGAGTGCATCAATAAAAATATTACTCTGACGACCCTGCAATGGTCATTGAACCTCTTGCAGCACTGGGTGTAGGTCCGTCGGATGTCGGCGATACAAGATACCTCCTCAGCGATGCTGATCCAAATGTGACAAAAAACCACTGAGAGGGTTTACTTGCACCCCTCCTGTTTAATTCCGCCCATCTCCTCTACACAGCAGTGACAAGGGCCTCATTGGCCTCATTGTTAAACTTTCTGGCTTGCTGCCTGCTCCCATCTCCTTCCATCAGGAATGCAATCTAAAAATAGCTGATTCAGCCCTGGGTATACTGCGCATGCAAGGGCAATCCCTGACAGCTGACCAGAAGCATGGAAAGAAGAAAAAAATGGCAACAAAAACCCCCCAAAAATTCCCGCATGTGCAGAAGGTCCAGTTTTTTTTCAGTCGCAAATTCTGTAGTGCAACGCTGGATTTATTGCTATCGCTATCGCTCTTCACCATTTGGCAAATTTTGCGAGCTCTGGCAGTAACGGTACCCCAGCGCTACAAAAAAATGTTTTGCCGCGATTATCGCCCAAAAACGGGCGAAATTGCTAAAACCTGAAATTCTAGCCCCAAGAATGACAAATTCAGTGCAATGCCATTTAGTCTCTTAGAAAGGGAAATCTGTAAATATTTTTTGTTAATAATATAGTGTTCGTGACTAAAAGTTTGCATTTACATGGTGCCTACAATTCATGGAAGCAAGTCTCTAAACTAATTGACAGATCTTGTGTAACAGGCATTATTAGTCATAAGGTTGTCTGCCTTCCCTAATCAACATAACAAAAACAGATTATCTGATCATTATCACATTGCTGCTTGTGGGAGCTTGCTGTGCACAAATTTATGAACTTCCATCAGATCCCGAAAATTCTCTGTGAAAAAATTTCTCCTCGTCTCCCCTCTAGATCTTTTGCCAATGATTTTGAATCTATCACCTCTAGTTATTGATCATTCACCAGAAGGAATAATTTTTCTCTATCTTTTCTATCGAAACCTTGCATCATTTTGAAAACCTCTATAAGGTCACCTCTTAACCTTCTCTGTTCCAAGGAGAAATATCCTAACTTTTTCAACTTCTCCTTATAACTAAAGTCCCTCATCCCTGGTAACATCCTGGTAAACCTCTGTACCCTTTCTAAGGCCTTTACATCTTTCCTGAAGTGTGGTGCCCAGAATTGTCCACTGTACTCCAGCTGAGGTCTAACCAGTGATTTATAAAGTTGCAGCATGATCCCTTTGCTTTTATATTATGTTCCTGTATTTATAAACGCAAGTAACCCAAATGCTTTTTAACCATCTTATCAACTTGCTCTGCCATCTTTAAGGATTTGTGTATATGGACGTCAAGGTCTCTGCTCATCGACACATTTCAAAATCATGCCATTCATAATATACTGTCTTTCCATATTAGTCCTCCCAAAGTGCATCACTTCACACTTCTCCACATTGAACTACATTTGCCATGCTCCTGCCTATTTCACCATTCTGTCTATGTCATCCTGGTCTATAACTATCCTCAAAATGATCTACTACTTTACCAAGTTTCGCATTATCTGCCAACTTTAATATGCTGCTCCCTACACCCGAGTCTAGGTCATTTATAAAAATTGCAAAGAGTAATGGACTCTTGAACACCATTGTAAACCACCTCCCAGTCTGAAAGATATCCATCCACCACCACCCTTTGCTTCCTGTCACTGAGCCAGTTTTTTTTATCCATACTGCCACTTTCCCCTTAATTCCATTGGCTTCCACCTTCTTAATAACCCTTCTGTGTGGCACTTTGTCGAATGCCTTCCGAAAGTCCATATATACAAGGTCTACTGCACTTCCTTGATCAATCTCATCTGTTGCTTCATCAGAAAATTCAGTCAAGTTAGTCATACATGATTTGCCTTTAACAAATTCATGCTGGCTCTCCTTGATTAACCCATGCCTTTCCAAATTAAATTTTATTTTGTCCCTGATAATGATTTCCAATAACTTCCCCACCACCAATGTTAGGCTGTAGTTTTCTGATTTATTTCTCTCCCCTTTCTTGAATACTGGTATAGCATTAGCAACCCTCCAGTCCTCCAGCAGCCTTTCTTTCCTGAGTCTGTACATTATGTTGAAAGTACCTGTGCAATTAAGAACAAGGATTTACTTTTGGTAAAAACTCACTGTTCTTATCCAGGCCAAAAATGTTGAAGATACTGGAATGTTAACATGTTGGATACTGGACAGAGTTTGCACTTTCAGCTCTGCAAATATGATTTCAAGCCATGGTTGGCTAAAAGAATGACGACAATTCTGTACTAACCTGAGATCTATTGAAAATTAAAATCTCAGCTTTCTTTCTTCGTACCTTGAGGCAATAATATTTTGTAAAATGAAGAGTTAATATTCAATTTGTGTAATAAATGCAGATTATTCCAAAATTTGAAGAATTGATCTTCATTTTTAAACTTCTCTGCAGCCTGATGACGGTTCAGGAAGTTCCAGTCCTGGGGGAGCTTCAAAGAGTGAGGCCAATCGAAACAGCTGTGGGGCAGCAGCATCCGGGGGAGGAGGAGGACTGATGGATGAAATGAATAAACTGCTAGCAAGACGGTATGTGCTAGGCCAGTGACGGTATGTCCTAAACCAATGTGCTATAGACTAGACAATTTAAAAAATAAATATATAGCAGTAAAATATCATGTGGTCCATCATGTTATGAAAGTGAATCCTGCTGGAATTAATTGGTTCGAAAAAATGTCGGCTAATGGTGGGAGATATTTAAATATAAGTTTTATAAGGTACAGGTAAAATACAATATGACTAGGAGTAACAAGCATGCATGGAAGACTGAGATTCCAAGGATAAATAGAGACAGTAGAATAAAAATGGGGTCGAAACAAATTATGAGAAGTGTAGAAATGTGGCAAAAAGAGAGATTAGGATCGTTAGGATGGTTAAGAAGGAGCATGAAATAAAGCAGGCAATTAACGTAAAAGAAAATAGGACAGGTGTTTACAAGCACACAAAAAAAGATAGCCAAAGAAGTGTGGGACCATTTAGAGTGGCAGAGATTTAAGGAGATATTTCATAACTCGCAACAAAAATATATCCCAATGAGAAGGAAAGACTGTAAGAAATAGGATAACCATCCGTGGCTAACTAAGGAAATAAGGGATGGTATCAAATTGAAAACAAGGGCGCACAATATGGCCAAAACTAGTGGGAGACCAGAGGATTGGGAAACTTTTAAAAGCCAGTAAAGAACGACTAAAAAAATAATAAAGAGAGGGAAGATAGATTATGAAAGTAAACTAGCACGAAATATAAAAACAGATAGTAAGAGTTTCTGCAGGTACGTAAAAAGGAAACGAGTGGCTAAAGTAAATGTTGGTTCCCTGGAGGATGAGACTGGGGAATTAATAATGGTGAACAGGGAAATGCCAGAGACGTTGAATAAATATTTTTGCATCGGTCTTCACAGTAGAAGACACTAAAAACATCCCAATAGTGGATAATCAAGGGGCTATAGGAAAGGAGGAATTTAATAGAATCACTATCACTAAAGAAGTGGTACTCGGTAAATGGGACTAAAGGCAGACTAGACCTGATGGCTAACATCCTAGGGTCTTAAAAGAAGTGGCTGCAGAGATAGTGGATGCATTGGTTGTAATCTACCAAAATTCCCTAGATTCTGGGGAGGTCCCAGTGGATTGGAAAACTGCAAATGTAACACCCATATTTAAAAAGGAGGCAGACAGAAAGCAGGAAACTATAGACCAGTTAGCCTAACATCTGTCATTGGGAAAATGCTGGAGTCCATTATGAAGGAAGCAGTAGCAGGCCATTTGGAAAAGCATAATTCAATCAAGCAGAGTCAGCCTGGTTTTATGAAAGGGAAATCATGTTTGACAAATTTGCTGGAGTTCTTTGAGGATTGTAACAAGCAGGGTGGATAAGGGGGAACCAGTGGATGTGGTGTATTTGGATTTCCAGAAGACATTCGATAAGGTGCCACAGAAAAGGTTACTGCACAAGATAAAAGTTCATGGGGTTGGGGTAATATATTAGCATGGTTAAAGGATTGGCTAACTAACAGAAAACAGAGAGTGGGGATAAATGGGTCATTTTCCAGTTGGCAAACGGTAACTAGTGAGGTGCTGCAGGGATCGGTGCTGGGGCCTCAATTATTTACAATCTATATTAATGACTTGGATGAAGGGACCGAGTGTAATGTAACCAAGTTTGCTGATGATACAAAGATGGGTGGGAAAGCAAATTGTGAGGAGGACACAAAAAAATCTGCAAAGGGATATAGACAAGCTAAGTGAGTGGGCAAAAATTTGGCAGATGGAATATAATGTGGGAAAATGTGAGATTATCCACTTTGGCAGAAAAAATAGAAAAGCAAATTATAATTTAAATGGAGAAAAATTGCAAAGTGCTGCAGTACAGAGGGACCTGGAGGTCATTGTGCATGAAATACAAAAGGTTAGTATGCAGGTACAGCAAGTGATCAGGAAGGCAAATGGAATGTTGACCTTTATTGCAAAGGGGATAGAGTATAAAAGCAGAGATGTACTGCTACAAGTGTACAGATTATTGGTGAGGCCACACCTGGAGTACTGCGACAGTTTTGGTCTCCGTATTTAAGGAAGGATATACTTGCATTGGAGGCTGTTCAGAGAAGGTTCACTAGGTTGATTCTGAAGATGAGGGGGTTGAATTATGAAGATAGGTTGAGTAGTTTGGCCCTATACTCATTGGAGTTCAGGTGATCTTATTGAAACATAAGATAATGAGGGGGCTCGACAATGCAGAGGATATTTCCACTCATAGGGGAAACTAAAACTAGGGGACATGGTCTCAGAATAAAGGGCCGCCCATTTAAAACTGAGATGAGAAGGAATTTCTTCTCCGAGAGTTGTAAATCTATGGAATTCTCTGCCCCAGAGAGCTGTGAAGGCTGGGTCATTGAATATATTTAAGGCGGAGATAGACAGATTTTTGAGCGAAAAGGGAATAAAAGGTTATGGGGAGCAGGCAGGGAAGTCGAGCTGAGTCCATGATCAGATCAGCTATGATCTTATTAAATGGTGGAGCAGGCTTGAGGAGCCAAATGGCCTAGTCCTGGTCCTATTTCTTATGTTCTTATGAAGAGTGCCATCTTGATGTGGGTGTAAAGGGATGGTGGGGATGATAATAAATATTTTGTCTCTTATTTTACCGCAGAAAGTGAAAGTAGGACTTTAGGAGTGCCTGACAAAGGGTACTGAAGATCACTGTTCAAAAGAAAACTGGATGGAAAAAGTTAATGGGAGGTCCCCAGGGCCAGATTGTATGCAGCCGAGAATATTGAAGGAGGTTAGGGAGGAGGGAACAGAAGCACAATTCATAATTTCCAAAGTGTCTTTTGAAAGTGAATTGAGTGAAAGCACTGGAGAGTGGAAAATGTTACACCCCTATTCAAGGAAGGGCGGAGATAGGCCAGGAAACGATTGGCCAGTTAGTCTTACCTTCGTTGTGGGTGACTGTCTAGAGTCCATAATACAGGATGCAATTAACAAACACAAAGGCCGGAATTTTCCGGGGGGTCAGCGGGCTGAATTGGTGGCAGGTCGGTGGGAAATTTGATATTTTTGACAGTGGGTCGGGAATTCGCTGTTGACCCACCACCACACCCCTTTCCCAATGTCAGGTCTGTCAGCGCTGAGCAGATCCGACAGGCCGCAGTGGGCGACCAAATTCATATAATTAGTGGCTTGTTTAGAGCCACGTAAGAATGATTTTCTGCTTACCTTTTGCATTTGACAGCTCGCCCATTGGGTCCGCGCTGGTCTGTCAAGCTGAGACGGCAGTTCAGTGGTGATTGAACCAGATGTTGAGTTGACAGCTTCAAATGTAAAGTAAAAGCCTCCACCTTACAGAGATATCTTCCCTCAGCCACATTTCCATAAACAATTCACCATGCTACAAGTCTTTACACAAGTCTCCATCCAGTCTGACCTCATGACCTCTCTCACCATTGACAGATTGCATCTGTCATCTCTACTTCACCTGCCATCTATTCCATCAGCATGAGTGCCCTTTATACTCTCTTACCTTGGTCCTCAGAATCCCACCACGATCAAGTCCAACACCAGCAGCACCAGGCACGCCAGCAGCACCAACAACAACACCAATCTTCTCCGAAATCAACTGATGCTGCACAGGACAGAGAGCACCCGACCACATTTCTGCCTGGGAGGCCAGGTGTGGCCTCTCCATGGCCAGATTTACTTGACTTGATGCTGTACACCCTGGCTGCCACATAATGCGCCAAGTTGGCACGACCCCACACCAACACCATAAAGCATCCTTACAATGCCCAAGCCATTCCTTTCACACTCATCACCATTGCAGGGGTACCCTTATGTCTCACCATTCACTGCAACTCACTAAGCCCCTTCCAAAGGAGCACACAAATCTGTCTACAAGTGGATTATTGCATTCAGTTTCTGAGTTAGAACAATTTGATGTGGATATAGTCCAACCCATTGGCCCGGAACTTGCAGTCCTAATGATGGCAAACTGGCAGCATCCGCTGTCATTTCGACTTTGAAATTGACCGCAACTTCAGGATTTAGCACTTGCACAGCCGAAGGCGGAAATCCTGACGTTGTGGTCTGTCATTCACTGCTCCTTGACAGGCTGCGCTGTGCACTGCCCCCTTCCCCCGCCCCCTTCCCCTCCAAAAAAAAAGTGAAATGGCTGATCTGACGAAAACTTCCCCATTTCCCAAAAAAATCACTGTTGGAAACCCCATTAAAAAGTTAGACCCATTTAAACGAGGTGTAACTGGGCTTTTAATGGCGATCTGAGTAATAACTACTGATAAACAGCCGTTCTGACCCTGAAAAATTAATTTTATATTGGTGTATTGTCAAATTTGTCCATTAAGTTAAAAATGATTCATTTTAAAATTAATTTAAAACTTTTTTAAAAAGTTTGTTTTTAATATTTCAGCTTCTACCTTTACCCAATGTGTACATAAGAACATAAGAAATAGGAGCAAGAATAGGCCATACGGCCCCTCAAGCCTGCTCTGCCATTCAATAAGATCATGGCTGATCATCAACCTCAACTCCATTTTCCCACCCAATCTCCGCATCTCTTGATTTCCCTAGAGTCCAAAAATTTATCTATCCCAATCTTTATTTTGCTCTCTGCAAATGTTTTAAAGAGTGATTGATTATTAGTGATTTCTATTTCCTGGTTCTCTGTCTGTGGGAATTCTGCATTGTGATTGGCTGCTTAGACAGCTTGTTGACATCACTATGGGATTCTGACTATACTACGTTGATTTCGACTGCACGTTGGAAAAGCCAAACTTCTCACCACAGAGATCGTGAGATCTTTGTGGGAAGCTTACTTCGGGGCCAGCGGTGAATGCCTATGCTTCGCCGCTGACCGCAAATTACAGGCCAAAATGTCGACATCTCGCTTATATCGACAAAAAAGTCAAGTCCCAGTCCCTTCTCTGCACATTAATACCAAGTACTTACCTTTTATATCGATGTCAACAGAAACTCCGACGAGCTTAATTTGACAAGTTATTTGAAGTCCCTAACTGAATTGAAGACCTTCCTTCATTACCACGTATGTCGCCAGGCCCTTATCTTCACGTTGCAGTGAGGGTAAATCTGCTGAAATAGTGCGGAGGACAGACCGAAGAGTGGCATTGCACATGCGTTATCTTGTGGGATTGGAGTCTTTTCGTCTTCAGTTGTCCTTTGAGAAGAGGCGGATGATGCCATCTATCTACAGCTCTGAGGATTCTGTATGGCTTCGGCTACACTTGAGGATTGTTGTGACTTCCCCCCTCCCCCCACCCCCCGAGGCATTGCTATTTCCTGGTTTGATTGACTCTATCTAGTTGGTGAGTAGTAGCTTCGGGCAAACAAAAATAGTTTCTTATAAATTTTATTTCAATGTTGGTTTGAGAAGCCACAAAAAGCTGACAAATTGGTCGAGCAGATTCCAAGTGTGACTATCAATATGGGGAAAAAGATTGAAACAACCCTGAAAAGGAGAGGTGCGGCAGAACTGAAACCAAAATCTGCCGACTATTCGTGCTTTTGTCGACAAACCGCACATGCCAACAAAATTAGAATGGTTTCCATCATGTAGGTAAGGATTGTACTTGTTGCAAAAAATGGGGAAAATTTCAGTTCACCAGCACTATCATCTTTGAGCAAAAAAAAGCTCCCAAAAGTTGCATGAACGTGTATATTTCAACTAGACTAATTATTGTTAACTACAACACAAGACTAAAGTGTGTGTGTTTTTTTTTCTTTTTTCAGGAGGAAAGCTGCCCTACAAACAGATAAACCAAGTGACAAAAAAGAGGAGGAAAGCCAGAATGTGTGTAATCAGCTTTTAGATTGATTGCATTCATAAGCTTGTAATAACTTCCAAGTCAGATTTAAATAATTGTATTTAAGCAAGCTAATGCTGCAAATATGCAGGCAATTGTATCACTGACATGTTCCAGAAAGCAGTGTTGTATCTAATTGACAAAAGGACATGCGTAACTACACGGTAGAATACTCTGAATCACCATTTGCATAAGTTAACAAAAAAGGAATAATAGAACACTGTATTTTTTTTACGAGAGAAGTCATAATAATTAGTATTATTACTATTATTATTTTAATCAGGAGGATGCAAGCTCTTCACCTTCACCCAGTTCACGAGGTCTTGGTTTGCAGAATTCAACAGGTGAAGTCTGTAATCTATTCTTTGTGGAAATATGAATATGCAGATAATTTGAAGGGCAGGAGGTCACAGACCTTTCGGAAATGTTACATGTGTTAATTCCACACAGACTGTGTCTGTAAGTGGGGGCAGGGTTGTGACTGTTTAAGGAAGCTGTGTTCTGTGGAGGAGGATCACAAAGATCATATGCATGAGGACGACTATTTAACCCATCTTAGAAACATAGAAACATAGAAAATAGGTGCAGGAGTAGGCCATTCAGCCCTTCTAGCCTGCACCGCCATTCAATGAGTTCATGGCTGAACATGCAACTTCAGTACCCCCTTCCTGCTTTCTCGCCATACCCCTTGATCCCCCGAGTAGTAAGGACTTCATCTAACTCCCTTTTGAATATATTTAGTGAATTGGCCTCAACTACTTTCTGTGGTAGAGAATTCCACAGGTTCACCACTCTCTGGGTGAAGAAGTTTCTCCTCATCTCGGTCCTAAATGGCTTACCCCTTATCCTTAGACTATGATCCCTGGTTCTGGACTTCCCCAACATCGGGAACATTCTTCCTGCATCTAACCTGTCTAAACCCGTCAGAATTTTAAACATTTCTATGAGGTCTCCTCTCATTCTTCTGAACTCCAGTGAATACAAGCCCAGTTGATCCAGTCTTTCTTGATAGGTCAGTCCCACCATCCCGGGAATCAGTCTGGTGAATCTTCGCTGCACTCCCTCAATAGCAAGAATGTCCTTCCTCAAGTTAGGAGACCAAAACTCTACACAATACTGCAGGTGTGGCCTCAGCAAGGCCCTGTACAACTGTAGTAACACCTCCCTGCCCCTGTACTCAAATCCCCTCGCTATGAAGGCCAACATGCCATTTGCTTTCTTAACCGCCTGCTGTACCTGCATGCCAACCTTCAATGACTGATGTACCATGACACCCAGGTCTCGTTGCACCTCCCCTTTTCCTAATCTGTCACCATTCAGATAATAGTCTGTGTCTCTGTTTTTACCACCAAAGTGGATAACCTCACATTTATCCACATTATACTTCATCTGCCATGCATTTGCCCACTCACCTAACCTATCCAAGTCACTCTGCAGCCTCATAGCATCCTCCTCGCAGCTCACACTGCCACCCAACTTAGTGACATCTGCAAATTTGGAGATACTACATTTAATCCCCTCGTCTAAATCATTAATGTACAATGTAAACAGCTGGTGCCCCAGCACAGAACCTTGCGGTACCCCACTAGTCACTGCCTGCCATTCTGAAAAGTACCCATTTACTCCTACTCTTTGCTTCCTGTCTGACAACCAGTTCTCAATCCATGTCAGCACACTACCCCCAATCCCATGTGCTTTAACTTTGCACATTAATCTCTTGTGTGGGACCTTGTCGAAAGCCTTCTGAAAGTCCAAATATACCACATCAACTGGTTCTCCTTTGTCCACTTTACTGGAAGCATCCTCAAAAAATGCCAGAAGATTTGTCAAGCATGATTTCCCTTTCACAAATCCATGCTGACTTGGACCTATCATGTCACCATTTTCCAAATGCGCTGCTATGACATCCTTAATAATTGATTCCATCATTTTACCCACTACTGAGGTCAGGCTGACCGGTCTATAATTCCCTGTTTTTTCTCTCCCTCCTTTTTTAAAAAGTGGGGTTACATTGGCTACCCTCCACTCGATAGGAACTGATCCAGAGTCAATGGAATGTTGGAAAATGACTGTCAATGCATCCGCTATTTCCAAGATCACCTCCTTAAGTACTCTGGGATGCAGTCCATCATGCCCTGGGGATTTATCAGCCTTCAATCCCATCAATTTCCCCAACACAATTTCACGACTAATAAAGATTTCCCTCAGTTCCTCCTCCTTACTAGACCCTCCGACCCCTTTTATATCCGGAAGGTTGTTGGTGTCCTCCTTAGTGAATACCGAACCAAAGTACTTGTTCAATTGGTCTGCCATTTCTTTGTTCCCCGTTATGACGTCCCCTGATTCTGACTGCAGGGGACCTACGTTTGTCTTTACTAACCTTTTTCTCTTTACATACCTATAGAAACTTTTGCAATCCGCCTTAATGTTCCCTGCAAGCTTCTTCTCGTACTCCATTTTCCCTGCCCTAATCAAACCCTTTGTCCTCCTCTGCTGAGTTCTAAATTTCTCCCAGTCCCCGGGTTCGCTGCTATTTCTGGCCAATTTGTATGCCACTTCCTTGGCTTTAATACTATCCCTGATTTTTCTTGATAGCCACGGTTGAGCCACCTTCCCTTTTTTATTTTTACGCCAGACAGGAATGTACAATTGTTGTAGTTCATCCATGCGGTCTCTAAATGTCTGCCATTGCCCATCCACAGTCAACCCCTTAAGTATCATTCGCCAATCTATCCTAGCCAATTCACGCCTCATACCTTCAAAGTTACCCTTCTTTAAGTTCTGGACCATGGTCTCTGAATTAACTGTTTCATTCTCCATCCTAATGCAGAATTCCACCATATTATGGTCACTCTTCCCCAAGGGGCCTCGCACAATGAGATTGCTAATTAATTCTCTCTCATTACACAACACCCAGTCTAAGATGGCCTCCCCCCTAGTTGGTTCCTCGACATATTGGTCTAGAAAACCATCCCTTATGCACTCCAGGAAATCCTCCTCCACCGTATTGCTTCCAGTTTGGCTCGCCCAATCTATGTGCATATTAAAGTCACCCATTATAACTGCTGCATCTTAATTCGTCCATCCAGAAAGATCCTAAAGTTCCCCCCATATCAGCATCCAATTGTTTTCTAAAATATTCCATGGGTTTTGGCTCCATGATACTTTCTGGGCATCTGCTCCATAGTTGATTGTTCTTTGTGTAAAACAGAACTTCCTGACATTTGTCCTAGTTTTCCCATTTACCAGTTTGAATCTATGCCCCCTTGTTCAACTCTTGCTATTTAACAATGTACTTTTTCCATTCTCTTAACTATCTTATAACCCTCTACAAGATAACTTCTTGGATGCCTCTTCTACAGGCTGAAAAGCCAAAGGTTTTTCCATCTTTCTTCATAAATTAGACCTTTCATCAGTCTTGTGGCTCTTCTCTACACTGCGTGCAGCACCTGAATATCGCCCTTGTGTCTCAGCGACCAGAGATAGCCGCAGTACACAAAGTGCATTCTGACCAAGCAATATACAGTTTGGTTCTGACTTTGACCTGTTTTACTGTTTTTTCTATACAGTTTAACATTCTACTGGCTTTGTTGATTTCTGCGCAGCCTTGGTTAGACATAGTAAGTGTTGAGTTGAGTATGAATCCTGTGTCTCTTTCAGCTTTTTCCTTAGTTATCTCAACACCATTTATACAGCACATGTGTCATCTAAAGTTTCTTTCTATGTGCAGTACTTTGCATTTGTCTATATTGTGTTTCATTAGCCAATTTCAGCCCAAATCCATAATCTATCCAACTCACACTGTCATTTCTGAGTTGTCACCTACACTGCCCCACCTACTTTAGTATCATCTACAAATTTGACCACTTTGCATTGAGTTTCAGAACCAGATCATTTATGCAAATTAGAAACAGCAGTGGTCCGAGCACTGAGCCCTTGGCACTCACTCAATAATTCCACCCGACACAGATATCACTCATTTAACTTATTGTTTCCTTATCCATTCAGTCAGTTTATCCTGAATCTCTAATCATCTTCTTAGGCAGTCCCTTGGAGTCAAGGATGACTTGCTTCCACACTAAAAATGAGTTCTCAGGTGACTGAAGAGTCCAATGTGGGACCTATAGTCTCTGTCACAGGTGGGGCAGACAGTGGTTGAAGGAACGGGTGTGTGAAGTGCCTGGATTGCCACGTGCTCCTTCCACTGCCGACGCTTGGCTTCAGCTTGCTCTCGGCAAAGAGACTCGAGGTGTTCAGCGCCTTCCCGGATACTTTTCCTCCATTTTTGGGTGGTCTTGGGATTCCCCGGTGTCGATGGGGATGTTGCACTTTCTTAGGGAGACTTTGAGGGTGTCCTTGAAGTGTTTCCTCTGCCAACCTTGGGCTCGCTTGAGGTGTCGGAGCTCTGAGTAGAGCGCTTGTTTTGGGAGCCTCGCATCAGGCATGCAGACAATGTGGCCCATCCAGTGGAGCTGATCGAGTGTGATCAATGCTTCGATGCTGGGAATGTTGGCCTGAGCAAGAACACTGAACGAGAGAAGAATGCTTTGAGCTTAGCTAATAACCATTCATTGGAACTTTGCCAAATGCCTTCTTGAAATCTAGGTACACCATGTCTTAGGGCTTACTTAGATCTACTGGGGTTGTCATTTCCTAAAAAGGTCAAGGAGGTTGGTCAGGTAATATTCTTCCCTGCTGAATCCATGCTGACTATTGTTACTTAGGTTATTGTTACAGTGATAATCTGCAAGTTTACTCCTCATTATCGATTCCATTGTTTTGCATGGAATGGAAGTTAGACTAATGAGTCTTCAGTTGTCTGTGTCTGTTTTGTCACCCTTTCTGAATATGGGCATGATATTATTCAGGTTTCAATCCATTGGTACCTCCCATTAGCGCCTCCAGGGGGCGATAACAAGTTGCAACCAGCTCTGCGACCAGGCATGGTGAAATGTCTGCGAATTTGCTGTGGAGCTTTGCAGCAGCGATGACCCCTCACGCCACAATCTCCTGTGTCCCGGAGATCATGACGTCATCCAGCAGCGCTGCACTCGACATTGTGCAGTGCAACACCGCTACCAGCCCACTTGCCGGCTTTAGCGCTCCTTCCTGGAGCACTAAACCAGAAGTTCGCATCGACTTCAGCAAATATTATCGCCCCAAACGGGGTGCTACACAATTTCTAGCCCAGAAACTTTCCATGAACTTTGGCTAAAAGACCCAAGTGTGTTGTTAATTGGTATGATTGGACTAGGACGCGGGTGAGTGTGAAAGGTGGCTAGTGAGACGGGGATGCAATAATGTAGATAGTGAGAGAGAGGGATGGGTGGAGGTGCAAGGTAAGTTGGTGTGAGTAAGGATGTGCAGGAGTAGGGTAGGGAAGGCAGAGTGATGGGGATGTGATGAGTGGCAGAGCAGGATGAGGTTGAGTGTGGCTTTGCAGTAACATTTCATGATCTACTGAGATCATTGAAAGGTTTCCGTCACTGCAGCCTGATCCTCCTGATGACATCCCTGCTTGTGCCCTCCTGTACAATGTGTAACCAGGCTGCATTGGTCTCCTGTGGAGATCACTGCCGCCAATTCGAAGGGAAGAGAACCTCCCTACGTGCTGTGATGAGTCATGGGAGAGCCTGGATGCAGCCGTGTATCTTTGTGCAGTCATTGTCAGTGTTTGTAGCAGCTCAATGCTGTAGAACACTAGCAGCACAACTGTCAAAATAAAGTTGGCTATGGTCCCTTTAAAGAAACTAGCTGTTGACGCATCATCAAATGATGACATCAGACCCACTTCATTATAATTGGCCAAGACCCTTGCTGGGTGGGCTTAACAAGCCCAATCAGGGTAAAGTCATGGGGGAAGCCAGCAAGGAGACAGCAGTGGGGTTGGAACCCATCCCACGTCGGCCACCTCGCTCCTGACCCAGTAGGCAAAATCGCGGCCTTCGGAACTGTTTCAGGCAGAAAACTTATCCACAGTATTCTCTTGGTGCATTTCTGGTAACACTGAATCTCATTTGATGACGAGGACGTCTCTGGTTTCTCTTTGAAACCTATTAAGGTTTCTTGTTCCACCATCCATGCTGGTAATTTGTTCACTTATTTCTTTGAATTTACCCTTTTTGAAGTTATATACCTGATTTCTGGTCTTCAATATAACTCTCAGACCATATTGAACTTGATCATTCTGTGGTCACTATTCCCCCGGGGTGCTACGAGTTACATTTCTTGTACATTGTCTGAGTCATTTACAAATACCAGGTCAAGATGAGCACTGCCTAGAATCATAGAATGGTTACAGCACAGAAGGAGGCTATTCAGCCCGATGAGCTCTTGCCGGCTCTCTGTAATAGCACTTCAGCTATTCCCACACCCCAACTCTTTCCCTGTAGCCCTGCAAAAAATTTCCTTTCAGGTACTTATCCAATTTCCTTTTGAAAGCCACGATTGAATGTGCCTCCACCACCCTTGCAGGCAGTGAATTCCAGATCCTAACCACTCGCTGCATAAAAAAGTTTTTCCTCATGTTGCCTTTGCTGCTTCTGCCAATCACCTTAAATCTGTGCCCTCTGGTTCTCAACCCTTCTGCCAATTGGAACAGCTTCTCTGTATCTACTCTGTCTAGACCCCTCATGATTGCCACTGTCCCTTTTATTCCATGGGCTTCAACATTGCTGGCAAGCCTATTATGTGGCACTTTATCAGATGCCTTTTGAAAGTCCATGTACACCATGTCAACCGTATTGTCCTCATCAACCCTCTCTGTTACCTCATCAAAAAACCCAATCAAGTTAGTGAAACACGGTTTACCTTTACAATTCCATGCTGGCTTTCCTTAATTAATCCACACTTGTCCAAGTGACTGTTAATTTTGTCTTGGATTATCATTTCTAAAAGCTTCCCCGCTACCGAGGCTAAACTAGCTGTCCTGTAGTTGCTGGGTTTATCCTGACACCCTTTTTTGAACAAGGGTGTAACATTTGCAATTCTCTAGTCCTCTGGCACCACCCCCGTATTTAAAGAGGATTGGAAGATTATGGCCAGTACCTCTGCAATTTCCACCTTTACTTTCCGCAGCATCCTAGTATGCATCCCATCTGGGCCTGGTAACTTATCTACTTTAAGTACAACCAGCCTTTCTAGTACCTCCTCCTTATCAATTTTAGCCCATCCAGTATCTCAACTACCTCCTCTTTCACTATGACTTTGGCAGCATCTTCCTTGGTAAAGACAGATGCAAAGTACTCATTTAGTACCTTAGCCATGCCCTCTGCCTCCATGCACAGGTCTCCTTTTTGGTCCTTAATCTGCCCCACCCATTCTCTTACTACCCATTTACTATTTATAAGCCTGTAGAAGACTTTTGGATTCCCTTTTATGTTAGTTGCCAATCTATTTTCATAATCTTTCTTTGCCTCTCATTTCCTTTTTCACTTCCCCTCTGAACTTTCTATATTCAACCTGGTTCTCACTTGTAATCTGAACCTGACAGCTGTCATAAGCCCCCTTTTCCTGCTTCATCTTACTCTCTGTCTTTTTCATCATCCAGTGAGCTCTGACTTTAGGTGCCCTACCTTTCCCCCTCATGGAAATGTACCTTAACTGTACCCGAACCATCTCCACTTTAAAGGCAGCCCATTGTTCAATTACAGTTTAGCCTGCCAATCTCTGATTCCAATTTACCCGGGCCAGATCCGCTCTCAACCCACTGAAATTGACCTTCCTCCAATTAAGTATTTTTACTCTGGATTGCATCCTGTCCTTTTCCATAGCTAATCTAAACCTTATGATACTGTGATCACTGTTCCCGAAATGTTCACCTATTGACACTTGCTCCACTTGACCCACCTCATTCCCCAGAACCAGATCCAGCAATGCCTCTTTCATTGTTGGGTCAGAAACATACTGTACAAGAAAGAACTCTTGGGCATACTTCAGAAATTCTTCCCCTCTCTGCTCTTCACACTGTTATTATCCCAGTCTATATTAGGATAATTGAAGTCCCCCATTATCACTACTCCATAGTTCTTACACCTCCCTGTAATTTTCCTGCAAATTTGCTCCACTATATCCTTCCTACTAGTTGGTGGCCTATAGAATACACCTAGTAGTGTAATGGCACTTTTATTGTTTCTTAACTCTAACCAAACAGATTCTGTCATGCAACCCTTCAGGCCATCCTCTCTCTCCAACACTGTTAATTTCTCCTTAATCAATACTGCCACCCCACCTCCTTTCTTTCCTTCCCTTCTTTCCCTATCTTTCCTGAACACCTTATATCCAATCCAGCCCTTTTTTGAGCCTGGTCTCCGTTATCGCTACGACATCATATTCCCATACGTCTATTTGCTCCTGCAACTCACCAACTTTATTTACCACACTTCATGCATTCATACACATGCACTGCAAACATATCTTAGACCTTTTTGTATTCTCTCTTGGTCTGACCCCACCTATTTCTTACTCTCGTGCTATCTGTCTCTCCCAATCCTTTGTGCACCTTGTTTCTCCTTTTTAATGCGACATCCTGGTCACCCCCCTGCCAAATTAGTTTAATACCTCCCCAACAGCATTAGCGAATTCTTCCGCGAGGACATTGGTCCCAGCTCTGTTGAGGTGCAATGGCCTGTACATGTCTCACCTCCCCAGAACCAGTCCCAATGTCCCAGGTATCTAAATCCATCCCTCCTGAACCATCTCTCCAGCCATGCATTCATCTGTTCTATTCTACTAATTCTGTAGCTCGTGCCACCAGAAATAATCCGAAGAATACTACCTTTTGAGGTCCAGCTTTTTAAGCTCTTTCCTAGGTCCATAAAATCTGCCTGCAGGACTTCATCCCTCTTTCTACCTATGCCATTGATACCGATATGGACCACAACCTCTGGCTAGTCACCCTCTCCCCTCAGAATGTTCTGCAGCCGCTCAGTGATATCCTTGACCCTGGCACGAGGGAGACAATATACCATCCTGGAATCACGTCTGTGACCACAGAAACACCTGTCTGTTCCCCCAACTATTGAATCCCCTATCACTATTGCTTTCCCGATCTTCCTCCTCCCTTTTCCGCCTGTACAGCTGAACCACCTGTGGTGCTGTGGACTTGGCTCTGGCTGTACTCACCAGTACTCACCAATTAGAGAGTGAGATGCATTCAGGGGACTCCTGCACTACCTGCCTGGTTTTCATTCATCTGTTCTATTCTACTAATTCTATAGCTCGTGCCACCAGAAGTAATCCGAAGAATACTACCTTTGAGGTCCAGCTTTTTAATCTCTTTCCTAGCTCCATAAAATCTGCCTGCAGGACCTACTAGTGCAATGAATCCAATGGCAAACCTTTAAAGATCATATGGACGAACTTCAACAATTGTACATCCCTGTCTGGAGTAAAAATAAAACGGGAAAGGTGGCTCAGCCATGGCTAACAAAGGAAATTAAGGATAGTGTCAAATCCAAGGAAGAGGCATACAAATTAGCCAGAAAAAGCAGCAAACCGGAGGACTGGGAGAAATTTAGGATTCAGCAGGGGAGGACAAAGGGTTTAATTAAGAGGGGGAAGCTTGCTGGAAACATAAAAACTGACTGCAAAAGCTTCTATAGATATGTGAAGAGAAAAAGATTAGTGAAGACAAACATAGGTCCCTTGCAGTCGGATTCGGGTGAATTTATAATGGGGAACAAAGAAATGGCAGACCAATTGAACAAGTACTTTGGTTCTGTCTTCACAAAGGAAGACACAAATAACCTTCCGGATGTACTAAGGGACCGAGGGTTTAGTGAGAAGGAGGAACTGAAGGATATCCTTATTAGGCGGGAAATTGTGTTAGTGAAATTGATGGGATTGAAGGCCAATAAATCCCCAGGGTTTGATAGTCTACATCCCAGGGTACTTAAGGAAGTGGCCCTAGAAATAGTGGATGCATTGGTGATCATTTTCCAGCAGTCTATCGACTCTGGATCAGTTCCCATGGACTGGAGGGTTGCTAATGTAACATCACTTTTTAAAAAAGGAGGGAGAGAGAAAACGGGTAATAACATAAGAATATAAGAACATAAGAATTAGGAACAGGAGTAGGCCATCTAGTCCCTCGAGCCTGCTCCGCCATTTAAAAAGATCATGGCTGATCTGGCCGTGGACTCAGCTCCACTTACCCGCCCGCTCCCCATAATCCTTAATTGCCTTATTGGTTAAAAATCTATCTATCTGTGATTTGAATACATTCAATGAACTAGCCTCAACTGCTTCCCTGGGCAGAGAATTCCACAAATTCGCAACCCTCTGGGAGAAGAAATTCCTTCTCGGCTCGGTTTTAAATTGGCTTCCCCGTATTTTGAGGCTGTGCCCCCTAGTTCTAGTCTCCCCGACCAATGGAAACAACCTCTCTGCCTCTATCTTGTCTATCCCTTTCATTATTTTAAATGTTTCTATAAGATCACCCCTCATCCTTCTGAACTCCAACGAGTAAAGACCCAGTCTACTCAATCTATCATCATAAGGTAACCCCCTCATATCCAGAATCAGCCGAGTGAATCGTCTCTGTACCCCCTCCAAGGCTAGTAATTATAGACCGGTTAGCCTGACATCAGTAGTGGAGAAAATGTTGGAATCAATCATTAAGGATGAAATAACAGCACATTTGGAAAGCAGTGATAGGATTGTTCCAAGTCAGCATGGATTTATGAAAGGGAAATCATGCTTGACAAATCTTCTGGAATTTTTTGAGAATGTAACTAGTAGAGTGGACAAGGGAGAACCAGTGGATGTGGTGTATTTGGACTTTCAAAAGGCTTTTGACAAGGTCCCACACAAGAGATTGGTGTGCAAAATCAGAGCACATGGTATTGGGGGTAATATACTGACATGGATAGAGAACTGGCTGGCAGACAGGAAGCAGAGAGTCGGGATAAACGGGTCCTTTTCAGAATGGCAGGCAGTGACTAGTGGAGTGCCACAGGGCTCAGTGCTGGGACCCCAAATCTTTACAATATATATTAATGATTTCGATGATGGAATTGAGTGTAATATCTCCAAGTTTGCAGATGACACTAAACTGGGTGGCGGTGTGAGTTGTGAGGAGGACGCTAAGAGGCTGCAGGGTGACTTAGACAGGTTAGGCGAATGGGCAAATACATGGCAGATGCAGTATAATGTGGATAAATGTGAGGTTATTCACTTTGGGGGCAAAAACACGAAGGCAGAATATTATCTGAATAGCAGCAGATTAGGAAAAGGAGAGGTGCAGCGGTACCTGGGTGCCATGGTTCATCAGTCCTTGAAAGTTGGCGTGCAGGTACAGCAGGCGGCGAAGAAGGCAAATGGTATGTTGGCCTTCATAGCAAGGGGATTTGAGTATAGGAGCAGGGAAGTTTAACTGCAGTTGTACAGAGCCTTAGTGAGGCCCCACCTGAAATATTGTTCAGTTTTGGTCTCCTAACCTGAGGAAGGACGTTCTTGCTATTGAGGGAGTGCAGCGAAGGTTCACCAGACTGATTCCAGGGATGGCAGGACTGACATATGAGGAGAAACTGGAGCAACTGGGCCTTTATACACTAGAGTTTAGAAGGATGAGAGGGGATCTCATAGAAACATCTAAAATTCTGATGGGACTGGACAGGTTAGATGCAGGAAGAATGTTCCCGATGTTGGGGAAGTCCAGAACCAAGGGACACAGTCTTAGGATAAGGAGCAGACCATTTATGACTGAGATGAGGAGAAACTTCTTCACTCAGAGAGTTGTTAACCTGTGGAATTCCCTGCCACAGAGAGTTGTTGATGCGAGTTCATTGGATATATTCAAGAAGGAGTTAGATATGGCCTTTAAGGCTAAAGGGATCAAGGGGTATGGAGAGAAAGCAGGAAAGGGGTACTGAAGGAACGATCAGCCATGATCTTATTGAATAGTGGTGCAGGCTCGAAGGGCCGAATGGCCTACTCCTGCACCTATTTTCTATGTTTCTATGTTCTATGTTTCCTTGTCTGTCTGGTGGTCACCCATTCCCTCGCTGCCTGTACACTCTTGTGTTGCAGGGTGGCAACTTCTGCCTCTGGTAGCTTCTTTTGACACAGATTCATGAACCAGTGATGCATTACATTTACCAACTCTGACTCTAATCCACTTGCGTTTTCCCATTAAGGTTACCATTAAAATTACTTTGCTGTTCTTGCATATCCTTCCTGTCTCTTCATACAACAAATTATGCTCCTTCTTAGGTATCATACCCCTGGAGTTAGCTTGGATTTTTATCTTATTACTTAGGTATCCAACCAGAGTAGTTCACTTTATAGCTTGCCCTCTCCCACAGAATCAACTTAATTTGCGTTCCAGGTCTTCCTAATGTATAGAGCTACAGCACCTCCATTCTGTCCACCTCTTTCTGAACATTCTATATGCTTGAATGTTAAATTTGTTCCCATCTTTTGGACGTGGCCATGTTTCTATCATTACCACTACATTGTAGTTCTCTAATGCCACCAGAGCCTCCATTTCTGTCATCTGATTTCTAATACTTCTAGCATTCCTATCAATACATCTTACAAATTTACCTCCTTTCATGTTCTCCCAGTGTCTGCCTATTCCAGGTCTCTAGTTCGTGTAAGTCACTCTGGATATTGTTATTTTTATCCACGTGTTGGCAACCTCGTCTACCTTGCTATCTGTCTCATCTGAAGCTTACTTTTCTCCCTGTACACCTTCCCCACCCCATCTATCAAGTTTAAGTGACTTTTGAATGCTGCCTCTATGTTCTTTGCAAGTCTCTTTATTCCTACTTGGTTTAGTTGCGGACAGTCTCTCCTGTACCAGTAATTTTTGTTCTGAAAGTATTTACGAGGGCAGTATTGTTATTTTCACACCATATTCTCATTTACATCCTTGGTGAGCTCGCCCCCCCCCCCCCTTTCCCAAACACACTGGAAGTATAGCAGGAAACATTTAGCATCATCCCCTATCTTTGAGTTTGAAGATAATTGTCATGTATATGACTTTCAAGGCCTATTATTATTTTCCTTATTTGGACTATCACCACTGTGGCCCTTCTTGTCCCCTTCTGCATCCTTTCTAACATTCCCTCAATATGTACCTTTATTGAATCTTACCTGGTCATGCCATAACTCTGCTTGTTTTAGAGGTAGGATCACATGACTCTTTCTAGAGTCGAGCTCATCCATGGCTGCCTATTTATTTTTTAAACAATATTCACAACTCCTAATGAGGATGTAACCCTTTTAATGTATTTCTGACAGTATCAAATTCTTCGGCATCTGTGCACCTCAGTGTTTAGTGAGGTTTTTGAAAGTTAGTTAAAATTTAGAAATTACTGACAATGAAAATATAACAGGAGGTCTTATGAAAGTATTATTACTATGATGTGATTGTGGAGCCTCAGAATCTTATGGTCCATGATCTGATCGTAATCATTAATCTAATAGAGTCTGTCTGCCATAAGGAGGGCAAGTTTTAGTATTTATTTATGAAAGGTCAAAGGAATGAAGCTCCCTTGACGGCCAGTGAGTAAATGCACCATGTGGTGCAGTGCATTGAAAAGTACGTTTAATTCCTCACCTGTGCTGAGTGAGCTGATTTCAGCAATGGCAACAGTTAGAATGTTACAGTTCACCTCTGTTTCCCTGCAACAGAGACGAGAATAATCAGCCAGGATTCCCCACTCCTGATCACTGTCCAGTGACCATTGCTGGAATGTGCATATGTGTGGGCATCGGTGAGAATAGGATTGGGTTTGGCTATGATGCCATCTACGGTTGAATAACCTTTCAACATACCGTCTGGGCAGACACATGAAAAATGGCCACTTGAGCGAGGTTTTGTGGGCTAGATTTTTGAACCGTACCCCAGTGAGAATCAAAACCCTAACAAGAGAAAGGGAGAAAATGATATGAAAAGAGTTAAGTTGCTTGATGTTATAATTTATTTTTAAAATGTTGCATATTTTGATATTTGATCGTGAAACAGTATTGAGTGGTGGCAAGGAATAAATGCTAAAATGATGCCTTTCGGAAAATGCAGCTTGGTATACTTGTACAGAGGACAAAAAAGCTCTTCACATGCCCAAACCTCTTTTGGAATGAAGCCAGGTTTGAGGCCACACTGACATAAATATGATGGAGCAATTCTATGGGCCCAATTTTGGCCAACCTGTTTTTTTGGGTCTCTGATCCTTTTTGCACCGACTTTGTGCGCTGGAAAGAGCACCAAAAAACTTTCTTAATATCCTGGTGCCTCTGCCGAGTGTCCCGGGTCCTGGCGCGGTGTCCATGGTGGAGTGGGGTGGCGAAGCTACAGCCCTGCGCTGAAGACACTGCCAGCGGCTGTCCGCATGTGCAGTGGAGTCTACGCGCATGCTCCTAGCTCTCTCAACGTGTCCTGCAAGCTGTCAGCAAGACCCGATGTTCGCCGCCCCTAGCCGTGGCCGAATGGTCGCCCGCGTCTGAGTGCAGCCCAGGCTGCCAGAACCCCACCCGAGATGTCGTCGAGCCCAGCCTTTCCTTTCCCTGCCTCCCGATGCCGTGGAGCCCAGCCTTTCCTCTCCCTCCCTCCCTCCAACCCCCCCCCCCCCCCCCCACCACCAGCCTCCCGATGCGTCTTTGCCGGCTGCCCCTATCCCACGCTGAATGGCCTCCCATACAGGCCGGCCCGCTGCCTTCCCCGGCCCAAGGTAGGATTTACTTAAAATATTTAATTGTGAATCAATTGTTTACCTGAATTCTTTATTTTTATTTAGTTATTTTAACTTTTATTTGGAATGTTTGGTGCTTGGGTGCAGGTCCTTACTTACCTGTGCCGATTTCTTAACTGCCCGCAACGTTTTTACGCTGACCTAAGTCGATTTGGAGTAAGTTTTAGCTGGCCAAAGTGACATAAATGGCCAAAACTGGCATAAGTGTCTGGGAACACCCCCTTTTGAAAAAAAAACTGAACTTAAAAAAAATCGTACCTAACTGACTTACTCTGGAGCAATTTTTCGGGGGGAAAATGGCATTTTTTAACTTACGCCAGAAAAAACAACTTACTCCAAAAAAATTGATGCAAGTCATGGCCAAAATTGGGCCCTATGTAACTAGGGGTTGAATACCTACTTGACCCAGGGTTTTATCTACCCAGTAGAAATGCTGAGTGTGTATGAAACTGTTATTGGAACTCTGGCAGACATTGCTCTGATATTTCTGCAAATAGAGATCACAGAATTTGTATCTATCACAATGCAAATCCCATGTTTGGGCTGGATCAGCACCTGATAGACAGCTGTCCCACTGTTACCATATGCTTCGAACCTGGCAGCTTTGGAGGCTGTCAGCAGGATAGAAAGAAAAATACGGTGTGAGCCTCTTAGTTCCTGAAAAATAACATTTGTTGCAGCAGCTCTGCATAAGGAGAGCAACAAGCCAAAAGTAAGATGCGCTCTTTAAAACAAAATGCACAAATGTCCAGTCATTTATTTCTATTGAGAAATCTACAGTAACTGAGCAGATTCTTTGAATTAAGGGAGTTCTGTCGTCGGCACCTTTGACTTGAAAACATCAATCCAGACTGTCCTACAAATTTGTTAAATTCAGGTGAATGTTTCTCAACAGATGCTGGTAAAAAGCCATGGGAAAGGGCCAACTCTGTCGAAAGGCCAGGAACTATCTCAAGGTGAGCAGTTTAAGGGATAGATGTAATTTTGAGATTTTGACTGCAGGTTCATTTTTAATGGTTTAATATTACAAATGTTGTATAATACAGAGTATGCATACACAGTTAGAACTGAACTATCATCTATATGTATCCATTTTGGAAAAATACAGAGAGGCCCTATCTAACGTTTGTGGAATGATGTTAATTGCACCTGGCAAGCTGTCTGAATTCGATCAAAAGTTATTTTTGGAGGAGATATGTTGGTACAGTGGCCCCAAGTTTCCACATGATTTGCTCCTGATTTTTAGGAGCAACTGGTGTAGAACGGAGTATCTTAGAAATCGGAATTCTCGTCATTTAGTTTGCTCCAGTTCTAGTCAGTTAGAACAGTTTCACTTTGGAACAGAATTTATTTTTCAAAAGGGGGCGTGTCCGGCCACTTACGCCTGATTTCAAAGTTTTGTGAGTGAAAACTTACTCCAAACTAACTTAGAATGGAGTAAGTGAAGATTTTTGTACGCTCGAAAAAACCTTGGCAACACTTTAGAAAATCAGGCGTAGGTTACAAATCAGGCGTAGGGAATGGTGGGGGGGGGTTTAAAGGGAAGTTTACAAACATTAAACACTTCAGTTTTACAAATAAAGAGCCATCATCAATAATAAATGATAAATACATCAATAAATCAACCAATAAATCAATCAAAAAAATTAATAAGAAATATATATTTTTTTAAATCAATAAATAAAACATTTTCTACTTACCGACTGCAGCACCGGGAGCCCTCCAACAGCGTGCTGGGATGCCCCCCTCAGTGTGTCTCTGTCAGTGTCTCTATCTCTCTGTCTGTCTATGTGTCTCTCATTCTCTGTCTGTCAGTGTCTGTGTTTCTGACAGCGAGCGGAGGGAGAGAGGGGGGGAGCAGGGGGAGGGATGGGGGAGAAGGGGGAGGGATGGGGGAGAAGGGGGAGGGATGGGGGAGAAGGGGAAGGGAGGGGGGAGGGGGGGAGAAGGGGATAAAGGGGAGATGGGGGGGAAAGGAGATGGAGATTGCAGGGGGGAGAAGGAGATTGAGGAGGGGAGGAGAAGGAGATTGGGGAGGGGGAGGGAGGCTGAATGGGCCGGGCCCGAGACTTCGGGCAGGGCCCGTCCCCAGCACCAGATTTACAGGTAGGTGGCGTTGGGTCGGGTCAGGGGGGTGGTGGGAGGGAGGTCGGTTCGGTTCGGGTCGGGGGGAGGGAGGGAGGGAGAGGGAGGTCAGGTCGGGGGGAGGGAGGGAGGTCAGGTCGGATCCAGTCCGGAGGCGGGGGGGGGCGGGGGGGAGCGGGTGTCGGGTCCGGTCCGGGGATGGGGGGTGGGGGGAGTGGGTGCCGGGTCCGGTCCGGGGGCAGGGGGCGGGAAGCGGGTGTCGAGTCGGGTCGGGAGGAAGCAGGACCTGGCCGTGGGAGGAGCCTTATTCACGCAGCCCCAGTGAGGCCATTCGGCCAGGGCTAGGGGCTGCGTGCTTCGGGCCCCTCCCACACAGTTTCGGGCGCCTGAAGCTACTGCGCGCTACAGTGGGCACGCAAGTGCATGTGCAGAGGTCCCGGCACTGTTTTCAGCGCAGGGACCTGGCTCCACCCCCTACAGTTCGTGCTGCGCTGCGTCGAGGGCCAGAGGACCTGCAGGGAGGTGGAGAATACGGAGGGTTTTTTTCGGCGCACTTTGTGGCGCGAAAAACGGGCGTCCAGGTCGGGATTGCGCCGTTCTAGGCGCGGCTCGAAACTTGGGCCCACGCGTGAGTGTAAACACTGTACTTTGACCTTTTGGAAAATAAAGACAGACATCATGCTGATGTGAAATAGTATTCAACTATGCAACTCTGAGCTTGAATGGGTTAAAGGTAATGCAGATGAAATTCTGTTTTACAGCTGACCCATGGAGTGGTACGAAACTCACTCTTATCTGGCATTGTATGCCTGCTTTGTAGTGTTAAGCGGGTACATTATGTGCTCACAATCTGACATTTGAGAGCAGGGAAAGCTTAGTGATCCTAGTAACAAGATTTGGTGTCAGCCTTGGCTCAGTGGTAGTGCTCTCGCCTCTGAGTCAGAGGTTATAGGTTCAAGTCCCACTCCTGAGACTTGAGCACATAATCTAGGCTGGCATTTCAGTGCAGTACTGAGGGAGCTCTGCACTGTTGGATGTGCTGCCTTTCAGATGAGACGTTAAACCGAGTCCCCTCTGCCCTCTCAAGTGAATGTCCCAGTGCACTATTCATAGAAGAGCAGCAAGGTTCTCCCGGTGTCCTGGCCAATATTTATCCCTCAACCAACGTCACTAAGAAAAACAAGTTATCGAGTCATTATCTCATTATTGTTTCTGGGACTTTGCTGTGTACAAATTGGTTGCCATGCTTCCCAACATTGCACAGTGACTACACTTCAAAAGTACTTCATTGGCTGTAAAGCATTTTGAGACGTCCCAAGGTTGTGAAAGGTGATGTATAAATGCAAGTTCTTTCATCTTTCTTTACTTGTCCAGTATTTCAGACAGGTACCATAACAAAAATAACAACATACATGATTCATGTAATTGTTGTATATTTCCTGTAGAAATGGGGTATAACTTATGATATTGCGCATCAGGGTCACTTTGCAGAGTATACTCTGTGCACCTGTACTGCAAATGCCTAATACTGTGAAAAAGAGAAAACATTCAATTTTCTCAGCACTGGTATCCCTCACCATAATGAGCACTACCACACTTCACACAAGTGATGACGATTCTTTTGGTGTTGTTATCATTTTCAGTTAAGAGCAAGAAAGATTTTCCATGCATAAAAAACAATTACTCTTGTTCTAGCTTTGGAACTACTCGTCAACTGGGTAGACTGTGGCAACTATTCTCGGGTCTTCTGGCCCATTTATATTTCAGAACTGCTTCTTGAAGCCTGAGGCTCCTGATGCTGTGGAGTTTACCCTATCTTTATGGAAGGGTGGATTCACAGTTAACATTGCAGTTCACAGCTTTGTTTCTGACTGCTAGACGCTCCCTAACAGCTGCAGAAGCTATGCAGAGGCCAATGAGTGACAAATTACATTTCTGGGCTCCAGCAGCAAGTTTATACTTTCACCCAGAGTTGGGGGCAGATTTGCCTGCAGAGACACCAATCAAAGCCACCTCTGTACGTAGGTATGAGAGCTGCCAGGGGCAGCAATGCTGCGCCATTTCCAGCTGCGCTGCTGGCAAAGCGGGGCTACAGTTGGTTGTTTGCGTGGTGAGGTGATGGCGGCATTATGCTATAGCTCGACTGCGTTTTAGGCTGTGGTGCCATGCTGTTTTGTGCACTGCACCAACATCACATGTGCAGTATGCAACAACAAACTTCATATCAGGGCAAAAAATGATGCAGGTAGCAAGGTCTTCGGGAAAAGGTGATTTCACACAGCTAGTCTCAACAATTGTTCCATAGTTTACCATGTACCACACATCAATGTCAGATACATGCATCAGTGTGTGGTGCATCCACTGGACTCCCAAATTTGCACTCTTTCCCACCCCAAGTGGAGTCAGCAGACAAAGGACTAGAAATTTGGTTCTCAGCGATAACTGTATTTTTTTGCCAAAATTACCGTTATCGCTTCGTTATCGCTATCAGGCCGTAAATGGAAGCTTTAATTTGCGCAGCGGTAAAAATCGATGTTGCACGAGGCCGATACCGCTGCGAGTTGGGCCTTGGGAGGGCGGAAAAACACCTAAAAATAAATTGGAAAAAACAAACAAACAAAAATTCACAAAACATTTACAACTATCGAATCGCTGCAAAAGAATTAAAAAAAATAAAAACTTTAACTTGCATTTTTTGCAGTTCTTCATTCTTACCGCTATTCCAAGGACTGCAACACAGCTTTTTACATGTTGATATTTTTCGCGCATAATTAGGGTGCGCACAGAGCCAAATTTTTGGCAAAACCGCTATTTCGGGTCTTGCACGGTGGTGGTCCTCTCTCCAGCTGTATTTGAAAACCACCGCCGCAAAACGTCACCGAAATTTCCGCTGACCCAATTGCAAACTCGCCGAATTTCCAGCCCAAAGCATCTTTGCACTGTGCATAAATGGTATGAGTATTTATTGATTCCAACTGTATAACTACAGCAATATCTGTGTGTAGACTGAGTGGACTTGTAAAATTCATAAGTATTTATTGGATATGTAACTGCTGAAATATGGACAAAAAAGGTACATAGTTATCTGCAGTTACACAGAGATAGCTCAACTATAAACAAAAATGCCCTGTTAATAGAAACCTACTGTCGACAGAATGGTAGTACTGAGGAATTAGTAAGAAAAATGCACTTGGATAAATTTTCTCTTAAGTGAAGAAGCCTCTAAAGGTTTGTGCTGGTGAAAAGATTAACAAATATTTCCAGAATTCAAATTTTACCAGACTTAAGTTTCAATGAGAAGTGATGAAGAGTTACTGTATTTTTTTAATTCATTACAGTCATAACCAAGTACTTTAAGTTCTTTGTTGTCTCTGTTCTTTTCTCCCCCCTAATATTAGCCGCAGTGCAATGGCCAGGCAATCCATGTGTTCACACTAACTGAAGTGGTTTCCTGTACAGATGCATTTCAGTGGTTGAGTAGTTACGGTGCCCACACTGCCTGAAAATCTAAGGCATGTAGCAGGGTAGATGCTTCACATTTTGGTTGTTTATAGTTACTGGTCTTTAAATTCATTTATAGTCGCTGGTCTTTAAGTTCAAGAACATGATACTTCTTGCATTTCGATGTTAGAAGAATATTGCATTCATTCTTTTTCCAATTCCATTCTATTGTTTTAGAAATGCATTAATGACGAAGAGTCCTGAAGCTACGAATGTTGTGCAGTCTCATCTTTCATCCTCTAGGTATAAATAAAAGCAACAGTTTCACTCCTTTTTCAGCTTATCCATTCATGGATGCACATCTCCTTGCCAACTGCAGGCTGGATATCCAGAACTGACGCCTACTGCATTATTTAACAGCTTGCTTCAACTTGCTCTTCCCTGACAATGCAAATGTTCGTCAATGTGCTATTTCATGTGTGCATTCAACCTGAAGATTATGCCCTGTTTCATATGGATTCAAAGACCTGTTTAGTAATGAAGTTATACTAAAAGGACTATGAAATTAAATAATTAACACTTATTTAAAACTCCAGACCATGTTGAAAATAGCAGGCACATGTATACAGCTATAGAGAACTAAAATGTATATAATCCAGCCACCTGAATCACTTAGCCCTATGCTCAGCTGGTTTATAAGCCAAATGTGACATCTCTCTCCTGACTGGCAAATTCCATTAGTTCATATTTCAAAGATCAGTGTAGTCCCTATTTGAGAACCTATTCCTACATTCAAAATAATCTGTGCATTAAAGAAATATCCCCCTCACAATTAAAACTATTTATTTTCACTTCAACAATTTGCTGAGGCTTAAGAATTTGTTGGTAAGAAGCATGTTGAGCAGTGGCACCAGGTGTTGTTGCTCCATCAACCCCAACTGAGTATTCATGAAGTTTTAACACTTGTGAGGAACTTGAGGACCATAGTTGTTCCTGTCATCACTCCTGTAAGCCCTTTGTTCCAAATAGCATTTCAGTAATTTCCAGAAGGCGTCAATATATATGTACAGCAGAAATGACTCCATTGACATGAATTCATTAGCTTCTCCAGGTACTCTGCAGCTCCCAGCTCCACTCTAGAGGATGGTCCAATTGAAAATCGTTTAACATTCTTGTTAGTACCGTAAATCCCGCTGTACAAAATGCTAACTTTACAACTGTGCATTACTCGCGGTTGATGCGACCAGTAGGACAGTCTGTGCTCGCCGCTATGTAAAGATTGTTACTTGTGCTTGACGCTGAAGCGACCCGGTGCTACTATTACACTGATGTGCTTTTGCAACCGGAGAACATAGCCTCTCTTATTACTACACACACTCACACACACACACACACACACACACACACACACACACAGTTCCAGTTTCAATCAGATCATCTGGGAAACTGCCAAGCAGAGGTGAGGCATTTACCCAGAGTTGGATAATATTGCAGGGAGAGTTGAGTCACACTGCTGCCTAGTGTTTATAAAGTGACTGAGTTAGAGAAAGATTAACATTTTTATTGTTTTAAAAAGGGATGGCATTGGTGCCTGATTCCAGATGTAATCCAGTATACAGAAAAGTTCCCGATGTAATTTATTTTATATTAGTTGATCACCCATGGCATTACATCTGGGCTAAAGAGCAAGTGTAGTCCAGGTGAAACAGGGATAGAGGATGGGGAATAATTAGACCAGGGTGCACAGACATAATTCAGTCCCTCTTTTAAATGAAAGCATTCTGTCTTTATTCTTCTATTTCTGTTATAAATTCCTATGTTCAAATTTATAATGGAAACTGGCTATTTAAACTTGTCACGCTGTAATTATACCCTCCCGCCAGCAGTGCCACTGTCGCCACTCCACTGGGGGAAGAGTGTAATTATAGTGTGACAAGTGCACATAGGCAGCTCCCATTATATATGTGATCATAAAAATTGATAATGGAAATATGGAGAGAAAGTATAATATCAACTTCATCCTTCGGGATTTATTATTCATGGGGAAACTTGGAGATTTTAATTTACTCCAAAAAATAACTGTGCATGCCAAAAAAATGGCGCAGATAATTGGGGAAAATTGAACCCATTTATATTTGGGCTGAAAGCAAATGAAACTGGAGCACTGATACAAACCAACTACTTTCAATCTCCTTGGTATATTTTTCACATTCAGCCATTTTTCTCCCCCCGCCCCCTATTTCTATCACTCTCCTTTGATAATGGAATATATGAAATGTATTCAAACCTAAACATACATATTGAACAGATGGATAGAAAAGAAGCCTTTACATGCAGCAGTTAATTACAGAATTCTACTCTTTTGGCTTTCGGGGAGGGGTGGTTGAACAGAACTGTATTCACTCTCTTTTTGTAGGATAGATGGAAAGATTTTGTGCAAAGATGATCCCTCCAGTCCCAGGTTAGTCTGCAACTGCAGAAGCCTACACAATAGCACAGGACATCGAGCCATGTGGCTTTATCATAACTGCCTTGCCTTCCCTGTGAGAATGCTAATCCGGTGCCTCTTGCTGCTGCACAGACTTGCAGTAACTGAAATCTGACTAGCACTGGAACCCAGACTTAATTTCTGTGTTTTATTTGTTCTCTATCCTGTAGACTGAAAGCAGGAGGCAGCACCAGTAACGATGTGGCCACAGATGCCTTAGATTTTGATCGATTGAAGCAGGTATGTACCCTGGCTACTTATATTGAAGAGGCTACAAAACAAGTTTCCTGTAGTATAATTTCACATTTTAATGTTCAGAATAATAACAAATCTTATTTTGAACTGCCCTGTTAAGATGTACCGATAGGAACCTTTCCGGCACTTTGTATAAATCAGTTTGCATTTTTATAACTTAAACTCACAGGAAATACTGGAGGAAGTCGTAAAGGAGTTGCACAAGGTGAAGGAAGAGATTATTGATGGTAGGCATTATATTTGTTGTTGACCGTAATATACAATAAGGTGCCATCAAGCATGAGGCCTAGCTAGGTTCCATGTCATGATCTATTTCTTTAAGATGTATTAATAGGCCCTTGCAGCTTGCAAATTTGTGCTCCTGACTCCAAACTTGATCAGTTTTCCCATAATTTACAAAACATAGCTGAAATTCTCGTACTTAGAAACATAGAAAATAGGTGCAGGAGTAGGCCATTCAGCCCTTCGAGCCTACACCACCATTCAATAAGATCATGGCTGATCATTCACCTCAGTACCCCTTTTCTGCTTTCTCTCCATATCCCTTGATCCCTTTAGCCATCAGGGCCATATCTAACTCCCTCTTGAATATATCTAACGAACTGGCATCAACAACTCTCTGCGGTACAGAATTCCAGAGGTTAACAACTCTCTGAGTGAAAAAGTTTCTCCTCATCTCAGTCCCAACTGGCTTACCCCTTATCCTTAGACTGTATCCCCTGGTTCTGGACTTCCCGAACATTGGGAACATTCTTCCTACATTTAACCTATCCAGTCCCGTCAGAATTTTATATGTTTCTATGAGATCCCCTCTCATTCTTCTAAACTCCAGTGAATACAGGCCCAGTTGATCCAGTCTCTTCTCATACGTCAGTTCCGCCATCCCGGGAATCAGTCTGGTGAACCTTTGCTGCATTCCCTCAATAGCAAGAACACCCTTCCTCAGATTAGACCAAAACTGAACACAATATTCCAGGTGAGGCCTCACCAAGGCCCTGTACAACTGCATTAAGACCTCCCTGCTCCTATGAAGCCATTTGCCTTCTTCACCGCCTGCTGTACCTGCATGCCATCTTTCAATGATTGATGTATCATGACACCCAGGTCTCATTGCACCTCTCCTTTTCCTAGTCTGCTACTGTAAAGTCCTGACCCTGCAGTACAGACTTACATGAGGCACATGCTGAAGTCAAGGTCACTCTGGACCTGCACCTTTATTTCACAGCTCTAGAGTGCAACATTTGCCTGAGACCTGCTTTTATATACCTGTGTGGAACAGGTATGCAGTGTCTCCTGCAATTGCACCCCTGGTGGTAAAGTATGCTTGTGGTTACAGGTCATATCTAGTTACAGTCATGTATAGCATGCTAAGATACAGTTATATACAGTAGTGTGAGATACATGACATCACCCTCCCCCAAGGTCTTATTGTCTTTATAGATTCAGTCTCTCAGGAGGTCTACGCTCTCGCGTGGAGCGTCTTAGTTGTGGTTCAGTTGTTTGCCTTGGTGCCTGTTTTTCTTTCGGTGTGATTGCTGGTATCTCGCCTGGGCTGTCTGTTTCATTCAGTATGATTGCTGGTATCTCGCCTGGGCTGTCTGTTGAGACTGCCCTTTCCTCAGGTTGTTCCCTCTGTCTGTCCACCAGGTGTGGTGTGAGTTCCACATTGTAGTCTGCCTCTGGTTCTGCAGTGTTGTTGGTGAATCTACTTTTTACTTGGTCTACATGCCTCCGGCAGGTTTGGCCATTGCCCATTTGTACAACCAGTAGCCTGTTTCCTTCCTTGCCTTTTACTGACCCTGCAAGCCATTTGGGACCCCTGCCATAGTTTAGCACAAACACTTTGTCCCCTATCTCATTCCACCTCCCCCCTCGAATTTCGGTCATGGTACTCAGTTAGCTTCCGGCACTTTGCCTCAACAATTTCATGCATGTCTGGGAGGATTAATGAGAGCCCAGTCTTTAAGGTCCATTTGATCAATAGTTGTGCAGGGGAAACCCCAGTCAACGAATGCGGACGAGATCTGTATGCCAGCAGCAGTCGCGACAGGCGGCTCTGCAGTGTGGGACCTTGGATTTTTAGCATGCCTTGTTTAACGATTTGCACTGCTCGCTCCGCCTGGCCATTGGAGGCCGGCTTGAACGGTGCCGTCTTAACGTGATTTATGCCATGGTCAACTATAAAATCTTGAAATTCTGCGCTGGTGAAGCACGGACCATTATCACTGACCAGTATGTCAGGAATTCCGTGCGTTGCAAACATGGTTCTCAGGCTCTCCACAGTGGTGGAGGTGGTGCTCGAGTTTAAAATGGTGCATTCGATCCACTTTGAAAATGCGTCGCCGACTACGAGGAACATTGTGCCCATGAATTGGCCCGCATAGTCGACATGCACCCGCGACCACGGTTTGGTGGGCCAGGGGCTTAGGGGGGCCTCCCTGGGGGCATTACTGAGTTGGGCACAAATGGTGCACCGCCGGATGCAGAGCTCCAAGTCCGCGTCAATGCCATGCCACCAGATGTGGGATCTGGCTATGGCCTTCATAAGGATGATCCTCGGGTGCTCGCGGTGGAGCTCCCGGACAAACGCCTCTCTGCCTCGTAAGGGCATAACTACTCGGCTGCCCCACATCAGGCAGTCTGCCTGTAGTGATAGTTCATGCATGCGCCTATGGAAAGGTTTGATCTCCTCGGGGCAGGCATCGCGGGTCTCTGCCCAGTCACCAGTTAAAACACATCTTTTGACTAAGGATAACGTGGAGTCGCTGGTCGTCCAGGCTCTGATTTGGCGAGCCGTCATGGGTGAACCTGTGAATTCAAAGGCATTGATTGCCATGACCATCTCACAGTCCTGTTCGTCAGACCCTTCCGTGGTCGCCAGGGGTAGCCTGCTAAGCGCGTCGGCACAGTTGTCTGTGCCTGGTCTGTGCCTTATGGTGTAATCGTAAGATGCCAGTATGAGTGCCCACCGTTGAATGCGCGCCGAGGCGCTGCCGATTATTCGCTTGCACTCAGATAGTAGGGGCGTGAGGGGTTTGTGGTTGGTTTCTAACGCAAACTTGGCCCCGAAAAGGTATTGGTGCATCTTTTTGACGCCGTACATGCACACGACCGCCTCTTTCTCAACCATACCGTACCCGTGCTCCGCCCGCGAAAGTGACCTGGAGGCATAAGCAATGGGTTGTAATTTACCCGCATCATTGACATGCTGTAAAACGCACCCGACCCCGTACGCTGACACATCACATGTAAGAACTAGCTTTTTACCTGGGTCAAAAAAGGCTAAAACACTGTTGGAACATAGAAGGTTGCGTGCCTTATTGAAAGCGCGTTCTTGGGCATCCCCCCAAAACCAATCGCACCCCTTTCTGAGTAGCACGTGGAGAGGCTCCAGCAGCGTGCTCAAGTTCTGCATAAAGTTCCCAAAGTAATTGAGTAGCCCAAGAAAGGCGCGCAGTTCCGAGACATTCCGGGGCCTGGGTGCCAGATGAATCGCTTCGGTTTTGGATTCAGTTGGGCGGATTCCATCAGCGGCAATCCTTCTGCCCAAAAATTCAACCTCGGGCACGAGAAACAGACACTTGGATTTCTTAACTCTTAGGCCTACCCAATCCAATCGACTTAGTACTTCCTTCAAATTGCGGAGATGGGAGTCGGTGTCCCTGCCCGTGATGAGTATGTCATCTTGAAACACAACCGTCCCTGGGATGGACTTGAGCAGACTCTCCATATTGTGCTGGAATATAGCAGCTGCCGACCTGATGCCGAATGGGCATCGATTGTACATAAAAAGGCCTTGATGTGTGTTGATGGTGATGAGTAGCTTAGACTCATTGGTCAGTTCTTGCGTCATATATGCAGATGTGAGATCTAGTTTTGAGAAAAGTTTACCTCCAGCCAATGTGGCAAATAGGTCCTCCGCTCTGGGCAGCGGTAATTGGTCCTGCAGGGAGACTCTGTTTATGGTAGACTTGTAATCCCCACAGATTCGTACGGATCCATCAGGCTTCATGACGGGAACGATGGGACTTACCCAGTCGCTAAATTCCACGGGTGAGATAATGCCTTCCCGCAGAAGCCGGTCCAGTTCGTGTTCAATCTTTTCCCTCATCACATAAGGTACAGCTCTAGCCTTGTGATGGACCTGTCTGGCATCCTGTGTGATGTAGATTTTAACTTTAGCCCCTTTGAAGGTGCCCACACCTGGCTGAAAGAGATGTTCAAAATGACTTAGAACTGTTGAGCAGGAGGTCCGTTCCTCTGACAACATGGCGTGAACATCATCCCATTTCCAATTTAGTTTTGCCAGCCAGCTTCTCCCCAACAGTGCTGGGAGATCTTCAGGGACAATCCACAGGGGAAGTCGGTTCATCGTCCCTTTGTGTGTGACTGAGAGCATGGCGCTGCCAAGGACTGGGATGATTTCTTTGGTATAGGTCCTTAGTTTGGTGTCGATCCTTGTGAGTTTTGGTCTGTTGCTTTTGTGCGGCCACAGCTGTTCAAATTGTTGGACGCTCATGAGAGATTGACTAGCTCCCGTATCCAGTTCCATGTTGACGGGTATCCCGTTGAGTAGGACTCTCATCATTATTGGAGGTGTCTTGTTGTAAGAACAGTGGACATTGATCGTGTTGACCCACTGTACCCCGGCGTTCCGGGCACTGTCCCCACCGTCTTCTGGTCCGCTTTCCGACCCTTCCAATTCGTATACCAGCCGAGCTGCTGTTTTTCTGCACATGCGAGCCAGATGCCCTGTATAGTTACAGTTTCTGCAAACAGCATGCTGAAATCAACACCCCCTTGTTGAGTGCCTTCCCACACATCACCAGCACAGACCGCTTCCATTGTTTCTGAAGGATGAGCTGTGTCTGGCTGATCTCTCTTGAGCTTCTCTCACTCTGTAGTTGATTGCTCGCATTGTGGGTTGATGAGGTGTGAACGGCCGTTCATGTGGCCCTTGATGGCTTCTGGCGCCACTGCCTGCTGTTAAAGGCCTGCTCTCCTGCCTTTGTGTGTGGGGGTAGCGGCTCGTTTCACGCTGTGAACCCCTTGTTCCGATGTTTCGTTAGTTGTCGTACCCACAGTATAGATCAACCTCGTTTCTTCTTCTGCCAAGATTATCTGTGCGACCAGTGTTGCTGCCTCTAGGGTCAAGTTCTTGGTCTCTAAAAGCTTTTGGAATATGCCTGCGTGGCCAATTCCTTCAATAAAAAAGTATCTCAGTACTTCTCTCCTTAGTTCATCGGAGAACTCACATAAACTAGCCAACCTTCGAAGTTCCGCCACAAAGTCGGGTATGCTCTGGCCCACACACAGCGTCTGTAGTTGTAGAACCTGTGTCTGGCCATGTGTAGGCTGCTCGCTGGCTTCAGGTGGACTCTCACCAGTGTACTCAACTCCTCAAACGACTTGCTTGCTGGTTTCTCAGGTGCCAGCAGGTCTTTCATTAAGGCGTATGTTTTCGAGCCACAGCTGGTCAAGAGATGGGCTCTTCTCTTGTCTGCCTTATCATCGCCCAACCAGTCTTTAATTACAAAGCTTTGCTGCAGCCTTTCTATAAAGTCCTCCCAATTGTCTCCAGCATTATATTTCTCATCTGAGCCGTTGGTAGCCATTCTATGGATTCTGTGATCCCGTAACTCATTGCACTGTAAAGTCCTGACTCTGCAGTACAGACTTACACGAACAAAAGAACATAAGAATTAGGAACAGGAGTAGGTCATCTAACCCCTCGAGCCTGCTCCGCCATTCAAAAAGATCATGGCTGATCTGGCCGTGGACTCAGCTCCACTTTCCCGCCCGCTCCCCATAACCCTTAATTCCCTTATTGGTTAAAAATCTATCTATCTGTGATTTGAATACATTCAATGAGCTAGCCTCAACTGCTTCCTTGGGCAGAGAATTCCACAGATTCACAACCCTCGGGGAGAAGAAATTCCTTCTCAACTCGGTTTTAAATTGGCTCCCCCGTATTTTGAGGCTGTGCCCCCTAGTTCTAGTCTCCCCGACCAGTGGAAACAACCTCCCTGCCTCTATCTTGTCTATCCCTTTCTTATTTTAAATGTTTCTATAAGATCACCCCTCATCCTTCGGAACTCCAACGAGTAAAGACCCAGTCTACTCAATCTATCATCATAAGTTAACCCCCTCATCTCCGGAATCAGCCTAGTGAATCGTCTCTGTATCCCCTCCAAAGCTGGTATATCCTTCCTCAAGTAAGGTGACCAAAACTGCACGCAGTACTCCAGGTGCGGCCTCACCAATACCCTGTATAGTTGCAGCAGGACCTCTCTGCTTTTGTACTCTATCCCTCTCGCAATGAAGGCCAACATTCCATTCGCCTTCCTGATTATCTGCTGCACCTGCAAACTAACTTTTTGGGATTCATGCACAAGGACCCCCAGGTCCCTCTGCACCGCAGCATGTTGTAATTTCTCCCCATTCAAATAATATTCCCTTTTACTGTTTTTTTTCCCAAGGTGGATGACCTCACATTTTCCGACATTGTATTCCATCTGCCAAACCTTAGCCCATTCACTTAACCTATCTAAATCTCTTTGCAGCCTCTCTGTGTCCTCTACACAACCTGCTTTCCCACTAATCTTTGTGTTATCTGCAAATTTTGTTACACTACACTCTGTCCCCTCTTCCAGGTCATCTATGTATATTGTAAACAGTTGTGGTCCCAGCACCGATCCCTGTGGCGCACCACTAACCACCGATTTCCAACCCGAAAAGGACCCATTTATCCCGACTCTCTGCTTTCTGTTAGCCAGCCAATTCTCTATCCATGCTAATACATTTCCTCTGACTCCACGTATCTTTATCTTCTGCAGTAATGTGGCACCTCATCGAGTGCCTTTTGGAAATCTAAATACACCACATCCATCGGTACACCTCTATCCACCATGCTCGTTATATCCTCAAAGAATTCCAGTAAATTGGTTAAACATGATTTCCCCTTCATGAATCCATGTTGCGTCTGCTTGATTGCACTATTCCTATCTAGATGTCCCGCGATTTCTTCCTTAATGATAGCTTCAAGCATTTTCCCCACTACAGATGTTAAACTAACCGGCCTATAGTTACCTGCCTTTTGCCTGCCCCCTTTTTTAAACAGAGGCGTTACATTAGCTGCTTTCCAATCCGCTGGTACCTCCCCAGAGTCCAGAGAATTTTGGTAGATTATAACGAATTCATGTGCTATAACTTCCGCCATCTCTTTTAATACCCTGGGATGCATTTCATCAGGACCAGGGGACTTGTCTACCTTGAGTCCCATTAGCCTGACCAGCACTACTCCCCTAGTGATAGTGATTGTCTCAACGTCCTCCCTTCCCACATTCCCGTGACCAGCAATTTTTGGCATGGTTTTTGTGTCTTCCACTGTGAAGACCGAAGCAAAATAATTGTTTAAGGTCTCAGCCATTTCCACATTTCCCATTATTAAATCCCCCTTCTCATCTTCTAAGGGACCAACATTTACTTTAGTCACTCTCTTCCGTTTTATATATCGGTAAAAGCTTTTACTATCTGTTTTTATGTTTTGCGCAAGTTTACTTTCGTAATCAATCTTTCCTTTCTTTATTTCTTTCTTAGTCATTCTTTGCTGTCGTTTAAAATTTTCCCAATCTTCTAGTTTCTCACTAACCTTGGCCACCTTATACGCATTGGTTTTTAATTTGATACTCTCCTTTATTTCCTTGGTTATCCACGGCTGGTTATCCCTTCTCTTTCCGCCCTTCTTTTTCACTGGAATATATTTTTGTTGAGCACTATGAAAGAGCTCCTTAAAAGTCCTCCACTGTTCCTCAATTGTGCCACCGTTTAGTCTGTGTTCCCAGTCTACTTTAGCCAACTCTGCCCTCATCCCACTGTAGTCCCCTTTGTTTAAGCCATAGTATGCTCATTTGAGACACTACTTCCTCACCCTCAATCTGTATTACAAATTCAACCATACTGTGATCACTCATTCCGAGAGGATCTTTTACTCGGAGGTGGTTTATTATTCCTGACTCATTACACAGGACCAGATCTAAGATAACTTGCTCCCTTGTAGGTTCTGTAACATACTGTTCTAAGAAACAATCCCGTATGCATTCTATGAATTCCTCCTCCAGGCTACCCCGTGCGATTTGATTTGACCAATCGATATGTAGGTTAAAATCCCCCATGATTACTGCCGTTCCTTTTTCACATGCCTCCATTATTCCCTTGATTATTGTCCGCCCCACCGTGAAGTTATTATTTGGAGGCACATTCTGAAGTCAAGGTCACTCTGGACCTGCACCTTTATTTCACAGCTCTCGAGTGCCACACTTGCCTGAGACCTGCCTTTATATACCTGTGTGGAACAGGTATGCAGTGTCTCCTGCAAGTGCACCCCTGGTGATAAAGTATGCTTGTGGTTACAGGTCATATCTAGTTACAGTCATGTATAGCATGATAAGATAGTTATATACAGTAGTGTGAATAAAGGAGAGTATCAAATTAAAAACCAATGCGTATAAGGTGGCCAAGGTTAGTGAGAAACTAGAAGATTGGGAAAATTTTAAACGACAGCAAAGAATGACTAAGAAAGAAATAAAGAAAGGAAAGATAGATTACGCCATTCAGATAATATTTTGCCTTCATGTTTTTGCCACCAAAGTGGATAACCTCACATTTATCCACATTATACTGCATCTGCCATGCATTTGCCTACTCACCTAACCTGTCCAAGTCACCCTGCAGCCTCTTAGCATCCTCCTCACAGCTCACACCGCCACCCAGCTTAGTGTCGTCTGCAAACTTGGAGATATTACACTCAATTCCTTCATCTAAATCATTGATGTATATTGTAAAGAGCTGGAGTCCCAGCACTGAGCCCTGTAGCACCCCACTAGTCACTGACTGCCATTCTGAGAAGGACCCATTTATCCCGACTCTCTGCTTCCTGTCTGCCAACCAGTTCTCTATCCACGTCAGTACATTACCCTCAATACCATGTGCTTTAATTTTGCACACCAATCTCTTATGTGGGACCTTGTCAAAAGCCTTTTGAAAGTCCAAATACACCACATTCACTGGTTCTCCCTTGTCCATTATACTAGTTACATTCTTGATGATAAATTCTTGGCTGGTCCTCAACAAGGATTTGAATACATTCTTTTTTTTTTTAAATTGTGCCGTTATTATATTTTGATAACACTATTGCCAGCAACATAGCTTTGAAAAAAATTCCAGGGATTCATTGCTGCCCTTTAATGGAACAACGAAGAACTGGATCTCCTCTCCTGCTGTTGTCCAAATTTCAAAGCACTACCTGCCATCACAATAGCTATTTTATCAAGTTCACATGACAGATGTGTTAAGTATTTTTAAGTTCAAACTACATAAAATTAAAGGTTCCTTTCAACTTTTTCAAAATTCAATCTTAGTATTGCAGAACATATTTCAAACAATAATGTACTGGTCACTTCTTTGTGACCTTAGAGGCTTGAATATTGGTCTCAGCTGCTGAAGTATATTGAATAATAATATCAATGACTATTTCCTTGTCTATAGCTGTAGAACAGTAAAATGGTATATTAGCTTTCCCATTAATATCAGCTTTCATTGTTTTTCAGCCATTAGACAAGAATTGAGCAGAATCAGTACAACGTAATGAATTTTGCACTCGGGAATGTGGGAAGTATTCAAAGGGATTTGGGAAGATGAGAGACCGCTGTGTGGAGGATAGTGTGGAAGATGACTAAGAAAGAAGCTATGCACTGAATGGTCACGGTCGCTTTTAAACCCTTCATTGATTAGCAGACTCAACATGCTCTGCTGCTTGCTGCCTTGGATCTGCTTCACATGAAAAGTCTTAATAATTCTCCAAAACAACAAAAAAAACTTTCAATGATTTTAATACAACTTGTGAATCTTATTTTCTAGGTTTTACAAAAAAAATTGCACATCTGTTTTATGTTAGCCTTTGTAATTTTTTATTAGCTTATTTAAAGATTTACATTACTTCTAGATTATGTTTATAGATAAGAGCTTACACACACACAGACACACAAACACACACACACAAACACATACCTTTTGCTTTTTGTAGGTAAATAATTTCCGTTATTTCTACCAGTAGACGTTACCACAGTATTTTTGACTCTGTATTGAAAATTCTTTGCCAACAAAGAGATCCTTGTAGCATCACTGAAAAGGCAGAAACTTGTAAAAGTTGTGATATGACAAAGGTAACTGATTTCTCAACGAATCTTGCAAACCTTATTAAAACAAGGTACATCAATGCAAAACAGTCTCTGTGTTCATGTTAGAATACAGATGGTACATAACTATGTAAATTACACTTGAATATTATTGACATATAGTTAATCAGAATGATGTTATTCAATGTAGCAACCTTATGATCTACAGCGATGACTCAGTGAGTTTGGAACTACCAACAGCATGTCCATGTAAGCAACGCCTCACAAACTTGTTATCTGGATAGAATTAGCTCAACCGAGTTCTAGGTGCAGCTGGAACTGTTAAGTGTCTCTTTTACTCCACTGAGTTTTGTGTCAACTTGGTTCTGTGTCATAAAAAGCAAACACTTCAGTGAAACTGTGTACATGTCTGCTGAAACTAATTGGAGCTTGTGTTTATTGCCAACATCTCTGTCATACTGGGCACTGGGCCAGCGTTAAACAAAGGCTTTTTAAATGAAGAAGATGCAGATGATCTTCATATGGCTAGAAAGACTCTGTATTCGACCACATTACCATGAAGTTTGTAAAAAAAAAACTCAGCCATATTCTAAGTAAAGCATTGCTTCTTTCAAATAATGTATCAATTACATTACAGAAGAAGTGAGTAGAAAGATTCAACTGCACTTTAAAAAGTACACACCAGATGGTGCCATGTAATGCAACTGGAAAAGTTGCGCGATCTATTGTATTTCAAACAAACTCATCATACTTTATCTACATAACATGCTGGAATTCCAAAACACCATCTTTAAAATTGATCCCATTTAAGCTCATAATTGAACCTGTTTAATGTTGTGCGTTTTTCTAGATTAGTGTTTTAATAATCCCTCGCTACTTTAAATTAAATATGCCAAACAAACTGTATAGGTGTGGATGGTCCTGTTGTTAGTCTCACATACATCAATGTATGAAAAGGTAGTGTGTTATTCTGCAAATCCCTGACTCCTGTTAAAATTTAGCTAATGTTATACGAGCAGCAATAACTCCTGTAATCTCACATTAATGGCAGCAATGTACGTGTGTCCGTTGGTGAGCTGAAGAACAACAGAGTCAGTAGAGAGCTGGCGGGAGATCAAGAATAATTGACAGATGAGCAGCCAGAGCAGAGTAGGTGATTGAATGGATACAGCCATGAATTGGAGAAGGAAACAGGCAAGTTAAAAATAAAGGTGGAAATTAAAGTGAAATGAGGAATAAAAGATCTATTTCCTTAAAGTTTTTTTATTGTGTCCCATGGGGTTTGCTGAAACCCTGGGTTTGATTTCTAGTTCTAGTTCTGGTTCTGTCCTTTTTGTTTAAAGCCCGAGCCCAACTCCTGGCTCATATTATCTGCCATATTTGGTATGCTAAGTCCTCATCACAATGTCTTACCTAGTCGACTAACAACTGGAAACTAATTTGTTTTTTTGGAATAGTAAACACATTTTGTACATACTGGGATCTGCAGGGACGAGGGAGTGGGTGCTGATGCACTGATCTTTAGAGCAAGTGTTCAGAGCCATGGAGTAGGAGGATGAATATAGGTTCCATCTCTGCTCTGCTCCTCTGCACTCTGAACTGCGCCAAGGGCTGTGGCAATTCCCTGTGAGCAGGTTGTCCACTGCCCTTTCAACACCAGATGATCCAAAGATCCGGAATAATTTACAACAAAAGGTAAATTACATAAAAATAAAGAAGAATAAATGTTCAAAAGCCAGAAACCATAGCATGTGCGCAGATGACGTTCCAGCCAGAGAACTCTCCATGTGAAACATCTTCCCATTGGATTTTAACATGTTCCACATCTGACATCTGGACATTTGGCCCTGTATTTTCAAAATGACTGTTGATTTATTTGTTTTTACTGGAGTGGATGTAAACAGAGTGGTTTATTTGGGAATTTGGAAAGAGTGGGAATTCGGTGAAGAGGGGGAAGGATCTAATTGGAGGAGGTATCAATGGCGGCAAAACCTTCAACAATTTCCAAAAGAAACAAGGACAGCAGGTAGGTGATAGGTGAGTATTAATGTTTTTTTCTCACTTTTCTCACTAACCGAGGTCTGTGGTTTAAACTAGGTGTGAGAAACTATAAACTATTGTATTAAAGTTATAGCTGAACTAATTAATATAACTGCAAATAATCATTGAATAAAGACTTTAACAAATTCAATAAATAAAATAAGGCTAGACAGAGATATGGCAGGGCAGATTGTGTGTCCGGACTGCAGTATGTGGGAGTTTGTGGACAACGAGACTGTCTCGAGCAAACATGTCTGCAGGAGATGTCTCCATCTCGACTCTATCCGACTCAGAGTCATTGAGCTGGAGTGTGAGTTGGAAACACTCGACACATAAGGGAGAAGAAGGAATTTCAGGACTGTTTTATCCAGATTACAATCACACCCCAGAGGAAAGCACAGGTTCAGGAAAGAGAGGGTGTGACTGTTAGGGAGCCGGGTAGCGAGAATTTAGGAGAGGGTTGAGAAGGAGGTACCGCAGACACTGGTCCTGTCCAACAGGTACGATGTACTCGCTATCTGTGAAGTCAAAGAGAAAGATGCAAGGAGGATAGCCACAATGCAGACCAAGGCACCATGGCTCAGAAGGCTATCCAAGGGGGGTTGGGGTGGGGCAGAATAGAAATGTGGTAGTGATAGGGAACTCTATAATTAGGGGGATAGAATGTGTCCTCTGCAGACAGAAAAGGAAAGAGAATCCCGAAGGGTGTGTTGCCTACCTGGTGCCAGGGTAAGGGACATCTCATGGTGGCTATTGTCGTGATCCATGCTGGAACAAACAGCGTAGGTAAGAACAAGAAGGAGGTCCTGCTGAAAGAGTATCAGAAGTTAAGCTCTAAATTAAAAAGCAAGACCTCGAGGGTAATAAACTCTGGGTTATTGCCTCAGCCACATGCAAATTAGCATACAAGCAGACAGATCAGGAGAATTAACACGTGGCTAAAGGGTTGTTGTGGGAAAGAGGGATTCCTTTTTATGGGAGCTGTACCGATAGAATGGGCTCTAGCTATACCGGGATGGGACCTGTGTCCTAGCGGAAAGGGTAAATGGAGAGGTGGCAAAGGATTTTGTTATATATGTAAACTCTTATTTACCTTGTACAGCAACCGGAGGGTTCATCCCCTGGAGTCCCAAGAGATCCCATAATCCCTTGGGAGCACAGGTACTTAAGGAGGGCTCACAGGCTGGAGAGGCACTTTGGAGACCTGCAATAAAAGACTACGGTCACACTTTACTTTGAGCTCACAGTATCCAGTCAGACTCTTTATTCATACATAACAACTGGCGATGAGATACAAATGATGAACCCAGCAATGCAAAGAACAGTGGGCATCCTGGAGAAATTCTCGGAGGGAGATGATTGGGAAACCTTCGTGGAGTGCCTCAACCAATACTTCGTGGCCAACGAGCTGCAAGGAGAAGCAAACGAAGCCAAACGAAGGGCGATTCTCCTCACCATCTGTGGGGCACCAACATATGGCCTCATGAAAAACCTGCTTGCTCCAGCGAAACCCAGAGAGAAGTCATACGATGATTTGTGCACACTGGTCCGGGAGCATCTGAACCCAAAGGAAAGCATTCTGATGGCGAGGTACCGGTTCTACACCTACAAAAGGTCTGAAGGCCAGGAAGTGGTGAGCTATGTCGCCGAGCTAAGATGCCTTGCAGGACATTGCGAATTTGAAGGACATTTGGAGCACATGCTCAGAGACTTTTTCGTACTTGGTATTGGCCATGAAATGATACTTCGCAAACTTTTGACTGTAGAGAACCCAACTTTGAGTAAGGCCGTAGTGATAGCCCAGGAGTTCATTGCCACCAGTGACAATACTAAGCAAATCTCTCAGCACATGAGTGCTGCTACACGTACTGTGAACAAAGTGATGTTTTCAAATTGCAACGTACAGGGCAGGCCCCACATGCCTGCAGCTGCACGTCCGCAGATGTCCACCATCAAGGATGATGAATGCAAGGCCATTAACACCTTGTTGGCGCTGCGGGGGTGATCATCATTTCCATTCATGCTGCTTCAAAGGGTACGTTTGCAAGGGCTGTGGAACAATGGGACACCTCCAACGTATATGCAGGCGAGCTGCAAATCCTGCAAACCACCATGTTGCAGGGGAGGACAGATGCAAGGCAGATCACAACAAACCAGAGCCTCAGACTGATGAGGCAGAGGTATATGGCGTGCACACATTCACCCCAAACTGTCCCCCGATAATGCTGAAGGTTGAACTAAATGGATTCCCAGTGTCAATGGAACTGGATACGGGCGCGAGCCAGTCCATTATGAGCAAAAAAGACTTTTGAAAAATTGTGGTGCAGCAAGGCTTCAAGGCCAGTCTTGACTCCAATTCGCACAAAACTGAGAATTTACATAAAGGAACTGATTCTCGTAATCAGCAGTGCTACTGTAAAAGTCTCCTACGATGGAGCGGTGCACAAGCAACCACTCTGGGTGGTACCAGGCGATGGTTCCACGCTGCTCAGTAGGTGCTAGCTGGGAAAGATACGCTGGAACTGGGATGACGTCCGAGCGCTCTCATCCGCTGATGACACTTTGTGTGCCCAGGTCTTAAACAAGTTCCCTTTGCTGTTCGAACCAGGCATCAGGAAGTTCCAAGGAGCAAAAGTGCAGATCCACCTAATTCCGGGGGTGCGACCCATCCATCACAAGGCGAGAGCTGTATCGTACATGATGAGAGAAAGAGTAGAGATTGAGCTAGACTGGTTGCAATGAGAGGGCATCATTTCGCCGATCGAATTCAACGAGTGGGCCAGTCCGATCATTCCTGTCCTCAAGGGCGATGGCACTGTCAGAATCTGTGGTGATTACAAAGTAACTATCAACCATTTCTCCCTGCAAGACCAATACCCACTACCAAAAGCCGACGACCTTTTTGCTACGCTGGCAGGAGGAAAGACATTCACGAAGCTGGATTTGACCTTGGCCTACATGATGCAAGAGCTGGAGGAATCATCGAAGGCCCTCACTTGCATCAACCTGCACAAAGGTCTCTTCATTTATAACAGATGCCCATTTGGAATTCGATCAGCGGCAGCGATATTCCAGAGAAACATGGAAAACTTACTGAAGTCGATCCCTTGCACGGTGGTCTTCCAGGACATCTTGGTTACAGGTCGGGACACAAGCGAGCGTCTGCAGAACCTGGAGGAGGTTCTTAGACGACTCAACCGTGTGGGGCTCAGGTTAAAACATTCGAAGTGCGTTTTCCTGGTATCTGAAGTGGAGTTCCTGGGAAGAAGAATCATGGCGGACGGCATCAGGCCCACCGATTCAAAGACGGAGGCAATCGAGAACGCACCGAGGCCACAGAACGTGACGGAACTGTGGTCGTTTCTAGGACTCCTGAACTATTTTGGTAACTTCTTCCCGGGTCTCAGCACACTGTTAGAACCACTGCAGTCTTACTGCATAAAGGAGATGAATGGGTATGGGGCAAAAGCCAAGAAAATGCCTTTGTAAAAGCTACAAAATTGTTATGCTCAAACAAATTGCTTGTGTTGTATGATCCATGTAAGCGTTTGGTACTAGCATGTGATGCATCATCGTATGGCGTTGGGTGTGTATTGCAACAAGCTAATGATTTTAGGAAATTGCAACCGGTTGCTTATGCATCCAGGAGTCTATCTAAGGCTGAGAGAGTCTACAGTATGATTGAAAAAGAAGCGTTAGTGTGTGTATATGGGGTAAAGAAAATGCATCAATATCTGTTTGGGTTAAAATTTGAATTGGAAACTGACCATAAGCCACTGATATCCCTGTTTTCCGAGAGTAAGGGGATAAATATTAATGCATCAGCCCACATCTAGAGATGGGCGCTCACATTGTCTGCATACAGCTATGCCATCCGCCACAGGCCAGGAACAGAAAACTGTGCCGATGCTCTCAGTAGGCTGCCATTGCCCACCACGGGGGTGGAAATGGCGCAGCCCGCAGATTTAGTCATGGTTATGGAAGCATTTGAGAGTGAGCAATCACCTTTCACAGCCCGACAGGTAAGAACATGGACAAGCCAGGACCCCTTATTGTCCCTAGTTAAAAGCTGTGTGCTTCACGGGAGCAGGTCCAGTGTCCCATTGGAAATGCAGGAAGAGATAAAGCCGTTCCAGCGTCGCCAAGATGAAATGTCTGTACAGGTAGACTGCCTTCTGTGGGGTAATCGGGTAGTGGTTCCCAAGAAGGGCAGAGACACCTTCATCAGTGACCTCTACAGTACACATCCAGGCATCGTAATGATGAAAGCGATAGCCAGATCCCACATGTGGTGGCCCGGTATCGATGCGGACTTAGAGTCCTGCGTGCACAGATGTAACACATGCTCGCAGTTAAGTAATGCACCCAAGGAGGCGCCACTAAGTTTATGGTATTGGCCCTCCAAACCGTGGTCCAGGGTCCATGTCGACTATGCAGGCCCGTTCTTGGGTAAAATGTTCCTTGTGGTTGTAGATGCGAAGAAGTTACCAAAATAGTTCAGAAGTCCCAGAAACGACCGCAGCTCCATCACGTTCTGTGGCCTCGGTGCGTTCTCGATTGCCTCCATCAACAGATTTAAACTAGTAAGATGGGGGAGGGGGGAGGGATCTACATGAAACCAGTCTAAATATAAACAAAATGGGCAAAGAGAGCATAGAAAAAATAAAATAAGGGCAAGGGAATAAATAGAGTTATAGAACAGGAGTCTAAAAAGATGGTTGTACATATAGTGAGAGGTAATCCTATTAAAAATGAATTCAACTGTCTGTAAAGCAATGTACACAGTGTCCATAATAAAATAGGGGAGCTGGAGGTAATCATGCATTGCGAGGAACCAGACATAGTAGAGCTTACTGAGACATGGCAAAAGAAAAATCAGGACTGGGAATTAAACATTGCAGCATATAACATATTTAGAAAAGATAGAGAGGGAAAAAGGGGAGGTGGAGTAGCTGTACTTATTAGGGATAACAATGGCAGTAGAAAAATGTGACGCAGCTTTCAGCAAGACAAAAATAGAATCCATGTGGATAAAGATAAAAGATAATAAAGAATCAATCACACTAATAGGTATAGTCTACAGACCACCGAATAGTGGAAGAGAGGTAGAGGAAGAAATAAGCAGTCAAATTACGGAAATGAGTTAAAAACATAGAATAATAATCATGGGGGATTTCAAATACCCCGATATTAATTGGACGGAATAAAGGAATGGAGTCCCTACAATGTTTATAGGACTCCTTTCTAAACCAATATGTGAAAAGCCCAACAAGGGAGGATTCGCTATTGGATCTAGTAATGCGGAATGAACCAGAGCAGATAGGAGAAGTAGAAGTAGGGGAACGTCTTGGCATTAGTGACCATAATATAATATGCTTTACGATGATAATAGAGAAGGACATAACTATGACAAAAAAGAGGGTAATAGATTGGAGAAAAGCTGATTTTGAAGGGCTAACAGTAGAACTTAAGATAATAAAATGGGCAACAATATTGGCAAAATATGATGTAGAGCAGCAATGGGGAACATTTAAAACAATGTTCAATAGTGTGCAGGAACAATATATTCCACTAAAAGGAAAGAATAAACTAAACACTAATGAGACGCCATGGATGAATAAAGTTAAAAGAGAACAATTGAGGATAAGGAAAGAGGCATGGGGCTGAAATTGCCCCCTGACCGAAACGGGGTGCTTCCACCCGTCTTGTGTGTTTTCACCGCCACGGTGGTTGAGGTCGCCTCTTAAGCAAAATTCCGCTCTTTGTTTTTTTTTACTTGCATCCGCAAGTCGCTTTTAATGGGGGCGGTGAGTACACTGGAGAGGCGGATATACGGTGGTGGAGGGGTGCAGAGTGACCGCTGCGATTATGTCATCACGGCGTCACCGTGGGTGGCTCTGCTGCACAGGAGGGCAGGAAAAAGAGTGGGAGAGCTATAGTGATAGGGGATTCAATTGTAAGGGGAATAGATAGACATTTCTGCGGCCGCATCCGAGACTCCAGGATGGTATGTTGCCTCCCTGGTGCAAGGGTCAAGGATGTCTCGGAGCGGGTGCAGGACATTTTGAAGAGGGAGGGTGAACAGCCAGTTGTTGTGGTGTATATAAGTACCAACGATATCGGTAAAAAATGGGATGAGGTCCTACAAGACAAATTTAAGGAGCTAGGAGCTAAATTAAAAAGTAGGACCTCAAAAGTAGTAATCTCAGGATTGTTACCAGTGCCACATGCTAGTCAGAGTAGGAATCGCAGGATAGCTCAGATGAATATGTGGCTTGAGGAGTGGTGCAGAAGGGAGGGATTCAAATTCCTGGGGCATTGGAACTGGTTCTGGGACCAGTACAAACCGGACGATCTGCAAGTGGGCAGGACCAGAACCAATGTCCTAGGGGGAGTGTTTGCTAGTGCTGTTGGGGAGGGGATAAACTAATAGGGCAGGGGGATGGGAGACAGAGGGAAGTAGAATAGGGACAGAAGCAAAAGATAGAAAGAAGAAAAGTAAAAGTGGAGTGCAGAGAAACCCAAGGCAAAAACAAAAAGGGCCACATTACAGCAAAGTGTGTTAAAAAGAGAAGCCTGAAGGCTCTGTGCCTCAATGCATAGAAACATAGAAAATAGGTGCAGGAGTAGGCCATTCAGCCCTTCTAGCCTGCACCGCCATTCAATGAGTTCATGGCTGAACATGCAACTTCAGTACCCCCTTCCTGCTTTCTCGCCATACCCCTTGATCCCCCTAGTAGTAAGGACTTCATCTAGCTCCCTTTTGAATATATTTAGTGAATTGGCCTCAACTACTTTCTGTGGTAGAGAATTCCACAGGTTCACCACTCTCTGGGTGAAGAAGTTTCTCCTCATCTCGGTCCTAAATGGCTTACCCCTTATCCTCAGACTGTGATCCCTGGTTCTGGACTTCCACAACATTGGGAACATTCTTCCTGCATCTAACCTGTCTAAACCCGTCAGAATTTTAAATGTTTCTATGAGGTCCCCTCTCATTCTTCTGAACTCCAGTGAATACAAGCCCAGTTGATCCAGTCTTTCTTGATAGGTCAGTCCCGTAATCCCAGGAATCAGTCTGGTGAATCTTCGCTGCACTCCCTCAATAGCAAGAATGTCCTTCCTCAAGTTAGGAGACCAAAACTGTACACAATACTCCAGGTGTGGCCTCACCAAGGCCCTGTACAACTGTAGCAACACCTCCCTGCCCCTGTACTCAAATCCCCTCGCTATGAAGGCCAACATACCATTTACTTTCTTAACCGTCTGCTGTAACTGCATGCCAACCTTCAATGACTGATGTACCATGACACCCAGGTCTCGCTGCACCTCCCCTTTTCCTAATCTGTCACCATTCAGATAATAGTCTGTCTCTCTGTTTTTACCACCAAAGTGGATAACCTCACATTTATCCACATTATACTTCATCTGCCATGCATTTGCCCACTCACCTAACCTATCCAAGTCACTCTGCAGCCTCATAGCATCCTCCTCGCAGCTCACACTGCCACCCAGCTTAGTGTCATCCGCAAATTTGGAGATACTACATTTAATCCCCTCACCTAAATCATTAATGTACAATGTAAACAGCTGGGGCCCCAGCACAGAACCTTGCGGTACCCCACTAGTCACTGCCTACCATTCTGAAAAGTACCCATTTACTCCTACTCTTTGCTTCCTGTCTGACAACCAGTTCTCAAACCACGTCAGCACACTACCCCCAATCCCAAGAGGGGGTGCCAGGCTGCCTGTTGGCTGCCTGGCCATACCCAGGGGCATAATTGTTGGGCCGACATGGCAGTCGGTCGACAAAAAAAAACATGACGGCAGCAGCAGTGCATCCTCCCCTTTAAGAGAAGCCGCACCGCCATTGCAGAAGGCCACTGGGCCACTGAGAAAAAGCTTGTTTTGGCACCGCCAGGCACGTCGAAGATTTTCAGAGTGGAATTTTGCCGTCGGGGGCCGGGGGGGGTAGATCGGCGGTGCACACTGTGATGACGCACTTAACACGGATTGGCAGCAGCGGAGCAGTCGGGGGTAGATCAGGGCACCGCCGGGAAACCCAGAAGGGCAATTGGGCTATCAGCGGCCATTCCATGAATTGTCGGTGGTCACTCCACTCTGCAGCGTGCCCACCAATTTATGGTGGTAACAGGCCTTAAGGAAAGGGGCAATTTCGGCCCCATACAATAAGTACATCGACAACAGGGGAGCGCATGATAAGAGAGAACATGAAAAGATTAGGAGAGAAGTCAAAAAAACAATTAGGAAGGCAAAGAGGAATTATGAAATTAAGTTATCAAGGAATATAAAGCAAAATAGTAAAATATTTTAGAGGCACATCAATTTAAAAAGAGGAAGTTTGGGATGGGAATAGGGCCATTAAGGGATCGACAGGATAATACCACAGGTAACGATAGAGAGATGGTAGAAATATTAAATTATTTTGCGTCATTATTTACCAGGGAGCTAGAACAGGCGGACATGACATTGGATCATGAGATTAGTAATGAGATAAGTACATTTAAAATAAAAAGAGGGGATATATTAAATAAACTAATCAAACTCAAAGAGGATAAAACCTCTTGTCCGGATAGATTCCATCCCCGCATTTTAAAATAATTTAGGGAAATGATAGCAGAGGACTTACTACGCATATTTAATAATTCGTTAGAAAAAGGTGTAGTGCCAGGGAACTGGCGGAGAGCTAACGTAATACCTATATTTAAGAAGGGGGTTAGAACATGTCCAGGGAATTATAGACCAGTCAGTTTAACATTGGTGGTAGGAAAAATAATGGAATCCCTACTAAAGGAGAAAATAGAAGAACATCTAGAAACCAAAAATATAATAATGAATAGTCAACATGGATTTCAAAAGGGAAAGTCTTGCTTGACTAATTTCATTGAATTTTTTGAACAGGTAACAGAGAGAGTAGACACTGGTAATGCAGTAGATGTAATTTATCTAGATTTTCAAAAAGGACTTCGATAATGTCATCATCATAGGCAGTCCCTCGAAATCGAGGAAGATTTGCTTCCACTCCAAAAGTGAGTTCTCAGGTGACTGAACACTCGAATTCTGGAATTACAGTCTCTGTCGCAGGTGGGACAGACAGTCGTTGAAGGAAAGGGTGGGTGGGGAATCTGGTTTACCTCACGCTCCTTCCGCTGTCTGCGCTTGTTTTCTGCATGCTCTCAGCGATGAGACTCGAGGTACTCAGTGCCCTCTCGGATGCTCTTCCTCCACTTAGTGTTCTTTGGCCAGGTGTCGGTGGGGATGTTGCACACTATAAGAACATAACATAAGAAATAGGAACAGGAGTAGGCCATCGAGCCTGCACCGCCATTCAATATCATGGCTGATCTGATCATGGAGTCAGCTCCACTTCCCCGCCCGCTCCCCATAACCCCTTATCCCCTTATTGTTTAAGAAACTGTCGAATTCTGTCATAAATTTATTCCATGTCCCAACTTCCACAGCTCTTGTAGGTAGCGAATTCCACAGATTTACAACCCTCTGAGAGAAGAAATTTCTCCTCATCTCTGTTTTAAATGAGCGGCCCCTTAATCTAAGATTGTGCCCTCTGGTTCTAGTCTCCCCCATCAGTGGAAACATCCTCTCTGCATCCACCTTGTCAAGCCCCCTCATAAACTTATACTTTTCGATAAGATCACCTCTCATTCTTCTGAATTCCAATGAGTAGAGGCCCAACCTCCTCAACCTTTCCTCATAAGTAAACCCCCCTCATCCCCGGAATTAACCGAGTGAACCTTCTCTGAACTGCCTCCAAAGCAAGTATATCCTTTCATAAATATGGAAACCAAAACTGCACGCAGTATTCCAGGTGTGGCCTCACCAATACCTTATATAGCTGTAGTAAGACTTCCCTGCTTTTCTACTCCAACCCCTTTGCAATAAAGGCCAAGATTCCATTGGCCTTCCTGATCACTTGCTGTACCTGCATACCATCCTTTTGTGTTTCATGCACAAGTACCCCCAGGTCTCGCTGTACTGCAGCATTTTGCAATCTTTCTCCATTTAAATAATAACTTGTTCTTTGATTTTTTCTGCCAAAGTGCATGACCTCACACTTTCCAACATTATACTCCATCTGCCAAATTTTTGCCCACTCACTTAGACTGTATACGTCCTTTTGCAGATTGTTTGTGTCCTCCTCACACGTTGCTTTTCCTCCCATCTTTGTATTGTCAGCAAACTTGGCTACATTACACTCGGACCCTTCTTCCAAGTAGTTAATATAGATTGTAAATAGTTGGGGTCCCAGCACTGATCCCTGCGGCACCCCACTAGTTATCAAGGAGGCTTTGAGTGTATTCTTGAAATGTTTCCTCTGCCCACCTGGGACTCACTTGCCGTGTAGGAGTTCTGAGTAGAGCGCTTGCTTTGGGAGTCTTGTATCGGGCATGCGATAAGGTACCCCATAATAGACTGATGAACAAGGTCAGAGAATGCGAAGTCAGGGGACAAGTAGCAGAATGAACAGCTAGCTGGCTTCAAGACAGAAAGCAGAGAGTAGGGGTAAAAGGTAGCTATTCACAGTGGCAGAAAGTGGGTAGTGGTGTTCAACAAGGATCAGTGCTGAGATCACTGTTCAGAATTTATATTAACGATTTAGACTTTGGACTCAAACACAATTTCTAAACTTGCGGAAAACACCAAATTGGAGGCGATAGTCAATACTGAGGAGGAATGCAACAAATTACAGGAGGACATTAATAAACTTGCAGAATGGGCATATAATTGGCAGATTAAGTTCAACACAGATAAATGTGAGGTATTACATTTTTGTAGGAAGAATAGGGAGGTCACTTATGATTTGGAGGGTCAGAGTTAAGGTGGGGTAGAGGAACAAAGGGATCTCAGAGTAAAAATACACAAATCGCTAAAAGATGCGATGCAGGTTAGCAAGGACATAAAAAAAAGCAAACCAAGCACTAGGGTTTATTTCTAGAAGTATAGAATTGAAAAGTACGGAAGTTATGCTAAACCTGTATCGAACCTTGGTTAGACCACACTTAGAGTACTGGATACTGTTCTGGCCATCATATTATAAAAAGGATGTAGAGGCACTGGAGAGGGTGCAGAGAACATTTACAAGGATGATACCAGAAATGCGAGGATATACATATCAGGAAAGGATGAACAAGCTGGGTCTCTTTTCTCTTGAAAAAGAAGGTTGAGAGGTGACCCAATAAAGATCTTTAAAATTATGAAAGTTTTTGATAGAGTGGATATAGAGAGAGTGCTTCCACTTGTGGGGAAGAGCATAACTAGAGGCCATCAACATAAGAGTCACCAAGAAATCAAATAGGGAATTCAAAAGAAACTTCATTACCCAAAGAGTGGTGAGAATGTGGAACTCGCTACCACAGGGAGCGGTTGAAGTGAATAGCATAGATGCATTTAAGGGGAGGCTAGACAAGCATATGAGGGAGAAGGGAATAGAGGATTATGTGGATAGATTTAGATAAGGAAAGACAGGAGGAGGCTCAAGTGGAGCATAAACGCCGGCATGGACTGGTTGGGCCAAATGGTCTGTTTCTGTGACGTATATCCTATGTAATGTAATCATTACAGGACTATGGTACCATTCTTCCACAGAATTTACACACAATGAAATATTCAAGTTTTCATTTTCTTCACAGTCTGTTACTAACTGAGTGCTGTCATTGGGTTCGGGATTATCCAGCATATGGTTCTCAAAACAGCATTTTCCATACGCACTACACTAGATTTATTTAAAGGAAACTTTTCTCAATTGTTATTGACAAGCTTTTAGTTTTTCCTCCTAATACATCCTTTAGTTAGATGTCAATTCTGTCTGATTACGCTCCTGTGAAGCACTATGGGATGTTTTTCTACATTAAAGGCGCAATATAAATGCAAGTTGTTGCATTGTTTCCTTAATTTCCTGCTCCTTTCATCTTCTAGCTTGCCCACTGTTCCCTCCAGTGCCACATTGCCTCATTTGGTTTAAAGGGTGGAATGATGTGGGCTGTGTACTTCGTAGTTGCTGCCAATCCATTTGAGTGAGGTACTACTTCTGTGATGTGGAGTGAGTGCTGCCGGTTTAACTGCTCAATCAGCCAAGACCACTGCTGCTGCACAGAGCTCTAAATCACTAAAAGTAATGACAAACTCACTAAAAGTAGTGACACAGATTAGCAAGGCCATAAAAAAGCAAACCAAGCTCTAGGGTTTATTTCTAGAGGGATAGAATTGAAAAGTAGTGAAGTTATGCTAAACTTGTATCGAACCTTGGTTTGGTCACAATGCGTACAGTTCTGGTCGCCATATTATAAAAAGGATGTCGAGGCACTGGAGAGAGTGCAGAGAAGATTTACGAGGATGATATCAGAAATACGAGGGTATACCTATCAGGAAAGGATGAACAGGCTTGGTCTCTTTTCTCTTGAAAAGAGAAGGCTGAGGAGTGACCTAATAGAGGTTTTTAAAATTATAAAAGATACAGAGAGAGTGTTTTCACTTGTGGAGAAGAGCATAACTAGAGGCCATCAATATAAGATAGTCACCAAGAAACCAAATAGGGAATTCAGAAAAAACTTCTTTACCCAAAGAATGGTGATAATGTGGAACTCGCTACCACAAGGAGTGGTTGAAGCGAATAGGATAGATGCATTTAAGGGGAGGCTAGACAAGCATATGAGGGGGAAGGGAATAGAGGGTTATGCTCATAGGGTTAGATGAGGAACGATGGGAGGAGGGTCAAGTGGAGCATAAATGGCAGCATGGACTGGTTGGGCCAAATGGCCTATTTCTGTGATGTATATCCTATGTAATCCTAAGTAATAGACAAGCTGAGGATTAACAACCTTTAATAAAATTGGCTGAGTGAGTTTAAATGTCAGTCTGGCCTGCAATTTAAAAACTCACCCCTTTATTAAAGAGTTTAAGATACCACCATCAGTAGCAAAGGCAATGCATAATAAAACGCTATTGCACCATGTACTGTGATCTCAGACTTTGTGATATATAATGGCTTTAATGTAGTAAAATGTGCTAAGGCGCTTCACAGGAACGCTATCAAACACCGAGCCACATAAGAAGATATTGGGACAGGAAAAGGTAGATTTTAAGGAGTGTCTTAAAGGTGGAGAGAGATGCAGAGAAGCTTAAAGTGGAAATTCCAGAGCTTAGGGTCCAAGCAGCTGGTGGCACAACCACCAATGGTGGAGCGATTAAATTCGGGCGTAGTCCCACGAGTTTCCTTGCTGACTGCAAAGTAATTGTATTACTGCACTACCCTGTGAAACTAGCTGCGTTAGCACCGTTGTGCTAGCTCCACTGCAGAATAAGTCTTCAGCCAGTCATTTTAGTACAGCTGTGATCTCATTTTATTGAGGCTATAGTCCATATGGAAAACAACAACCAAATGATAGAAAATTCATGAATGAATGGGTTTAGATTATGTTCAAAAATGTTTTAAGTTTTGCTCTGATGGCTTTATTAAACACCACAAAGTGTCTGTATAAAACAGAGTCTCTATAACCAATATAGTTTCTAAATTCTGAGTAAGTAGTCAACTACAGCACTCAGATGGGAATTTACTTGAGTTGCTTTTGACCAGTATGGTTATGCTATTGAAATGTACCATTAATATAGGGTGGCACGTAAAGCAGCAGCATAGTAATAAATAGTTAAATCTGAGAGATCCTAGACAAATATCTTTAAAAATGTGCTTTGGGCACCCATATTAAATTTACAAAGATATTTAAATAGATTGAAGTCATATTTAAAGTGTGACAATTCAATGATTTCAAAGTCGCCATGGTCATAAAAAAAACAAATTATGTCAGTAATAACCTTGAATTCTTTCTGTGTCTAGTTCAAAAAGCAAGCAAGGTCTTGAGAATAGAATATGGCTCAAATGATATTTGGTGATTGAACAGAATACCAGTGATGACCACCTTTGTTTTATTGGATCATGGTAGGATGGTATAGTTGAGGTTTGATCATGATGGAATAAAGGGATTTTGAGCTATTGTCATCACAAGGAAAACAGACAGGATCATGATGGGTGCAGAAGAGAAAGGAGAACAGAGACTATAATCAATTTAAGACCAAGAGAGAATCACAAAGGGGCCAATTTTCAGCACCTCACCGCCTGCTGCCGCCAACTGCCGCCCACTCCCTCTGACATTCCTCCTGACGATCCACCCAGTGTCACTTTTGGGGTGGCCTGGAGTGGGCAGGAGGGGAGAGGCGCCGGGAATCGCCTGCTGACATCAGCGTACGGCCAAGTGGCGCAACTGAGCTCCCGCCCGACGAGCTCCCAGATTCCTGTGGGCGGGAGTCAGCGAGACTCAGCGGCAGAATGGGTGTGGACCACTGGCTGGAGGCTGGTCTGTCCCCGATGGTGAGAATGAAGAACCTGAAAAAAAGGTAAGTGAACATTTTAATACTTTTTTTCAACAGCGACTGACCTGTATGGGGTCCCTTGAAGGTCTTCGGATACTTTTTTTATTTTTTGCTCTTGTTTTTTTTCAGGTCTTCGATCCTCCATGGACCCGAGTCCATCCTCGGTGGCACTTGGGTGGCAAACGCCTCTGCCGCCGAGAATGCGACCTCCCGCCCGCTGCCACCCAGATTGACGGCGTACGTCTTCCATTTGCCACCCGCCGATCTTCGAGGGACCTTCTTCCTGAATATCCCACCCAAAGTACCGTCTAGTACATCGCTGGCACTTTGGGCGGCACTTGGGCAGGTGGAGGCCTTGCTGAAAATCGACCCCAAAGTTTCTGGGATGAAGGTTGACCTTGAAGAAAGCTACCCACAAAGATCTTGCAATCACTGTGGCGAAAATATAAAATTTCTCAACTATAATTTCATTGTCGTGCTCTCAAAAGCGGATCTCCAGCATATAGCAGCAGTAATGTCATCAAACTGTCCAAGCAGCCAACTGTATTGAAGAATTCTCATAGATAGCAAACCAGGAAATAAAAAGTCGCTTTTATCCTCACTTTTAAAAAATCATAGAGCGTGAAATAAAGATTGGAACATGCACATGGAGTTAAAGTAAAAGCTGAGATATCATAAACAAACTTAAAAAATAAACAAAAATATATTTTTTAAATCCAATCATTTTTATCATAATGGAGAAATTTGACATTTCACAAATATAAAATTAATTTTTCAAAGCCAGAACGGTTGTCCATCAGTCAATACACCATTAAAACCCCAGTTACAGCTCTTTCAACAAGGCTTAACTTTTTATGGGATGTTTAACAGCGATTTTAGCATGTAAAAGGGAAAGTTTTCATCAGTTCCAAGTGATTTCACTGATTGTCAGCTGTGGGGTGTTCCACCGTGCAGCCTGTGGTGGAGCAGTTCAGGATTTTCATGTTTATCTCTGCATGCACTAAAGCCTGAAGTTATGGCCAGTTTCAGAAGACTAATGACAGCGAACGCTGACAGTTTCACCGTCAATACCACTGCAAAATCCGGGCTTTTACGTTCACAAATGAAATTGACTATCAAGTACAGTAAAAGTTATCTTTGCTGGAAGAATTTAAAAAACAGACTTCAGTGGAATGTGTTTGCAATTCTGCCTTATCTGAGCCAAGCAGAAAACTCATTAAAAAATAAATTGACATGTTAATTTAGATTCTCCAATAAGTAACCCACCTTGTCACCCTCTAGTCTTACCGATTTTACCACTTCCAATTCACAGTCTTGTATAAAGCTCCATGGTATATGTACTTTGAATCAGTCTATTATACTAGAAAACCTCACTACAGCATTAAATGAATATGTGAAGATCTGACATTCATCAATTGCAGATAACTCTGAAAACTGCTAAGCAGTCTCACTTTCAATCAATTCCAATGATTTTCTAATATAAGCATTTCTGAATTAAAAGGATTAGGAGTTCTTGATATGATTATGAACATATTTAGAGATGGATGTTGATAGCTGACACAACTTTCCCATAAATGTTAATAGCCTGTATCTCTGACTTTCTCACACATCCTTGCAGTAGTGGATAGAGGGTAAAGTAAAACTGTTTAATTAACAATGAGAACATCTATTGTTTTCGGTGTGATGAACTCAAAGATTCAGAAAACTAGAACCACAAAAACAACAGCTGCTACCCTCAATTCCAGCTCATTACTTTAAACTGCACACATGGGAATCACAACTTTTGTTGATGGCAGCAAAAGTAGTTGTTAAAGAAAACGATATGTATATGGACGTCATATTTCTTTAGGCTATTTTTAAGTAAGTTTTGTGAATGTAGAAAATGATTTTTTTTTTGAAGAGAAGTGTAGTTCATGATTTCCTTTTTTGTTACTAATGATGTCAGCTTGAGTGAAGCTCTGTATTTGTCTTGGCCTAATGCAGCCACTGTCACATTAATAGTTTCAGGTGTGCACTGATGTGAAAACGGCAGCATAAATCCAGAGTCAGTTTTCAATCTGACTCAGAATGCACCAGAACCCTTCGGAGATATCATTTCAGACCACTCGGGCTTTTCCTCATGTGACATATAACCCCAGTGCAGTGTATTGCTAGATTCTAAGTGCTCTGTCACACTTCATGAACATTTTATGAACTTAATGCAGAGTCCTTTACATGTTAAATTATTCCCACCAAACTCTGGAAAAATACCAGTTAAAGAATGGAGCTCTGCACACATTTGCACAATTCTCTCCAGGTGGGTCTCAGACCAATAGTGCAGTATCATTTCAGCCTGAAGAATTGCTTTTCCTATTTTATAGCATTTTAATAAAGTCATATCCAAATGTTGCACCCACAGTGACTGAAGATAGCTGATCATGCCTGGCATGTGAATAACCAATAACTGTACTTCATAACACCCCAGGAACCTGCAACTGCTACAGAGCTCAGTAGACGAACTAGTGAACATTTCCAATAAGTAATAATCACTAGAGTTGCTTAGGTTGATGTTGACTATGACTCAGGTGCTTACCTGCTGTTATAAATCCTTCTCCAGGTCACGAGAGATCAGCTGACACAATAAGCAGGTGACAACACCTGACGACCATTGTTTATTTTCAGATCTTCAGCTGCGTCTTATTTTCTGGTGATGGAAATCTTTTTATGAACTTTGATGCAGTTCAATTAAAACATCATTTTTTCTTTCCTTTATGTTTTGTAAACCAACCTGTAGTTTTAACATTTGATTCTTATCATTAAATCTTTGACCTGTCTCTTTGTGTACGGTTACATTGTCGAGCAGAATCCAGCAAGGATCGCTTTACTTTTTTCGGGACCATGGAACTATTTCTTATCACTCAACAACAGGCTTTGCTTTGTTTTGTTTTGCACTTTGTTTTTCTGGCGTCTACAAATGTCACACAGGTTTCTCACAAGCAAATAGGAACTGTTTCGCTATCAACAAAAGAGGATTTATTTACAGGAAACTTGTGTTCCTTTAATATCTACAACATAAAAAGGATTGACTCAGTGTTGCTGGTGGACATTGTACCAGTAGCATTGGTAAATACAACTATTTATTAGAAATAAAGTGCGGCTTTCCTGATTGCTCAACCGGTTTGTCCAGCGAGTAGCTGAGTCATATCGACTAAGCAGTTCATAGCTTCTTCACCCAGAGGGTGGTGGGAGGCTGGAACTCACTGCCTGAAAGGGCGGTAGAGGCAAAAATCCTCATCACATTTAAAAGGTACTTGGATGTGCACTTAAAGAGCCATAACCTACAGGGCTACGGACCTAGCGCTGGAAGATGGGATTAGGCTGGGTAACTCTTTTTTGACCAGCACAGAAACGATGGGCCGCATGGACTCTGTTATGTCTTTAGTTGCTCTGATAATGACTCCCCGAGGGAATGTGTTGTACTTGAACTGTACTAACCTTAGTCCTTTATAGATAACTCCAGAGTAAGGATCACACATGGTGGCCTGCCTTTTATACTAGGCCAGGCACACCTGTACAGGTAACCTGCAAGTCTCCCACTGCGGTGCCCTCTGGTGGCACATCTTATAATAGTACCAACAGTAGCCATGTAGGGTACATGACATCACTCTCCCCCAAGCCTTTAGTGCAAATCGCCTCTGCATTGACTGTGCTCTGGGCTTAGCTCTATCTGGTTGACACTTGGCAGGTCGTTTCTATCTTGGGTGAGTGGTTGATGTTCGTTGGCAGAGGTGCTGGTGGCTTCTGTTTGTGTGTCCATGACCACTCCATTCTCTACCCCCGCCCCCCCACATAGAGATCATGCCGCAGGCTCATTACATATATATATACATTCAAGTCCAGAAAAAAAAGTTTGCATTAACAGCATTACATTTGTGGTTCAGTTGTGAGGCAAGTACATTCGACTGGTGAGATACATTCTTCATTTGTACTAGGGATCAGTAACAGGTGCGTAAGGAAAAGCTAGTTCCAGAACTGCTGGATGGTGTCCAGGTAGCCTGGTGGTGGCGCGGTGCCCAGTGCTGGCAGTGGGAACCCAATTGGCTCAAGTTGCCTGCTTTCGGGGCTTTTGCCGTTGCTCCTAGCGTCGGGCAGGTTCACCGATGCCTGTGACCTCCCTGTCCTTTCTTTGTGCCCTGGGTCGCTGCTGCTCCCTGAGGAGCAGTCATCTAGCAGTGCACAGGGAACTGCTGACTCGCTTGCCTGGGCGTTGTTTGGTTTCGGATCCTGGCTGGTCCCGGTCCCATTTGAGAGAACTGTTACGGGTGACCCTTCGTTCCCAGGTCTGATCTTGGTGGCGATGGGGTCTGGGGGCTGCCCCTTAGTACAGTTTGCTCTTTCAGGTTTGTGGTGGTTGGTGCCATCGGGTGCCTAAGAGGTGTAGCTAATCAGGGGCAGGGTATCGATACCGGTGCCGTTGCCCTCCTGAGATCGCTTGCTCTGCAGCTCGTATGTATTGGCTGCTTGTGGCCACACTCCATGGTGCAAAACTCTGGTCCCAGGGATGCAGGCTACTACATTGAGTAGCTCGCTGGACCTGTATGCTCCCGATGGGTGCCTGCCCGCTGCATTGACTGAATACAGTTGAAATCCTTGCATTGCACAATGTTTCATTACTCATTGTAAATAACCTGTAGCTCCGATCATATGCCTTTTCTTTGTTTATTGCATGTTCACAACACTAATCATCAATTACACATCTTACATCGAACTCACAGTTGCTATTACATTGAGACGACTCTTTGCTTTTTGCATGTACACAATTCTGGTCATCAATTGCACATTTTAAATTTAACTCACAGTTGCTCTTACATTGTTTGAAAATGTGGAACTGTCCCTTTAAATGTGGTGGGTTGCAGGTCTTTTCTATCTTTACCCCAATCCTCTTCTCCATTTGATGCCACGTGTTGCTCCATCAGCGCTGCACCTTGTGGTCTGGCCGTGGCCATCTTTTTCTTCAGCGCATCACCTCGTGGTTTGGGCGCCATCTTTCCTCCATCCACGATGTCGACTGCGGTGATCCTCTTTTCCACGGGTTCTGCCACCGAAGCTGGGAAGTCGCCTTTGGATCCGATTTTCTTCCTCCGGAGTCCTGCCACTGGAGCCTGGAAGGTGCGTTTGGGTTGTCTCAGCTGGATCATCTCCGCGCAGTCGTGCTGGGTGGTCTGTGCCTCGGGTGCCGTGCTGGTCTGCTCTCTGGGGCCGTGTCCACCCTCAGGTGAGGGCTTGTTTTGCCTCTGAGCACGGAGGACATCGATCGCTGGAGGGGTGAAGTCTTCCCAACTCCAATGGATCTTCTCCATCCACCTTCGTCTGAGTAGCGTTGGTCCATCACCTGCAACAATCCACAGAGGTAAATTGTGCACTGCACCATCATGGAGTACCTTAACATCTGCAATACCAATGACTGGGATAAGTTAATCGGTGCAGGTGCGCAGCTTTGCCTGAACCGGGACCAAGTTGGGTCGTTCAGCTTGATTGTCCCATAGCCTCTCAAAGGCTTCTTGATTCATTACTGACTGGCTTGCCCCCGTGTCCACTTCCATGAAGACTGGAACGCCATTTATCCCGACTTCCATCCTCAACGGGGAATACGCGATGGTGCAGGTAAACATGCTATATACCTCCCCGTGAGACTGGGCTGCCTCTCTGCCTATCGTTTCATAATCCGCGCTGGATTTGTGGCCATCTGCAGACTCTTCATCAACACAGTGAGTCATATTTCTCTTACACATTCGCTGGAGGTGGCCCTTTGTGCTGCAGCCTTTACACACATAGTCTTTAAAACGGCACTGGTGAGCCCTGTGATTCCCTCCACAACGCCAGCATGGAGCTACTCGGTTAGCCCCCCTCGGCGGACTCTGAGTTAAGGGACTCGAGGACCTGTTCTCTCTTCCTTGAGAAGGTTCACGTTCTACAGTCCAGCCTCTAAAAGGCGCCACTCTGTGCACAGTACTTACCGGGTTTGAATCCTGAGGATGAGTCATCTGCCTAGAGCCGCAGGTCGAGATCATGAATGCCTGGCTCACAGAGATGGCCTTCTGCAGTATGACTGTGGTATCTGCAGACAGTAGCTTGTGAAGAAAGTCCTCATTGCTGATTCCAATAACGAAAATGTCCCGCAGCGCTTTGGTGAGGTGGTTATTGAAATCACACAGTGCCGCCAGCCTCCTGAGGTCTGCAGCATATTTCGCGATTTCCTGGCCTTCGGGCTGTCGGTGGGTGTAAAACAGGGTGTCTGGCTGTGATCATGCTCTAAGTGGGATTGAGTTGCTCTTGGATCAGCGTTATAAGCTCCTCATAAGTCTTGGTCGTTGTCTTCGCTAGTGCCAGCAAGTTCCTGACGAGGCCATAGCCAGTGGGCCCACAACTGGTTAGCAGGATAGCTCTGCGCTTATCAGCCAGTGTCACCTGCCAGGTCGTTTGCTGTGAAGAAATGGTCGAGCCTCTCCACAATTGCGTCCCAATTGTCACCATTGGCGAATTGCTGCAACGTACCCAGGGTAGCTATTTTCGCGTGAAAGTCCGTAATCTCGTCGCCAATTGTTATGTCTTTAGATGCTCTGATAATGACTCCAAGAGGCAATGTGTTTTATTTGAACTGTAGTGACCTTAGTCTTTTATTGATAACTCCAGAGTGAAGATCACACCTTTTATACTAGGCCAGGCACACCTGTACAGGTAACCTACAAGTCTTCCACTGCGGTGCCCTCTGGTGGCACACCTTGTAATCATACAAACAGTAACCATGTAGGATACATGACAGACTCCTTCTATGTTGTAATTTTCTATGATTCTATCCTAGTCTGTATTGTTAGCTGACCTGGGATAGGCCCATTACAATTGGCTTCAGTGTCGTAGGGTTAAGGAGTGGAATATTAGTCAGCGTTGCAAGTTTAATCAACCCTGTTGGAAGTGTGTGAGTCTCAGAACGATGGTTGAGAACAGCACTTAGCAGGGAAAGCTGCCTCCCCCGCCCCCCCCCCCCCCCCCACACACACACACACACACACACACACGCACACTGGATTATACTTAAGGTTTCAGCCTTGGCTCAATGGTAACACTCTCGCTTCTGAGTCAGAACGTCATGGGTTCAAAAATCATTCCAGGGAGTTGAGCACATAATCTAGGCTCAACACCTTAGCGCAGTACTGAGGGATGACTGCACTGTTCTACCATCTTTCGGATGTGATTTTAAACCGAGGTCCCATCTGCCCTCTCAGATGACTGTAAAAGATCCTGTGGCACTGTTTGAAGAAGAGCAGGGATGTTCTTCTAGTATCCTGACTGTTATGAATGACTCCACGAGGTCTAGTATTGTACTTGAGCTGTTGTGACGTTAGTCCCATTTATTGTAACTCCAGAGTGAGGCACAAGCGTGGTGGGCAGCCTTTTATACTGGGCCCTGCACACCTATGCAGGTGAACCTCAGGTCTCCCACTGCAGTGCCCTCTGGTGGCATACCTTATGTGACTATACAGTTAGTATACATGGTCTACAAACATGACATCACTTCCCTCCAAGTCTTTAATGCAAATTGACTCATACATTGACGGTGACCTGGGCTTTGCTCTTCCTGGTTGACCATTGGAGGGTCGCTTCTAGCTTGGATGGGTTGATAGTGAGATTTGTTGCCAGTGGAGGTCCCCGAACACAGAGATCATGCTAATGGCCCGTTACATGCAAGTTACATTCAAGTTCATCACATGGATTTTACATTTACATCTTGATACATTTGTTGGGTGGATTACAGTTGTGTTTCTTTTTGTGTGGTACATTTACATGATCAGTACAGGTATATCAACATAAGAACATAAGAACATAAGAATTAGGAACAGGAGTAGGCCATCTAGCCCCTCGAGCCTGCCCCGCCATTCAATAAGATCATGGCTGATCTGGTCGTGGACTCAGCTCCACTTACCCGCCCTCTCCCCGTAACCCTTAATTCCCTTATTGGTTAAAAATCTATCTATCTTTGACTTGAAAACATTCAATGAGCTAGCCTCAACTGCTTCCTTGGGCAGAGAATTCCACAGATTCACAACCCTCTGGGAGAAGAAATTTTTTCTCAACTCGGTTTGAAATTTGCTCCTTCGTATTTTGAGGCTGTGCCCCCTAGTTCTAGTCTCCCCCACCAATGGAAACAACCTCTCTGCCTCTATCTTGTCTATCCCTTTCATGATTTTAAATGTTTCTATAAGATCACCCCTCATCTTTCTGAACTCCAAGGAATAAAGACCCAGTCTACTCAATCAATCATCATAAGGTAACCCCCTCATTTCTGGAATCAGCCTAATGAATCGTCTCTGTACCCCTTCCAAAGCTAGTATATCCTTCCTTAAGTAAGGTGACCAAAACTGCATGCAGTACTCCAGGTGCGACCTTACCAATACCTTATACAGTTGCAGCAACACCTCCCTGCTTTTGTACTCCATCCCTTTCGCAATGAAGGCCAATATTCCATTTGCCTTCCTGATTACCTGCTGCACCTGCAAACTAACCTTTTGGGATTCATGCACAAGGACCCGCAGGTCCCTTTGCACCACAGCATGTTGTAATTTCTCCCCATTCAAATAATATTCCCTTTTACTGTTTTTTTTCCCAAGGTGGATGACCTCACACTTTCTGACATTGTATTCCATCTGCCAAACCTTAGCCTATTCGCTTAACCTATCCAAATCTCCTTGCAGTCTCTCTGAGTCCTCTACACAACCCGCTTTCCCACTAATCTTAGTGTCATCTGCAAATTTTGTTGCACTACACTCTGTCCCCTCTTCTAGGTCATCTATGTATATTGTAAACAGTTGTGGTCCCAGCACTGATCCCTGTGGCACACCACTAACCACTGATTTCCAACCCGAAAAGGACCCATTTATCCCGACTCTCTGCTTTCTGTTCGCCAGCCAATTCTCTATCCATGCTAATACATTTCCACTGACTCCGCGTACCTTTATCTTCTGTAGTAACCTTTTGTGTGGCACCTCATCGAATGCCTTTTGGAAATCTAAATACACCACATCCATCAGTATACCTCTATCAGTACAGGTACACAAGGACAGTCTAGTTCCAGCACGGCCGGATGAGATCCAGGTTGCCTGGTGGCGGCACAGTGCCCCATGTTAGTGGGTCTGTGGGCGAGGTAAGCTCATTTTGCTCGAGTTGCCGGAGCTCAGGGCTCTTGCCGTTACTCCTAGTGTCGGGCAGGCCCAAAGACAGCTGATGTGTCTGTGACCTCCCTGTCCTTTTCATTTGCACAGTGTCGCTGCTGGTCCCTGGGAAGCGGTCTGAGCGAGTGAGCGTTTCGTCTAAGCGACGGTGGGGCTGCCTCGTCTTGTCTAGCAATTTGCAGGGGACTGCTGACTCGCTTTCTTTGAGGGCATGGTTGTGAGCACTCTCTAGTTTGGGATCCTGGCTGGTCCAGGTCCTGTTCGGAGGAGCCGTTGCGGGTGACCCTTCGCTCTCCGGCATTGCCCTGGTGGCGAGTGGATTTGTGGGCTGCGCCTTTTCCACTTGGGTGGTAGGCGACAGTTGCCAACTGCGAGCATAGGTGCAGTTTACTGTTTCTGGCCCATGGCGGTTCATGCCATCAGGTGCCTGCAATGTTAAACCGATCTGAGTCAGGGTATCGCTACCGGTGCCTCTGCTCTCCGGGGATCGTTTACTCTGTGGCTTGTCTATTTCTGTCAGCTGTGGGGACACTTTATGATACATCGTTCTGGTCCCGGGGACGCAGGCTACAGCACTGGGTAGCCCGCTGGACCTGTATACGACCGTTAGGTGTTCGCCCGCTACATTGGCTAATTGCAATTTGCACCCGACATCGCTCAACATTTTGCTCGTTGCAGCTGGACTTTTACATTGATTACCAATTTCAAGCAGTTCATTCAAAAATGGCGGGTTTCTGGCCTCCTTTAAATTGGCCTTACTACTTTTACCCCAATCGTCTTCCTTGCGTAGAACCACGTGTCGTTCCATTAGCGCTGCATCTCGTGGTTTGGACGCCATCTTTTCCCTGTCCATTATGTCGACTATCGCGATCTTCTTTCCCACGGATTCTGCCACTGAAGCTGGGAGGGCGCCTTCGGATCCAATCTTCCTCCCCAGGAGTCCTGCCATTGAAATCGGAAAGGTGCTTTCGGGTCGTCTCGGTCGGATCATCGCCGCACAGTCGTGATGAGCGGTCTGTGCCTCGGGGGCTGCGTGGATCTGCTCTCTGGTGCCTGATCCAACCGAAGGTGGGGGCTTGCTCTGCCTCTGAGCACGGGGGACATCGATCGCTGGAGGGATGAAGTCTTCCCAGTTCCAATGAACCTTCCCCATCCATCTTCTTTCAACTAGCGTTTCAACGTACTTCGCCATTTCCTGGCCCTCGGGATGGTGGTGTGTATAAAATCGATGCCTGGCCATGAGGATGCTCTCCTTCGGTTTGAGTTGGTCCCGAATTAGCACTTTCAGCTCCTCGTATGACTTGGTCGTTGTTTTCTCTGATGCAAGCAAGTCCCTGACGAGGCCATAGACTGCGGGCCCACAACTGGTCAACAGGATAGCTCTGCACTTATCTGCCAGCGTGGCCGGATCATCGCCTGCCAGGTCGTTTGCTACGAAATATTGGTCGAGCCGCTCCGTAAAGGCGTCCCAATCTTCACCCTCTGAGAACTTTTCGAATGCACCGTTAGTCATTTTTGCGTGAAAGTACGTAATCTCATCACCAGTTGTTATGTCTTTAATACTCTTATGAATGACTCCACGAGGTCTGGTATTGTACTTGAGCTGTTGTGACCTTAGTCCCATTTATTGTAACTACAGAGTGAGGCACAAGCCTGGTAGGCAGCCTTTTATACTGGGCCCTGCACACCTATGCAGGTGACACTCAGGTCTCCCATCGCAGTGCCTTCTGGTGGCACACCTTATGTGACTATACAGTTAGTATACATGGTCTACATACATGACACTGGCAATATTTATCCCTCAATGAACACCACAAAAGCAGATTATCTAATCATTTACCTCTGTTGTTTGTGGGAGCTAGTGGTTTGCAAATTGGCTGCCTCGTTTCTCTACATTACAACAGTGACTACATTTCAAAAGCACTTTGTTGGCTGTAAAGCACTTTGGAACATCCGAAGGTTGTGAGAGGCACTATATAAATGCAAGCTCTTTACTTGAATAAAAAGAGGACTTAGAAATGTACTGAATGAACCAAGTGGTTGCTTATGCAGTCAGATGTATAGCAGTGACCAAAGAGTATTGTTGGGCAAGCAGGTCTTGGGCCCTATAGGACCGGGGCAGCGATTTAAGAACAGACAGTGATTGCATTTTCTATGCAATCTCTCACGTCACCATTGCCCATATTCAGCATAGGCAATTTTCTGAGGTCGCTGGGTACTCATTAAAATTGATGCTGCGTAGAAGGCCCTGTTAGCCATTTTGAATTTTGCATTCTTTGGATGTGCCATTTAGCTGTAGAAGTGTGCTTTGCTGCATTATTCAATGCAATTCTTGATGGAGTTTGTTTCTGCTTTTGGTTGTGACTTACTCATTTCATGCATGTATTTGCAGTCCTCGATTTTCCATCTGTAAGTTTTTGGCAGCTATTATTTAAATTACCACAAGTACAATTGTTAAACTGGGCATCCAGATAAGTATACTTCTTATTTGCTTGTTTGAGAGAGGTAGAAAAAAATGTAAGGAGGTGTGTTTACGTCTGACATAACCTTTCTGCACTCACCTTCACCCAACTAACTGGGCATGTCTCAGGAAATCTGCCTTCATTGCTTACACTTCACTGGGGAGGCAGTCATGGGAATGTGCCATCTCCATGAGTCAAACCTTCAGATAGAATCCAGCTAATGGAACTGCCAGTAGCTGTCAAGTTGGGCAAAGCTTTAAAATTCTATAATACTGAATCTTTTTGAGCAACGGCAAGGGATTTATGCCACATTTTTCAGCCAGCGGTGCACCGATCCATAAAGCAGGTGACAAGTGACAGGAACTTTATTTGTCAGGATTAACTCCTTCATCAATTTCCCTGTGGAAAACATCCAACAACACAAGAGAGCACTGTCATTTTTCCATGTTGCAGGTTTCCTAAAGTGAAGGGGGCCTACAGGTCCCTATCCGCAAATTCCACAGCCGTCATACACAGAAAAGCATTTCAGCGCATTAATGTGCAGCTGATCTATGAATATATATGTAGAGTTTAGTAAGTAAATGCTCCCTATGTTAGAACCAGTCATGACTTCTTCACTTTGCAGCAATCTATGTTGCCATCATTATTTCAAGAAGCAGAAAGACTGGGTGGTGGCTACTTGGGGCCCAGATGATATTCTCTACAGCCCTGACCCTTAATTCCCTAGAGAGAGTCACAGACAAGAACAGAAAAGCAATACAGTGAGTACACGTGGCCACCAGGATTCTGGTTCAACATACCATCAGAATGTCAAAACAGGGTTCAGGAACTTCGACATATCAAGAAGTGAATGGTATTATAACCATACCAAGGTCACTAAGGTCATTGTATTCTGTTGTCATGGAACAGGTGGAAGAAAGGATCCAGATGCAACTATTGTCAGAAGAAGACATTGAGACACAGCTGGAAGACATGCCTGTTGCTGACGGCAATTGCCTTAATGTAGGCTCTAATCAATAAGACCTTTTATTTAAATATGTGTACCAGCTAATGCACAACCAGTTATGTTCTCACGTGTCCAATAAAGTAAACCAAAACATTATCCCCACCATTGCTGTCTGCCCTTAATCTACCAAAATTCCCTGGATTCTGGAGAGTTCCCAGCGGATTGGAAAACCACAAATATAATGCCCCTATTTAAGAAAGGAGGGAGACAGAGAGCAGGAAACTATAGACCAGTTAGCCTAACATCTGTCTTCGGGAAAATGCTGGAGTCTATTATTAAGGAAGCAGTAGCAGGGCATTTGGAAAATCATAATACAGTCAGGCAGAGTCAGCATGGTTTTATGAAAGGGAAATCATGTTTGACAAATTTGCTGGAGTTCTTTGAGGATGTAATGAGCAGGGTGGATAAAGGGGAACTAATAGATGTAGTGTATTTGGATTTCCAGAAGGCATTCGATAAGGTGCCACATAAAAAGATTACTGCACAAGATAAGAGCTCACGGGGTTGGGGGCAATATATTAGCATAGATAGACTAACAGACTAATAGGCTAACTAACAGAAAACAGTCGGGATAGATAGGTGATTTTCTGGTTGGCAAATTGTAACTAGTGGGGTGTCGCAGGGATCAGTGCTGGGGCCTCAACTATTTACAATCTATATTAATGATTTGGATGAAGGGATCGAGTGTAATGTAGCCAAATTTACTGATGATACAAAGATAGGTGGGAAAGTAAGTGTGAGGAAGACACAAAGAATCTGCAAAGGGATATAGATAGGTTAAGTAAGTGGGCAAAAATTTGGCAGATGGAGTATAATTGGAAGGAAAAATAACAAAGCAAATTAGTATTTAAATGGGGAGAGATTACAAAATGCTGAGGTACAGAGGGATCTGGGGGTCCTTGTACATGAAACACAAAATGTTAGCATGCAGGTACAGCAAATAATTAGGAAGGCAAATGGAATGTTGGCCTTTATTGCAAGGGGTATGGAGCATAAAAGCAGGGAAGTCCTACTACAACTGTACAGGGCATTGGTGAGACCACACCTGGAGTACCGCGTACAGTTTTGGTCTCCTTATTTAAGGAAGGCTTTACTTGCATTGGATGCAGTTCAGAGAAGGTTCACTAGATAAAGGGGTTGTTGTATGAAGAAAGGTTGAGCAGGTTAGACCTGTACTCATTGGAGTTTAGAAGAATGGGAGGTAATCTTGCTGAAACGTATAAGATTATGAGGGGGCTTGACAGGGTAGATGCAGAGAGGATGTTTCCCCTCATGGTGGAATCTAGAACTAGGGGACATAGTTTCAGAATAAGGGATGCCCATTTAAAACAGAGATGAGGAGGAATTTCTTCTCTCAGAGGGTCATGAATCTGTGGACTTCGCTACTCCAGAGAGGTGTGGAGGCTGGGTCATTGAATATATTTAAGGTGGAGATAGACAGATTTTTGGAGGATAAAGGAGTCAAGGGTTACGGGGAGTGGGCAGGAAGTGGAGTTGAAGCCTAGATCAGATCAGCTATGATCTTATTGAATGACGGAGCAGGCTCGAGGGGCCAAATGGTCTACTCCTGCTCCTATTTCTTATGTAATTATCATGGGTGCCAATCCATTCCTCTGCCGCTACATAGCCCAAGTGAACTCTCAAGATACACTTAAACTAAAATCTACCCATTGTAATCTCCAAGTACAGCGAGTGCACCTGTGGTCAGTATGTCTTATCTCAGTGCTTCCTCTTTATAAAAGTGTATGGTGCCTGTCTTCTGTTACTTAACCTAGTGCTCCATCTAAATGATGGGGCTGAGGAGCTGAGTAAGAATTTTAAAATTAAAACCACTGGACCTGCAGAGAAGCAAGGGCTTATATGTTTCATAGTGGTAGAGATTTGGCTAACTGTTCTGAGAGAATTTATTTGAACTGTGTTTCCGCCATTTCCTTCAGGGTTCTGCTGGTTTGCTTGAGTTAAGGTGGGATACCAGTGGAATTTCAGCCTCTATAAGATTCTGGGGGCTACTGTGCCAGCAACTAGACCCTGTTTCAGCTTTTTTGGCACACCAGATTAGCACTGTGCCAATGAAACAAAGCCAATCTTTGGAGAGGCCTGGACATTCTCTTACGGTGCATATTTTAATGATCTTTGCGCCATAGACTTCTGGCACAGGATCAAGAGAAAGTCCAATGCTGGCACAGAATCAGTGCAGGATGAAATTCCAGATCTTCCACTTTCTTTGTGTCACAACTGCAACAGCAACATCAGGGAGCACAATTTCAGGCCATATATCTTGTTACCATATTCAACTTCAAGTAGTAAAAATTTGTCAACCATAAAGAAAATGCATTAACTATTTAATACACAAGAGGTGACGATGACCTAATAGAGGTTTTCAAGATGATGAGAGGCTTTGATAGAGTAGATAGAAAAAAGCTATTCCCTCTGGCAAGTGGGTCAATAATCAAAGGTCATTGGTTCAAAATAATTGGCAAAAGATCTCGCGGGGAGTTGAAAAGAATGTATTTTCACTCAGAGAGTTGTCGGGATCTGGAATGCTCTCCCTGAAAAGGTGGTGGAAGCTGATTCCGTAAATAATTTTAAAAGAGAGTTGAACAAGTACTTGAGGATGAGAAACTGACAAGGTTACGGACAAAATGTGGGGATGTGGGACTAAGCATGACTGCTCTTTCGAAGTGTGGACACAGGCACGATGGGCCGAATGGCCTCCTTCTGTGCTGTAAGTTTCTATGATTCTATTTCTGTGTTTCAAAATACGAGGCTGATGACTTGGATCAGTCATGTCCCTTCACAGCTCATTAGCACTGCTGCTGTCGCTTGACAGGTAAATTTGATTAATGAGAGCATTTCTACTGAGTTTCTGTGCAGAGAATCGTTTATCCATCCACTGAGGCGATAAATCACTGGTAAAGTGGCTCTACTCTGTTGGGTTCTTTAAATTCAAGTAAATCATTTGTATGTGAAAAACTGGTGACATGAAGTACCATCACTGTACAAATAGTAACATTGGTTAATTTGAGATTATTTGGGCTTTAAACTAAAAGATTCCTTGTAATTTTGTTGTATGATGGTTCTGCAATGAGATGATGCTACCAATGTTTGGAGAATATGGTGAGCTGGAATTAGGCTGCACTACCATATTTGAGAGGAGTGAGTCTGTGACTTAGTGGTAGATCTCTCGCCTCTGAGTCAGAAGGTGAGGGGCTCAAGCTCCACTTCAGGCAATCCCAGTGGAGACTAGTATTTTTTTTTTTTTTTTTTTTGAAATTCGTAGCCAATCGTTCCAATTCTTTGTCAAATCACAAACGCCAGAGGTCACCTTGCACACGCCAAGGATCACTCTGCGCCAATGCTCTTAGCCAAAAGGCCTAGAGCCAATGCACTGTTCCTGGAAGTACTGCAATACCAGGTTCGTGCCATGGAGGTGGATGGGTCAGGTCCCCCACACACCTCCGTGGAGGTGGATGGGTCAAGCCACCCCACCCACCTCCTATTTCCAAAAAAGCAAGCATATACCTTCCTGATCCAGGGAGAACCACCTTGGGGTTATGGTGGTTACTCCCCTGTCAGGTCAGTTACGCATGATCTTAGCGTGGAGACTAGTATATGCTTGCTATGTACTGGGTTGACTTCCAGCAGGGCACTTGCATCTTTATGGAATGATGACTGGCTCATGGTTGTATACCCACTTCTTAGTCAGAAGGGTTGGGTTGAGAGAACCATTGGCATCTTGATACAGCGGTTCCGATGCCTGGACTATTCTGGAGGCTACTTGCTGTATTCCCCTGAGATTGTCAGTCAGTTCACTGTTGTGAGCTGCATGCTGCATAACTTAGCCATCATGAGGCAGCAGCACCTGGTAGTGGAAGAACCAGCTGCGATGAGTGGCTGATGATAATGATGCGGAAGATGCAGATGACGAGCAGGAGGAGGACGATGAGGACGAGGAAGCCATGCAAGTGCCTGAGGATGGAGCATGACAGTGGAGGAGGGAGGGCCCCTTTAACGATGCTCGAGCCTTGCGCCAGCAGCTCATCCGTGAACACTTTACTGCTGCCTGAAGGCTCAGCGACAACTATTCCACATGGACATGTTTACTGCTTGGAGCTGTTCCGTAATATTGTGTTGTGTTAATGGAACAAATGATGGAAATTATTCTTGTTTACTTCAAAAGTTGTTTTAATTCTTCATGAGTTCCAAAAGTTGTGTTAAGAATGGAAAAAATAATGGAAATGATTCAGTTTTAATGTAAAATATATTTTATTCAAAAGTTTAACAAACAGTTCTTTTGTACTTAACTTAAGTTTAATAAAATTATTCTTGTATCAAACTTTACTTTAAGATCACTCTTTACGATCACTTAAAAACTTTAAGATCACTTACAAACTTTTAAACTTGTACATTTACATAATTTACAAAAAACTTTTAATTTGAGAACAGTTACAACAGTAACACGCATAATAATAATAACAACAACAGCAGCAGCAGCACAGGCTGCACCCATCTCTCCTCCACCTTATTCTAAGACCGCCCGCTGCGCTTGGTCTTGGACACACCACCACCCCTGCCTGTAGGAATGTTGGAGGGCCCAGGCGGAATGTTGGAGGGCCCAAGCGGAATGTTGGAGGGCCCAGGCAGCAAGTTGGAGGGCCTGGCTTTGGGCACTTCAGAGGCTGGTGTGAGGATTGGAGTGGGAGTGATAGTTGATTCTGTCAATGGGTGCGGGGTCTGGGCATGTTCCCTTATTGCAGCAGCTAACTCCAACATGCCGTCCCTCATGCGCCCTGACAGTGTCTCAACTACCTGCAACATTCCCTCCCTCATGTTGAGCAAATCTGTCCCAACTACCTGCAACATTCCCTCCCTCATGATCAGTGACACTGTTTGCACTATCTCTGACATTCCCTCCCTGATGGTCACTGACAGTGCATTAGCTACCTCTGACATTCCCTCCCTCATGGTCATTATTCCCTCACTGATGATCCCGGACATCGTTCCCATTTCTCGTGTTATTGCTGTTACTTCTCCGACAGTCCCACTATCTCATCACTCACCCCACTGATGGCGTCCAGGAGTGATCGGGTAAGCTCAATGTTCTCCGCACTCAATGACATCATCTGAACCACATCTGTTACATCCTGCACTTCAGGAAAGCGCGGCTCGCACCCCACCACTGGGACCCACAACCTCGGAAGGTGGGGCCCTGGGTGTGCCTCGCTGCATCCCACCACTGGGACCTGCAACCTCGGAAGGTGGGGCCCTGGGTGTTCCTCACTGCACCACACCACTGGGACCCGCAACCTTGGAAGGTGGGGCTCTGGGTGTGCCTCACTGCACCCCACCACTGGGACCTGCAACCTCAGTAGGTGGGGCCCTGGGTGTTCCTCACTGCACCCCACCACTAGGACCCGCAACCTCAGAAGGTGAGAAACCATGGAATGTCCCACCAGCACTCAAACCACTCATCATGGAAGGGGCTGTCGCCGCAATGAGCGGCACCTCCTCCAAATCAGTAAAACAGTGGGGGCTTCCTCCAGCTCTCTCCCTCACCCACATGTTCTTGGTCTGGAGGGTTGGATTCGAAGATGTTATCCTGTTCAGGCTGGTCCTCGTCTGAATTTTCTTCTACATCGTCGGGGTTGGCCTCAAGTTCTGCAAAATATAACAGAACACAGACAAATGGTTAGCAGCAGAGGAGGGGGCAGGGGGTGGGTGACATGAGTAGCTCACACAGTGCAGGCCAGGCAGCAGGCTGATTTGAAGGACCATGATGAATGATAGCACATTGCATCAATCGAAGTGTAGCTGATGGAGGCATCCCCAGGAACCAAAGCATAGCTCGCCCGCGTAGTACTTAACACATAGCAAAGTCAGACTGTGGAATTTGCAGGACTTACCCTCTCCCTCGAGGCCCAGCTTATGCAATGGTGGTTGCTTTTCTCCAGGCAGGAGCCATCAAAGCAGTGATCCTCTCTGCCAAGGCTGTCAGTGGGTGCAGATTTGCTGGGCCTCTTCCTGTTCGGGTTCTTTTTTGTTTGTTGTGTGCCACTTTCCTCTGCAAAGATGAAAACATAACTTTTTAGAGAGGGTGTCTTTCTACTGGATGGGACATACAGATATACAGATGGCCACATTTACAATTGTAATTGCATTGAATAAATGAAAATATTACTTTCACTAATTACTTGACCAAGGTCCTGCCACTTCTTTTTGCACTGGCCTCCAGACCTCGGGGTGTTCACCATTGCACAGTAATCTTCTGCAACTTGGTTCCAGCGTTTCTTCATTTCTTTGGGTGAAATATTTATGTGACCTTTGCTGGTGTCCAGCTCCTGCCATCTGTTCTCAATCACAATAACTAATGCCTCCACTTCATCCTGTAAGAAATTCTTGGTCCTTGCACCACGTTACATCTTGTACTGCTGCAGTTGCGATTTTTCCAATGCTCTCACGCAGCACTTGTAACACACACAACTGGCTCTTTAAAAATGGCCGACTGCCAACTCAGCGCTGCACTACGCATGCATGTCCATTGCAACGACGTCAGAAACGTAACTTTTTCCCCCCGTGCATGCGTAGAAGATGCGGCCTCGTTTTTTGACGCAGACAGCAGGCTCCTCTCCCCGAGGTGACTGGACACGCTGCGTGGTGCCAAATTCGAATTATAGATCGGGGAAACTTTGACAAATTCTGCCCTAGAAAAACAGGCGTAACTCTGGCAATACGCCAGAAAACAGGCTTGTGCAAAATTGAGCCCCATATGAGTAACTGTTGTATGCCATGTGGCTGTACGACATGTAATTCTGTCACCAGGTTGCTGAGATGTCCCCCTCTTTCCGTCTCCCACCACCAGCTCTGCAACTCCAGAGATTTCAAGGGCGTGCTCCTCTGCTGGTGTCAAATTACTGAAGACTGAAGGGCCACCAATGGTTCTCTGCCTCTCCCTCTTGTTGTGCACTCTCTTCTCCTGCAAGGAGGGAAAAGAGGGACCTTTGAGTGAGACTGATGGATTGAGGGTAAGGAATGGATGGGCTACATCTGGACAGAGTGACTATGAGGGAGTAGCATGGCATTGCCAAATGGTTGCCTTCTGTGATGTTACTTGCTGTGATTGCATTAGGATGAGGGTGAGTGACAGTGGTGGTTAGTCAGATGGGGATGTGAGTAGGTAAATAGACAGAGAGGAGGAGTTGCGAGAGATTGTGGCGTAGGAGTGATGAGAGATCGTGGCAAAAGTGCGGTGAATGTTTTTGTGTTAGAGTAGCGGCGAGAGATCGTGGCGGAGGAGCGGAGTGAGATCGCGGCAGAGGTGCAGCGAATGTTTGTGGCGGAGGAGCGGCAAGAGATCGTGGCGGAGGTGCAGCAAGTGAAGGTACAGGGCCCAGAAAAGCTGAGGGCCCAGGGGCAGCACGGGCCAGCCCACACTGCGATATGTGTGCGCACTAGGTCCGTGCAGCAGAGCAGGTCTCCAGTCGTCCTGGTTTACCCTTGTCACTGGATAAAGGCCTAGCTCTGTCAAGCCCGTGTGGTGGCTGGTGTGCAATGGTCACCGCACGTTAAAAAAATCCACGCACAGGCATCTTCCACCCCCTCAATTGGAGTTCAGGACTGGAACATCAGGTCCTTCATTGAAACACATGTGGAAGCAAGTCATCCTCGTTCGAGGGACCGTCTATGATGATGAGACAGAGCGGGATGGGTGCACCTGCAAGGTAGGTTGTTGTGAGGAGTGATGTGCAGGAGTAGGCTTGGGAAGGCAGAGTGATGGAGTTGGGGTGACGCACACATCAGGATTGCACTGACCTCCTCTGCAATCTTTGGATGGTCGTTTTCGTCCATCCCCAGGGAAGAGGATCTCCCTATGTGCTCTTACTGCCCGCACCAGCACTTCCAAGGAGGCATTGGTGAAATCTGGCACTGCCCTCTGCCTTGTCTCCATGCCCCACTGATTTGTCAGTCTTATTGCATAATTTAGAGCTCTCGAAACCACATTCTACACTCTTAAATCAACCTTCAAATGAGAAGTGTGCAAGACTGCTTTAAATATCCACACTGGAAGCAAGTCATTGGTGATTTCATCAGACCCGCTCCATTTAATTAGACCAGGAAACTCGCATGACTGTTTTAATTGGGGCCATTAAGTTAAATGCGCAGTGCAAAACGCGCTGTTAAAATCTTCAGATTCCCGACTCGCTATGCAGCCTGCATGCACCTGATCTGACTCCAAGGTAAAGATTCCGGCTAAAGTACTCAGCTAACAAGTCTGCCATATCCTCATTGTCTATTATAATCTCACCTGCATCTGTCTTTAATGGGGCCATATTCTTTATTACCACTCTCTTTCTCTTACTATATTTATAAAACCTATTGATGTCTAATGCTGATTTATTGGTTTGCTGCAGTGGTGAAAACAATTAGAGTGGAATCCAGATGTGCTGATCATTTATTCAGCCACCAGCCATTTGTACCGAACAGAATCTGCTTTCCAAAGCTGCAGCCCATCTGGTACAATGTAATTGTAGTTACAATCACCTTATTTTGTTTTTAGAACCAAAGTCAACAAAATTTAACTAATGAGAGGAAAAATTGTAAAATGGAAGGTTTAAATCGTCCCTGAGATTATTTGTGTGCAGCAGTGAGAATTTTACTCTGAAGCTGTATTTTCATTTTAGAAACTTTACTTCAGTACCATTTTGGCGCTGCCTGAGTTTTTGGGTGTCTTTACTACCTTAATGATATAATGCCTGTAATAAACTACAAACTACTGGTATATGTCATCTTTTTCAAAATCCCGATATAAAAAATGACAATGTGCGACATGTATTCATGGTCAGCTTCCATCTGGGTTTACACCTAGGGGCGTCATGAGCCTGGTGGGGAGGCCGTACCCTTTGTCTCCCAGTAGTCAGCTCTGCCCTTCTGGCATCATGGGTGCTCCCAGGGTAGCTTGCATCGACTGACATGATATGATGCACGTCGTCACACACGAGCTGTACATTAATGGAGTGGAAGCTTTTTCTGTTCCTGTACATCTTGGAATCCTCCAAAGATGCTCGCAAGTTGATGTGGGTACAATCAATGCAGCCCTGTACCTTTGGGAAGCCAGCAACCCTGGAGAAGCCCACAGCCCTGTCATGCATTGCTTGGCCGGTCATGGGGAATTTTATGAAGTCATTCCTCCATGCATACAGTGCAGCTGTCACCTGGCGAATGCAGACATGTGTTGCATGTTGAGAGATGGCGCACACATCCCCAGTTGTAGCTTGAAATGAGCCGGAGGCATAGAATGAAAGTGCAGCTGTAACCTTCACTTTAACTGACAAAGCAATCCTCCTGATGCTTCTAGGTTGCAGGTCTGCTTTGACCAACTCACAGATCTCAGTTACAACTTCTTTGCGGAAACACAACCTTCTAACACAGTCTTCATCACTCAGGTGGAGGTACGAACTCCTGTCTCGGTATATGCGAGATGGGTAAGGCCTCCTGCCCAGCACCCTATGGGCTCTGATGTTCCTGATGTGATGACGTTGAATCAATTGTCTCCTACGTAGCACCTTGATGCAGAAAGCTCGCACAAGGTATGGCATTGTCAGTATTGCCCCCATACTTAAAGTTTACCTTTGAAAGAAACTCAAAACGGCAGGAAAACAGGCAGGACAGGTTCACAGCTCTCTCTCCCCAAGGTCTGGATGGATGGACCACACCCAAGGTCTTTTGACTTCTCCTCTCTCTGCCCCCACCCCACTTAACTAATTGCAGTCTTGTGACGTCTCCTCTTCTCTCTTTCCCCCACCCCACTCCCCTACTCATTGCAGTTTTCAGAAGCCTTCTGATCAGTTCCTCGCTCCGCAGGCTCAGTCTGCAGAAGCCTTTCGATTGGCACCTTGCTCCCCGGGCTCTACCTGCAGAAGCCTTCCGATTGGCATCTCGCTCCCCGGGCTCTGTCTGCAGAAGCCTTCCAATTGGAACCTCACTCTCACTCTCTTCCCCCACCCCGCCCCACATCCCCGCCACCCCCCTCCCCCCCCCGGGCTTGATTTCCAGCCGAGCCCCGAGCCCTTATGTCCGGGCGCAGGGCCGATTCTTCCAGCCAAAGCTACAACCTGCCAGCCCTGCTTCAAGACATTCGGTGGTAGCGTGTGAGTGAGTAAAAAAAGAGAAAACTTCTGAAATCCAACAAACTTCCATTTACTACGTTGACAGGTAAAAAAAAAGTTGAACTTTATTATTGATTTTGACAGTGTTTTTGACTCCCTCCAAAATCTTCGATTAAAAACAATGGAGTCTTTCAGCGCCGATTTGTCAATGTGCGCTGGTTTTCTTAAATGCCCAGAAGGTTTTTCGGGAGTAGCCAGATACGCTGACCTAGGAGGAAAACATTTTGGCCAAACTGCAAAAAATTACAAAAACCGGCGCTGACATGAGGGAACGTCCGCTATGACATAAAAAAAAATTGGCCTAGAAAAATCATAACTAAGTCAGTTACGCCGGCGCAGATCGCAGGGGGAAACTTTGAAAAAAATAAATACATCAAAAAAACAGCGCAAATGACCTGGGAAAATTGAGCCCATTGTGACTGGTCACAGCAGCCATTGAAATTTCATCATGTGCAGAATGCTAACGTTACCCATTTTTATCATAACACTTCTAATTCAGCTCTTTACTCTCCCACAGATCCATCAAGTGTCCCCCCCCCCCCCCGGCCACTCCCCCACCTCCCACTGTCCAGCTAGTGGAGGAAGATGACTCCTCAGAAGGAAGCTCCATTCTCTGAGGGTGCACCGTCAGCAGACCCATTTGCAACCAACACCAGCGCAGGTACGCACACCTTGGTGGGTCCTGTGTGAGATAGATAGGTGTTGTCACCTGGTGTTTCACACTCTAAAAGTGAGCAGGAGCCAATGGTGTAGACAGGGACAGCAGTGGAGAGTCCTCTCCGGAGGGTGCAGGACGCTCCCTGTTCTGCGGAGCTGCATGCAGATGCTAAACCTCGGGGGCCATCGAGAAAGAGGGTGATCTTGCAGGGCCAGCAACAATTGCATGAGGCTCTGGCAGCTTTTGCAGCTGTGATCTGTGAAAATATTCAGAGAATGGTGGCTTCCATCTCCAACATGAACACCACCATCTCGCAGGCGATGGCGACAATGTGTTCCATGGAAAGGATGGCCACCTACATGGGGCAGCAAATGCACCAGTCTAACGAGAACATGCTTGCCATGAACAACAGATGGCACATGCTTGTTGACCTCACTGAATCGAAAACTGAGGCGATTCGCCGGGCGCCCAGGCCCGGCAACACGTCGGAGTTGCAATCATTCCCGGGACTTTTGAACTATTTTGGGAACTTTCTGCCAAACTTAAGCACATTGTTGGAGCCGTTACACATGCTCCTCCATAAAGGGTGTGAATGGTTTTGGGGGGATTGTCAAGAATGGGCTTTCAATAAGGCGAGGAACCTGCTGTGTTCCAACAAACTGTTGACTTTGTATGACCCCTGTAAAAGACTGGTTTTAACATGCGATGCGTCATCCTACGGGGTTGGGTGTGCGTTGCAGCAGGGTAACGATGACGGCCGACTCCAACCGGTGGCTTACGCCTCCAGGTCGCTCTCCCAGGCAGAGCGTGGATACGGCATGGTCGAGAAGGAGGCACTCACGTGTGTGTACGATGTGAAAAAGATGCACCAGTACCTTTTCGGTAGACAGTTCGAGCTAGAGACGGACCACAAGCCGTTAACATCCCTGTTGTCCGACAGCAAGGCTGTCAACGCTAACACGTCAGCTCGCATACAGCGATGGGCCCTCATGCTGGCTGCGTATGACTACACCATACGGCACCGGCCAGGCACCGAAATTTGCGCTGACACACTCAGCAGGCTCCCACTGGCCACCACCGAGGGGGTGTCGGAGCAGAGCGCCGAGATGGTCATGGCCGTTGAGGCTTCTGACACTGCCGGCTCCCCCGTCACAGCCCGACAGATCAAACTCTGGACCAACAGGGACTCCCTCCTATCCATGACAAAGAAATGTGTCCTGACTGGGAATTGGGCGCCCGCACACAGGGCGTGCCCTGAGGAAGTCAGGCCGGTTCAGAGACGGATGGATGAGCTCTCCATCCAAGCCAACTGCCTGCTATGGGGTAGCCGGGTAGTCATGCCCCAGAAAGGAAGGGAAGCGTTCATCAGAGAACTCCACAGCGAGCATCCTGGCATCGTGTTAACGAAGGCCATTGCCCGGTCACATGTATGGTGGCCGGGGATTGACTCAGACCTGGAACACTGGGTTCGCAGGTGCACAATGTGTGCCCAGCTGGGCAATGCCCCCAGGGAGGCTCCATTCAGCCCGTGGGCCTGGTCCACCGGGCCATGGTCACGCATTCATGTAGACTATGCGGGCCCACTCATGGGGAAAATGTTCCTGATCGTTGTCGATGCATGCTCGAAGTGGATCGAGTGCATCATATTGAACTCGTGCACGACATCCATCACTGTTGAGAGTCTGCGTACGGTTTTCGCGACCCACGGCTTGCCGGACATCCTGGTCAGCGACAATGGCCCGTGTTTTACCAGCCATGAATTCCATGAGTTTATGTCGGGCAATGAGATCAAGCCGGCTTCCAATGGCCAGGCGGAACGGGTGGTCCAAGTCATAAAGCAGGGCATGCTACGCATCCAACGATCCTCCCTTCAGTACTGCCTATCGTGCCTCCTGCAGGTCCCGGCCGCACTCACTCACGGGAGTCCCGCCAGCGGAACTCCTCATGAAGCTCAAGACTTGGCTGTCCCTCATTCACCCAGACCTGGCAGACATTGTTGAGGGCAAGCGCCAGTCCCAAACCGAGCTCCATGATCGAGGCTCAAGGGGGAGGTGTATAGAAATAGATGACCCGGTATTTGTTCTTAACCATGCTTTGGGACCCAAATGCCTTGAGGGCACCGTAATTGGCAAAGAAGGAAACAGGGTCATGGTGGTCAGACTAAACAGTGGGCAGATATGCCGCAAACACTTGGACCAAGTAAAAACAAGGTTCAGCATAGACACGGAGGAACAGGAAGAAAAGCATGATGAGATAGCACCCACACCACTGCCAGCGCATGAGCAACAAAGACAGCCCTCAGCATGCACAGTCCCGGCGGCCAGCCCGGACAGGCCGGAATCACCTCAAGTGACAGAGACGTATGCTGAGGCTCAGCCAACAGAGCCACAACTGCGGCGCTCCACGAGAGAGCGTCGACCACCCGATAGACTTAACCTCTGAAACTAAAAGACTTAAGAGGGGAGGTGATGTCATGTATTTCATCATCTTGCAATGACAATAGTTATGTAACTGTAACTCATGCACACTGTACCTGTACCCTTGAAATGCACACCCTTTCCACAGGGTTTGAGCTTGTGGGAGATACTCCTCACCTGAGTTTCCAGGTATAAAAGGGGAGGTCCCACCCAGGGTCAGCACTCCTTGGTCCTGGGAATAAAGTGAAGGTCACAGAATGATTGTGTCTGATATATACATGCCTCGTGTGAGTTTGTAACAAGGTGCAGAAACACTACAAAAAGTGTCAAAGCAGTCACAGCAGGGAAGTGCGCAGCCTGCCTCTACCTCTGCTAAAGCCACAGGGGTTGCACCTCGTAGAAACACGCGGAAAAGAAAAAAGGCACAATCCTAGATGCCTGGATGAAAAATTGTTAATCTTAAGTTTCAGTTATATTTATGACGCACATAAATATATTTCTTGGTGGAACATTCCCATCTTGCTCATTTTTGCCTACTACTGGGAAGTGGCTTTGTCACTTGGAGTGAATGGTGAGACATTACTTAACCTCGAGTATGGGGGTTTGGGTGAGAGGAATGGCTTGGTCATGGTAGGACTGCTTTATAGGGCTAGACTTTCCACTTTTGTGCAGATCAGCCAAAAATGGGCATTATTTGCAGCGTGGGTGGTAAAAATGGGTCTTGAGATCGCCGGAGTATCGCCCATTTTCAAAACCCTAACTTTCCATTTTTGAAAATGGACGTTACCGCAAGCGATCTGAAATGGGCGTTAGCATTTCATTTTTTTGATTTTCTGCTGTAAAGTGTTGCTGACCATAGCAATGGCATGGCAACGCTCATTTCCCAATTTTCAGGAGGTCAGGGGTCATCATTACATGCGCATAAGAGACAGAGAGAGAGGGAGCAGGGAGGGACTGAACATGTGTGTGGGTGTGGTGTGTGCTTCTTTGGCTGTTGTGGGAGGCACGAGGGAGATTTACCAGCAGCAAAAAGCCTACCAAGCACAAATAAGTTAGTTGGCACCGAGTTTTTGTGGAAAAAATAATATTTAACATGGAAGGGATGGAGGAGGCGACCCAGCATGCTGTGGAGACTGAGGACACTGGCCAAAGCAGTGAGCTGGGAGAGGAACAATTGAGAGGACGCAAAAGAGCAAGGATGTTCTCGGACAAGGCAAATACCTCCCTCATGCAGCAAGTCGAGTCACACTGGGGTCAATTGACCCAGGGCGGGCGTGGGAAGCCCACCCCAAAGGCCTACCAGAAGATATGGGCCGAGATAGCCGAGGTGGTTTCGTCGGCAACCAACGAGGTGCGTGAGGGCAACCAATGCCACAAGCGATGGAACGACCTTGTCGGATCTGCCAGAGAAAGTATTACATGTATCTACATGTACTTATATATTTATATAATTGAAATTGTAAGTGTAATGAGTGATTAAAATCAGATGTGATATCTTGCACTTATACCGGGAAGGTTGTACTCAAAGCCTGCGGTCACGTCTTTAGGTAAAGAATGATCATTTTCATTATAATCATGATTACATCTGTCGGTTATGTGTTGTATCAGTCTCTGTGACAGTACCTAGCAATTATGTCATGCAATGATCTCATGCCATGTCGTGCTGTTGTTTGCTTTTACAGAAGAAGCTTTCGAGGAATAGGGCCGAGCAGAGGCGAATGGTTGGGGGGTCACCAGTCATCATCGAGCTCACCGACATCGAGGAGCGGGTGCTGGCACTAGTGGGGACCCACCCCTGGTCAGCCACGCAAGCAGCAGCAGAGCCTGATGTGATGCCACGTGAGTAACGTATACACCACTGTGTGTTGTAAAGTCAATAGATGCCACACCCACTCACATCCGACCAATATTACATGATAGATGAATCATAAAATTCTTCTCTAAATAATGATGTCCTCATGAGAATCATTGAAATGCAGAATTTGGTAATGGTCATGAAATGTGATGTCTGTGATGATCTTGATAGCGGTGTTGTTTTTGTCGTGCATATGCTGTGTGTAGCGCGGAACTCACCTTGCGACCCGAGCAGCCCCTTCTCCTCTAATAACCTAAATTATGTTTTGCAGCTCAGCCAGCAGCACGGCCCCATGCAAGAACACCGAGCCCAGAAGCTGGGGACGCGGGGATGGACTTGCCGGACTCTCCTCCATCTGGTGCTGAGGAGCACCGATTCTTGCCCGTGCATCTGCTGGGTCCCTTCTCAAAGGATGACAGTGCTGACTTCGAGGAGCCTGCAACCCAACCTCCATAATCCATTCAACACCGATGACATCTCGTGCTCCTGAGGCCATTCCCACATCCACCGTGGAGGTAATGGGCCCAAGCACCTTGCCACAGGGCACCCCAGGTGTCTCCAGGACGGCGCCGACCAAGCGGAGGTTGGTTTGACGTGGCAGGTCTGCTCCACGAGCGGCAGATCTGAGCAGGGACATGGTACACTTGTCCAGGAGAAGTGTTGACATAGGTCAGCAGATCCAACAGATAATGGGGACCATATCCCTCCAGCTGGCCAACATGTCCACCACCATTGCAGAGTACGTTCCGCGGATGGAGGAGGCCCTGGAGCTGATAGCCAGGAATACTGGTGGCAGAGGCCTCCCAGTGGTCCCGGAGCGCGACACTGCACCCCAAGGTGCCGCACCCCCATTGCCAATGACACATGAGAGCCAGGAGGAAGATCTTGCTTCTGATTAGGAGCATGTTCCCACCTCGGGACCGTCCTCTCCCGTATACGTCCAAGCAGCAGTTCTGCCGTTATCCCCTCCAATGAAACAGCGCCTGAGGAGCTTCTCAGCCAGGCAGCTTGGAGTCAGGAGGGGAAGGGGAAGAGGTAGAGGTGGGGAGGAGAAGCAGGGTGGGGGGGGCGGAGGGGGAAGGACTGTGAGGTACATGGCCACAGGTGTTGTCTTGGGCATATTTTTATGTTGTTGGTGCTATTTTGGTGGGAGAGTCAGGAGAATGGGCAAGGGGGCTGCCTTGCTGGTTTGCATTTGTGTTCCGTGTTGCTGGAAATGTTGACCAATTGAATGATGTAAATGTTATAGATTTGTTGTGGGGTGGGGCAGGGGTAGGGTGGGGTGTTTTTTTACAGTTATAATTATGATTTCACACAAATGATTGGATTGAATGTTTTTTATTTAACACAACCTTTGTCTCAGATAGCTGCACTGTTACACACGGGTGATTCCTTAACATGAAAGGGTATAATTACACTTAACTTGAATCAACTTAAACTTTAACTGTCACTGTTATATATGCAGACTATAGATATACTCTCAATGTAGTCACTGTATAGTTGCATAAGATGGAGACTTGTTACCTGATGTACTTTCAATAAGGTTTACACTGTGTATATACTATGCTGGCACCACTAGAGGATGCAACTGGTGGAGACCGGGGTTTCCTGCCCCTGTGACAGAGGTTATCCACCAGAGGGCACTGCAGTAGGAGACCTGAGGGTCACCTGCATAGATGTGCAGGGCCCAGTATAAAAGGTTGCTCACCATGCTTGTGCCTCACTCTGCAGTAACAAATAAAGGACCAAGGTCTCTACAGTTTGAGTACAACACATTGCCTCGTGGAGTCATTCATAAGTGCATTACAGACATAATAGTCACCAAGGTGATGCACATCATTGATGTATGACCTGCACACCCAGCAGTGTTGCAGCTTTGTAAGTAACAACAAAGTTCTTTCAAGCAAAGCGCTCATTTATGAACTGCTGACATAAGAGTCTTACATCTATGTAGCCACCACAGGCCCTTTCCTGCAGACTAGAGGGGGGCGATGGCATGGTTTCAGCATCAGCCTGATTGTCTGGCCCGAGGTTAGCGTCCACTTCCTCATCCTCCTCTTCCTCTCTCTCCTGAGATTGACTGTCAATCCCTTCTGGCAATTCTTGTTCCTTCCTGATAGCCAAGTTGTGCAGCATTGACCACACCACACAAATTGAGCTACCTGTTCAGGGTGGTATTGGAGCTCACCTCCTGAGTGGTCCAGGCATCTAAAGCGCTGCTTAAGCACTCCAATGATTTTCTCGACGATATTGCGAGTTGCTCTGTGGCTCTCATTGTATCGCTTCTCGGTTTCAGTGTGGGTGTCACGCAGGGGGGTCATCAGCCAGGTGACAAGGCCATATCCTTTGTCACCAAGCATCCAGCATTGACCTTGTAGCTGACTGGTAAACATGTCAGATACAGCGCTGTTACACAAGATGTGAGCATCATAGATGCTGCCCGGAAATTTGGCATTTGAAATTTTGCTGGTGGTTGACAATGAGCTGCACATTCAGGGAGTGGAATCCCTTGTGGTTCCTAAAAACCTCTGCATCTTGAAAAGGTGCGGGCATCACAATGTGCGTACAGTCCATTGCTCCCTGAGCGGCCCTCGGCCTGCGAGCACCATCGGAACAGGCCAGGGAGCGGAAAGAGCAGCATAGCGGCCTGGCCCAGCAGGCTGAGTGGACCCTGTCCTGTGAGCACCATCAGAGCAGGCTGAGGAGCGGAAGGAGCAGCGTGGCGGCAAACCACTCCAGGGAGCAGCACGTGCTGGAGCAGGAGAGTGACGGCAGCGAAGAGGGACGCCACCAATATCCAGGTTGGTGATTGGAGCGTAGGCAGGTAAAGCAGGAGCAGCGAGGTTGGGGCGAACGAGCGGTGAGAGATTGTAGAGAGATGTGATCGGGGCCCAGGAGAGGCGTGAGTTCGGGGCCCAGAAGAGGCGAGGGCCCAGGGGCAGCACGGGCCTGCCCACACTATGATATGTGTGCGCACTAGGTTCGTGCAGCAAAGCTGGTCTCCATTCATCTTGGTTAATCCTTGCCACTGGACCAAGACCTATCTTTGTCAACCCCATGTGGTGGCTGGTGTGCAACGGCCACCACACGTTAAAAACTTCCACACACAAGCATCATAGAAACATAGAATCATAGAAATTAGGTGCAGGAACAGGCCATTCAGCCCTTCGAGCCTGCATAGCCATTCAAAAAGATCATGTCTGATCATTCAACCTCAGTACCCCTTTCCTGCTTTCCCTCCAAACCCCTTGATCCCTTTGGCCGTAAGAGCCATATCTAACTCCCTTTTGAATATATCTAACGAACTGGCCTCAACAACTCTCTGCGGTAGGGAATTCCACAGGTTCACCACTCTCTGAGTGAAGAAGTTTCTCCTCATCTCGGTCCTAAATGGCTTACCCCTTATTCTTAGACTGTGACCCCTGGTTCTGGAACTCCCCAGCGATGGAAACATTCTTCCTGCCTCTAATCTGTCCAATCCCGTCAGAATTTTATATTCCACCTTTCAAGATTTAGTTCGGGGCATGGAATTTTAGGTCCTTCATTGAAACACCTGTGAACTTTTTGGCATGGAAGCAAGTCATCCTCGATTTGAGGGACTGCCTATGATGGTTTTGATGATGCACATTGGGGAAGTTAGCAATTTGGTAAAATCCTAAAGCCATCTCAGTCTGAGCCTCCCTGGTCATGGGGAAGCTGATAAAGACCATGCTGCGTGCATAAAGGGCTTCAGTGACCAGTCTAATGCAGCAATGTGTGGCATGCTGAGATATAGCGCAAATGTCGCCAGCTGAGATCTGAAAGGAACCTGACGCATAGAACGAAAGTGCCGCAGTGACCTTGACCTCGAATGGCAGTGTGGTCCTGATGGTGCTGGCAGGCTGCAGATCTTCCCTGATGAGCTGGCATATCTCACTGATAACCTCCTTGTGAAAGCGCAGTTGTTATCAGACAAGTTGAGGTAAGACCGCTTCTCCCTGTAAGTGCAGGGGATGTAAGGTCTCGCCTCCTTATCAGTCTGGCACGTCTTACATTGGGCACGTAATGCTGTCAAATATATCTTCTGCAGCATGTGCATACTCATCAAGACAGGCTGAGAAATGACAGGCCCCATTCCAATAACTATCAGTATTACACCAATTGTTCACAAACAATAAATGTTCTCACTAAGATACCTAAAGTAAATTCCAATTGTCCACAGTATGATAATTGTTTGTTCAGATGTTCACATCATATTAAAAGACCTCCAGAGTACATCCAAACTCCCCCGAAGTTGAAGCAGAGCAGCCTTTTAAATGAAGCGACTTGCGGTTTAGAAAATGGCGTCCATACCGCTGTGATTAGTTCAGATCAGAGAATCTTTTTCACAACGGTTTTTTCAGCGAGCGATATTGTCGGTGAGATGTATGCGAGGTGCTAAAAGTAACGCTGCCCGATTTTCTCAGCGTTACTTTCGGCAAATGTGATCTTTACGACAAAAAACAGTGGCCGGGTGGTATTATTAAATATCAGCATTAATTGCGTGCCAAAAGTAACACTGGGCGATATTTTGGGCGTTGGTTTCACCCATTCTGATCTTTCCGCCCAAAAAAGTGGGCGGGCGGTATTATTTTTTAGCGGCGTTACGTTACGTACATGCCGAATGTAATGCTTGCCGATAAGTGACCGAGAAATAGCCGTTACTTTCCATTTTGTGGCTAAATGGGTGCTATATGGGTGTTACACCACATTTCAGCATTAAAATGGACGTTAAATGGGCGGTATGCATGCAAAAATAATGGAAAATCTAGCCCATAGTGTTGTTGGGCGTGGTGGGGGGAAGTTAGTCCAGCATTTGGGAACCCTATGGGTTCACTAGAGCTAGTTAAGTATATCTGGCTATTATGAAGCCATCCTGGGCCTCCTGGGCAGCAATATGCGCCGCTGCTGGAGCCATCTCCTCATCTGATTCACCCTCCTCCTTGTCTTCCACTTGTTCCTTATCCTCTGCGCCTTGCTGCTCCTGCAGCTCCAATCCTCGCCGCTGTGCTATGTTGTGCAGCATGCAACATATGACGATGATTCTGGAGACCCTGGCTGGTGCATACTGAAGGATTTCTCCAGGTCTGTCAAAACATCTGAGTCGCATCTTCGTCACGCCAATTGCTTGCTCTATGACACGTCTGGTGGACATGTGGCTGCCATTATAACACTCCTTGGCCTCATTACTTGGTCGCCTCAAGGGTGTCATCAGCCACGTGTCCAGTGGATAGCCCTGGTCTCCAAGCAGCCAGCCGGTAAGTCTGTTTGAAGGTACGAAGAGCTGAGGGAGGATGGACTGGCGCAGCACGAAAGAATCGTGACAGTTGCCAGGGAATCTAGTGTACACATACATGATGATCTTTTTATGTTTGCAGACAAGCTGCACATTGAGGGAGTGGCAGCCCTTGTGGTTCACAAACACTCCTGGTTGATGATGTTCTGCACCTGTGGGAAGCCAGCCAGAGCTGCAAAGCCGAGCACCCATTCACTTACACTGGCTTCATCAGTGGCAAAGTTTACATAAGTGGCTGACTTGTGAAACATGGCACCGGTCACCTGGATGGTGTATCTGTGGCCGGCCAACTGAGAGATCCTGCAAATGTCTGCTGCAGATCCCTGAAAGGAGCCTGAGGCAAAGTTGTTGAGGGCGGTGGTGACTTTGACAGCCACTGGTAAGGCATGTCCACCAGATCCTCTTGGCCAGGTGACTTGTTCCAGCAATCTGCGCGAGATAGTCTGAGCCTCCTGAAGCACTGCTGCTCAGTCATGTTGTGGAAGCTCATCCTCTGCTTGTATACCCTGTGTTGAGGGTGTCACCTCCAGTGCGGTGCACCCCTGTGCTGACTCCCTCTCTCCTGTGAAGCATCAGGTCGTTGAGAAGAAGGCTATTGTTGTGGTTGTTGCTGCTGCTGCAGTTGTGGCTGGTGTTGTTGGTGCTGGGGTTCATCTTGGTCCGATTCTAAGGTCCAAGGTGAGATAGCATAAGCAGCACCCATGAAATAGATGACAGGTGAAGAGATCAGAGGCACAATCCTTCAATGTTCTGATAGTGACTAGCAATGTGGTGAGAGTGGCTTCCGAGGTTGCAGAAATTACCTGCAATCTCCTGACAGCTAAATCTTTGCACAAAATGTTGTCAGCAAGAGCCTGCCATTAGGCAAGGAAGCAGGTGTAATGTGGCAGTACTTATGGGCTGGATTTTCAGACAGAGGATTTTTCTGGTGGTAATGGCTGCGGGTTGGTAAAGTTTGCAGCAGGAAATGGTTTGCGTCTGCAGCGTCAAAATCTAGCAGCTGGCCCCTGAATGTGAAGCGGAGCGCTAAGGGAGGCATTCTACACCTCTTTTAGGGCGCAAGGTCGGCTGAGCAAATGAAAATCCGTTGCCAAAGAGCAGGTCTCAGAGCACCCGAAGAGAGGCCTCCCTGGGAAAAAAAACACCACAAAACACGCAAAAACATTCCCAATACCTTGAACATCCCACATTAGGATAAATCGCAAAAATAAAAATGAACAAAACAATCAAACTTACCTCATTCATTAATTACTTCACTCACTGCTGCTGGGACAGCTCTGGTCCCACTACGGCACGGTATGGGGCACTAGAGGGTCAGCTCCCGGGCGGTGCTGCTCAGCGCCCCCACAAAACCAGCAACTTATTTCCCGGCAGGACACTGGAAGCTGGCCGTCTGCCCAGAAACCATTCCGCTACCATTACCACCCCTCCGGGACACGAACAGAGACGGCAACATTTCCAAATCTCTATGGCTACAGGTGTAGTGCCAGAGAACTGGAGGACTGCTAATGTTGTAACTTTGTTTAAAAAGGGAGAAAGGGACAGACCGAGTAATTACAGGTCAGTCAGCCTAACCTCAATGGTGGGAAAATTATTGGAAAAATTCTTGAGGGACAGGATAAATCTTCATTTGGAAAGACATGGATTAATCAAGTCAGCATGGATTTGTTAGGGGAAGGTCGTGTCTGACTAACTTGATTGAATTTCTGGAGGAGGTAACCAGGAGGGTCGATGGGGGTAGTGCGTAGGATGTAGTGTATATGGATTTTAGCAAAGCTTTTAATAATGTCCCATATGGCAGACTGGTCACAAAAGTAAAAGCCCATGGGATCCAGGACAAAGTGGCAAGTTGAATCCAAAATTGGCTCGGAGGCAAGAAGCAAAGGCAATGGTTAATGGTGTTTTTGTGACTGGAAGGCTGTATCCAGTGGGGTTCTGCAGGACTCAGTGCTGGTTCCATTGCTTTTTGTGGTATATATCAATGATTTAGAGTTGAATGTTGGGGCATGATTAAGAAGTTTGCAGATGACACTAAAATAGGCTGTGTGGTTGATAATGAAGAAGAAAGCTGCGGACTGCAGGAAGATATTAATGTACTGGGTCAGGTGGGCAGAGCAGTGGCAAATGGAATTCAATCCAGATAAGTGTGAGGTAAAGCATCTGGTGAGGTCTAACAAGGCAAGGGAATACACATTAAATGCTACAACATTGAAAAGTGTGGAGGAACAAAGGGACCTTGGAGTGCAGGTCCACAGATCCCTGAAGGTAGCAGGCCAGGTAGATAAGGTGGTTAAGAAGGCATATGGAATACTTGCCTTTATTAGTCGAGGCATGGAATACAAGAGCAAGGACATTATGCTTAAACTGTATAAAACACTGTTTAGGCTGCAGCTGGAATACTGTGTGCAGTTCTGGTCACCACATTACAGGAAAGATGTGATTGCAGGAAAGGGTGCAGAGGAGATTTACAAGAATGTTGCCAGGACTGGAGAATTTTGGCTTTGAGGAAAAATTGGAGATGCTGGATCTGTTTTCTTTGTAACAGAGAAGGCTGAGGGGAGACCTGATTGAGGTGTATAAAATTATGAGGGGCCTGGATAGAGTGGATAGGAAGGACCTGTTTCCCTTGGCAATGGGGTCAACAACCAGGGGGCATAAATTTAAATTAATTGGGGGGAAGTTTAGAAGAGATATGACGAGAAATGTCTTCACTCAGAGGGCACTGGGGGTCTGGAACTCACTGCCTGAAAGGGTGGTAGAGGCAGAAACCCTCACCACATTTAAAAAATACTTGGATGTGCACTTACAGGGCTACGGACCAAGAGCTGGAAAGTGGAATTCGGCTGGATAGCTCTTGGTCAGCCGGTGCAGAAACGATGGACCGAAATGGCTTCTTTCCGTGTTGTAAATTTCTATGATTCTATGGGGCCAATTTTCATCAAGGCCTCTGCCCGCCCAAGTGCCGCCCAAAGTGCTGCCGATGGCCGCCGGGGTACCGAATGGTGCTTTCAGCAGGATGTTCATCGCCAAGGTCCCTCGAAGGTCGGTGGACGGCAAATGGATGATGTATGCCACCAATCTGGGTGGCAGCGGGCAGGAGGTCTCATTCTCGGTGGCAGAGTTGCTTGCTGACCAAGTGCTGCCGAGGATGGAGTCGGGCCCATGGAGGGTCAAAGACCTGAAAAAAAAAATGCAGCAGTAAAAAATTAAAAGACTAGTGGAAGACCTCCAGGGGACCCCATACAGGTAAGTCGCTGTGAGAAAAAAAGTTTTAAGTGTTCACTTACCTTTTTTTCAGGTTCTTCATACTCACCGTTGGGTACAGACCAGCCTCCATGCAGTGGTCCATCCTGTACTGCTGCCGAGTCCCACCGACTCCCGCCCGCTGGAATCTGGGAGCTCGGCGGGCGGGAGCTCAGTTGTACCACCCGGCCGTCCGCTGATGTTAGCTCCTGGCGGTTCTCCCTTCCCGCCTGCTCCAGGCCACCCCGAAAGTGGCACTGGGCGGATCAAGAAGAGCAATGTCGGCGGCAGCGGGCGGTGAGGTGATGAATTTCGGCCCTTATGATTCTATGAACATACTGAAAATCCAGCCCCTTGTGTTTTTTCCAGCTGTGAATTACACATTGGCTACTGAGCTTGTGCCTCCCCTTCACAGGCGAAGTTCCAGAGGTGTGCGAATCCCATGCTCAAGAAGTTAAAGCCAAAATCTGATATTAATAAGCGACTTAAGGGTATCTCAACAAGCATTTAAGTACTTCAATGAGGTCGCCAGCCTCGCCCAAGTGGGTCCGTGGTGCGCTAGGGAACGTGCTCTCGTTAAATGCAGAAGTTGGCGGGATGACAGCAGGTTCCCGACGCGCTGGCAATTTTGGCGATTTTAACTGCTGACTCGCCCCCAAATCCGCACTGGAAAAATTCCGGCCTTTGTATTTTTTTCACAGTGGAGGAAGAGGTTAAAATGCCAATGATACATGGGAACCTAAAAATATGTCAAAGTTAGGAATTTGAAGGTTTTATATAACATAATGGGTAAAGGGGTTATGGAGAAAATAATGTGACTTAAGATAAATAAATCTCTAGGACCTGATGGTTTCCACCTCAGGGCATTAAATTAAATAGGGAAGAAATTGCTTATGGGCGAGTCATAATTTTCCAAATTTCTCTAGAATATTTTCTTAATGGTGAGCAATTAAGAGCTGTGGAGGAACAAAGAGATTTATGTGTCCATGTACACAGATCTCGAAAAGCTTATGCTCTGGTACAAAAAATTATGAAAAAGGCTAATGGATTGTTAGCCTTTATCTCAAGGGGGTTGGAATACAAAGGGGAGGAAGTTGTGCTTCAGTGGTATGGAGCCTTGGTCAGACCTCGCCTGGTTCAGTTTTGGGCATCAAATCTCAAAAGATATATTGACCTTGGAGGAGGTACAGTGCAAATTCACAAGGGCCGTAAAAGGTTAAGTTATGATGACAGGTTGCATAAACTGGGTTTGTATTCCCTTGACTTTAGAAGGTTGAGGGGTGATCTAATTGAAGTATTTAAAATGATAGGGTAGATACAGAGAAACTATTTCCTCGGATGGATGAATCAAGAACAAGGGAGAATAATATTAAAATTAGAGTTATGCCATTCAGGAGTGAAATCAGTATTTTTTGACACAAAGGGTAGTGAAAATCTGGAACTCTCGTTCCCCAAAAAGCTTTGTCAATAAAAAGTTTAAAACTAAGTTCAGTAGATTTTTGTTAGGTAAGGGTATCAAGGGATTTAGAGCAAACGCACATAAATGTGTACCTTTGCCACGTGGACTGCAGTGGTTCAAGAAGGTAGCTCACCACCACCTTCTCAAGGGCAAATAGGGATGGGCAATAAATGCTGGCCTTGCCAGCGATGCCCACATCCTGTGAATTAATATAATTTTTTTTTATGGAATTGAGGTACAGATCAGCCATGATCTGATTGAATGATGGAACAGGCTCAAGGGGGTTAATGGCATACTCCTGTTCAAATGTTCCTATATACAGACTGCATATAGAAAGTCTCCATTTGGGGAACATTTAATTGAGTTATGTGTGCTCTTTAATTTAATGACATTATTTTTTACTAGTCCATTTTCCAGTGAGGAGCCTTACTCAAAAAAATTACTATTTCATTGTTCTAAAACGGAGAGAAAGTGGTGGTAGGGAAGTTTGTTGCTTTAGTGTGCTGTGTCATGGATAGCAGCATGCAGATTTATTTGTTTGTGTCGTAATTCTCCACATGGTGAGTTCCCAATCTCTGGCTTTGTACAATCAGGATTAAGTACAACGCTGCAATTGGGCATTACCCTCCTCCTCTGGTGGTAGAGGAACATCAGAGAGTGAGTCACCCTGGCTTTCTCTCCCACATCTTGACACTTGCAATGAGTGCAAAGGGTTGTCTCTGTGCTCTTTCAGCCTAAGAGCGCCAATGTAATGTAGAGAATTTATATGAGAATAAAAGTAAAATATCAAAGGTACTAAACAGATGAAGAGTTGTCACAGTAAAAAAGCTAGACTCCCACCCAGAAGGTCAAGAGTTCAAGGAATGCTTGTCACTTCAGATTACTTCACTTTATAAATGAAAACAATGGTTAATGTTTGATAAATTAAATCTTTGATTGGGGTGACAAATGTTGAATGAAACCAAGCCATTTCAACAATGATTGTAAGAAAATTGTTCATTGTTGAGCACAAATTGGGTTAAGTAAACTTTGAAAAACTACTGTGTGTTGTTGTTTGAGGGAATTTTTGGATTAAAATTTCCTAATGTCCTTCCCCCAGTTCATCCACTTTCAGTATCTTTCTCCCACTATGCTGTCCTGTTGCAGCAAGCGGGGCAGGTCTTCTCCCCTCGCTACTTCCAGTGACACAGGGCTCAATTTTCCCCAAAGCATTTTTTTGCCGTACTTGAAGAGTTACGCCCGATTTTTTGCGGCCCAATTACGCCAAAAAAAAAGTGTTGTAAGTATTGTGTTCCTAACACAGATGAGGCTGCACACAAGGAAGTTAAAGTAACAGTGACCTCAGTCTTTGTTAAGACACTCCAGAGTGAGGAACAGGCCTTAGGGGCTGGTTTATATGCAGTGCTCCCAAGGGATGCTGAGATGCACTCCCTAGTGGCGGAACATGGGAGTGCATGCTTTACAGATACACATCACTCTGCCCCCCAAAGTCAAAGTGAAAACTATTTACAAGGTGAGGCGGTCGGGAGCCTTTCTTTCCCTGGTGGACCGCCTCAGTACAAATGTCTGTTCTGGTGTGTTGGCTGTGTCCTCGCTGGACTGGCGTGTTGTTGGCCCTGCAGGGCTGCTGGGTGAGCCTGCCCTTGCTGGGCTGTTTGGCGTGATGGGTTCGATTTCCTGGTCCGGTGTGGTGTCGTTGATCCTTTGAGTGTGTGTTGTGGGCTCGAAAAAGGTGGTGTCTGCTGTGGGTTGTTCAGGGTAGTCTGTGAACCGCAGCCTCGTTTGGTCCAGGTGCTTTCTGCAAATTTGTCCATTGTCTAGTTTGACGACAAACACCCTACTCCCTTCTTTAGCTATCACCGTGCCCGCGATCCACTTGGGACCATGTCCATAGTTTAGCACATACACAGGGTCATTCAGATCAATTTCCCGTGACACAGTGGCGCGACAATCATTTACATTTTGTTGCTGCCGCCTGCTCTCTACGTGATCATGCAGGTTGGGGTGAACCAGCGAGAGTCTGGTTTTAAGTGTCCTTTTCATGAGTAGTTCAGCCGGGGACACCCCTGTGAGCGAGTGGGGTCTCGTGCGGTAGTTGAGCAGTACTCAGGACAGGCGGGTTTGGAGTGAGCCTTCTGTGACTCGTTTAAGGCTCTGTTTGATTGTTTGTACTGCCCGCTCTGTCTGCCCATTGGAGGCTGGTTTAAACGGGGCCGAGTTGACATGTTTGATCCCATTGCGGGTCATGAATTCTTTAAATTCGGCACTGGTGAAACATGGCCCATTGTCACTGACCAGTATATCAGGCAGGCCATGGGTGGCAAACATGGCCCTCAGGCTTTCAATGGTGGTGGTGGCGGTGCTTCCCAACATTATTTCACATTCAATCCATTTTGAAAAAGCATCCACCACCACCAGGAACATTTTACCGAGAAACGGGCCCGCATAGTCGACATAGGTCCTGGACCATGGTCTGGAGGGCCAGGACCACAAACTTAGTGGTGCCTCTCTGGGTGGTTTGCTCAACTGGGCACACATGCTGCATTGCCGTACACAGGACTCTAAGTCAGAGTCGATACCGGGCCACCACATGTGGGATCTGGCTATCGCTTTCATCATTACTATACCCGGGTGTGTGCTGTGGAGATCCCTGCCCTTTTTGGGTAGCACTACACAGTTACCCCACAACAAGCAGTCTGCCTGAATGGAACGGCTTGATTAGCTCTTGCATTTCAACGGGGATGCTGGCCCAGCTCCCATGCAGTACACAGTTTTTTACTAGGGACAGCAGAGGATCTTGGCTGGTCCAAGTCCTAATCTGGCGGGCCATGACAGGTGATTTATTATTTTCAAACACTTCCATGACCATCAACAAGTCTGCGGGCTGCGCCACCATCAACAGGTTTGCAGGCTGCGCAATTTCCACTCCCATGGTGGGCAATGGTAGCCGACTGAGAGCATCCGCACAGTTCTCGGCGCCTGGCCTGTAGCGGATGGCACGAGTGCCCACCTTTGTATGCGGGCTGAGGCATTAGTATTTATCCCCCTGTTTTCAGCTAACAGGGATATGAGGGGCTTGTGATCGGTTTCCAGCTCAAATTTGAGGCCAAACAGACACTGATGCATTTTCTTTACCCCGAACACACACGCTAAAGCCTCTTTCTCAATCATAATGTAGACCCTCTCAGCCTTAGACAAGCTCCTGGAGGCATCGGCGACAGATTGCAACTTCCCCGCAACGTTAGCTTGTTGTAATACACACCCGACTCCGCACGGCGATGCATCACATGCTAGCACAAGTCTTTTACACAGGTTATACAATACAAGCAGCTTGTTGGAGCATAAAATGTTCCTGGCTTTCTCAAAAGCAATTACTTCATTTTTTTCCCCATACCCAGTTCTCACCTTTGCGCAATAACACATGTAGGGACTCTAAGAAGGTGCTTAGCCCCGGTAGGAAGTTACCAAAATAGTTGAGGAGTCCCAGGAACGACCACAGCTCTGTGACGTTCTGTGGCCTGGGCGTGTTCCTGATAGCCTCTGCCTTGGCATCTGTGGGCCGAATGCCGTCCGCTGCGATCTTTCTCCCCAAAAACTCCACTTCTGTTGCATTAAGACGCATTTCGACCTCTTCAGCCGCAACCCTATGCGATCCAGTCACTGGAGGACCTCCTCCAGGTTTTGTAGGTGCTTGACGGTGTCCTGACCCGTGACCAATATGCCGTCCTGAAAAACCACCATGTGTGGTACCGACTTGAGTAGGCTCTCCATGTTTCTCTGGAAGATCGCTGCAGCCGACCGAATTCCAAATGGGCATCTGTTGTAGATGAACAGTCCCTTGTGCGTGTTGATGCAGATGAGGCCCTTCGAAGACTCCTCCAGCTCCTGCGTCATGTAGGCCGAAGTCAGGTCGAGCTTGGTGAACATCTTGCCTCCTGCTAGCGTCGCAAATAGGTCATCTGCCTTAGGTAGCGGGTATTGGTCCTGTAGCGAGAAACGATTAATAGTTACTTTATAATCGCCGCAAATCCTGACCCTGCCATCACCTTTGAGTACTGGAACAATCGGGCTGGCCCACTCGCTGAATTCCACTGGGGAGATGATGCCCTCGTGTTGCAGCCTGTCCAACTCGATTTCCACTCTCTCCCTCATCATGTGAGGTACCGCTCACGCCTTGTGGTGAATGGGTCATGCCTCTGGGACGAAATGGATCCGCACCTTCGCCCCGGAAAAGTTTCCAATGCCTGGCTCAAAAAGGGAAGGAAATTTGTTAAGAACCTGGGTACATGAGGCCTCATCGACATGTAATAGCGCTCGGATGTCATCCCAGTTCCAGCGGATTTTGCCCAGCCAGCTCCTTCCAAGCAGTGTGGGGCCATCGCCCGGGACAATCCAGAGTGGCAGTTTGTGCACCATGCCTTTGTAGGTGACCTTGACCATGGCGCTACCCAGGACAGTGATAAGCTCTTTGGTGTACATTCTCAGTTTCATGTGGATGGGGCTCAGGGCTGGTCTGGGTGCCTTGTTGCACCACAGTCTCTCAAACATCTTTTTACTCATGATGGATTGCCTAGCGCCAGTGTCCAGTTCCATGGCTACGGGTAAAACATTGAATTTTACATTTAGCATTATAAGTGGACACTTCGTCGAAAATGTGTGCACTCTGTGTACTTCAGCATCTGCCTCCTCTCTCTGAGGCTTTGATCCACCATGAACCGATCTTCCTCTGCCACGTGGTGGTTAACAGGTTTTGCAGAGCTAGCAGCTCGTCTGTAAGCTCATTGGAGGTGCCCCATTGTTCCACAGCTCTTGCAAGCATACCCTTTGAAGCGGCATGAATAGGCTGAATGGAAGCCTCCACAACACCAGCAAGGTGTGAATTGCCTTGCTTTCATCCTTTGTTGCGGACTCTGAGTCATCTGGGTCACCTGAGGCCTGCTGGCAGTTGCAGACTCGCGATTTCTGCCCTGTACATTTCTGCTCGCAAACACAGTTCCAGTTAATTTATGAACATTGCTAGCACTTGTGTGCTGAGAGATTTATTTGGTGTTATCACTGGTGGACATAAACGCCTGTGCTATCGCAATGGCCTATTGAGGGTCAGTGTCTCATGTTTTCATATGATGGTCTCGTGGCCAATGCCCAGCAAAAAAAAGTCTCTGAGCATTTGCTCCGGGTAGCCATCAAACTCACATTGTCCTGCAAGTCACCTTAGCTCAGCGACATAGCTCGCCAATTCCTGACCTTCAGATCGCTGGCATGTGTAGAACCGATACCTCGCCATCAGCACGCTCTCCCTCGGGTTAAGATGCTCTTGAACCAGTGTATGCAGCTCCTCATATGACTTATCTGTGGGTTTCACCAGAGCCAGAAGATTCTTCATGAGGCTGTAGGTCGGTGCCCCGCAGACCGTGAGGAGGACCGCTCTCCTTTTTGCAGCGCTTCCTTCTCCGTCCAGCTCATTGGTTACAAAGTACTGGTCTAGCCATTCGACATAGGCTTCCCAGTCCTCACCCTCCGAGAACTTCTCCAGAATGCCCACAGTTTGCTGCATCTTTGTGTTGGATTCGTATACTCGTCGCCAGTTGTTGTGTTCCTAACACAGATGAGACTGCACACAGGGAGGTTAAAGTAACAGTGACCTCAGTCTTTATTAAGACACTCCAGAATGAGGAACAGGCCTTAGGGGCTGGCTTATATAGAGTGCTCCCAAGGGATGCTGAGATCCCTTGGGACTTCAGGGGATGCACTCCCTGGTGACGGAATATGGGAGTGCATGCTTTACAGATACACAACAGTAAGTTTCCCCGTTGGATCTCTTCATTTTGGCTTGGCCTAATCTGATCTTTAGTTTTGGGGGTGGAGCCTTGGCCTGCACCAAAAAGATCAGGCTGCCATGGTAATCAGGACACAATGCAAGCTGAGGCTGCAAAGTGAAGCATACAGCCAGCTCCCAACACATTAAAAGAATTGAAAAACACAGCAGCAACTTACCTCCAACTGTCTGGTCTTCTCGGTCACCGGTTTGTCACTCTCTCTTACTCTGACCGAGAATGGGACCGGACTGTGTGTGTGAACCAGCGAACGAGAATGGGACCGGAGAGCCTTTGGGTGGGGTTGGAGGTAAGTTGCTGCTATGTGTTTTTCAATTCTTTTAGTGTGTCCGAGCATCTGCTGCGCTGCTTTCCTTACCTGTGCCGATTTCCTCAACTCCGGGGAAGAATTTTCAAGACAGGCACATACATTGGCCTAATCAGAACTGGAGTAACTCTCAGCTGGCCAAACTTCACTAAATGGCTGAAAGTGGCATAGGTGACTGGTTACGCCCCATTTGTCTGAAAAAAAAACGGACTTAAAAAATTCGTAACTAACTGAGTTACGCTGGTGCAAATTGATTGGGGAAACTGGGGATTTTTAAGTTAGGCCAGAAAAAGCAGCCTGCTCCAAAAGAAATGATGCAAATACTGGGGAAAATTGAGGCCACTGTGAGGGCCAGCACAGAACTAACGACCTGAGCATCTGCCCTGCTGTCATGGTGCACTTCCCTGGCCCACTCACAACTAATAAAAGCTCACTCACAACTGATGTCTGAGCTTGGGTGCCAGTCATACTCAGGGCTGCCAAGGTAAGGATCCAGAGCCTCACCTATACTCTGAATGGGCTGCTGGGGATTTATTTTAGTACAAGATAAAAGGGATTTATCCGCTCGGCAAAACCTGTTATATATGTAAACCTGTATATACCTTGTGTAGCCACCAGAGGGCTCATCCCCTGGAGTCCCACGGGGTCCCACAATCTCTTGGGAGCACCTGTACTTAAGGAGGCCTCACAGGCTGGAGAGGCACTCTGGAGACCTGCAATAAAAGACTAATGTCACACTTTACTTTGAGCTCACAGTATCCAGTCAGACTCTTTATTTATACATAACACCCAAAAGCCGAATCTTCTGTGTTAACATCACCACATGAATCTGAGACAGGAAGTAAAGCAAAATGGACAGGGTTCTTTTCCAGTTTCAACTATTATTAGGATAGAAACTGTTTACATAAACACTGGCTAATCAATGCTCTCTTTTATACCAATAAAGTTATAACAGATCACAATCTATATCCATTAGACCTATATTCACAATTGGTTTAATGAGAGTAACAAGATTGCTGTTTGTGGAGGAATAGTCACAGAATAAATAAGATTTGATTCCGCTCCAGATTCTCATTTGGCTGGTACTGGTTATGTATAGTTATAATGTTACCTCACAACGATGCTGTGAAGTGAGGCGCTTTAAATAATGAGGAGATCCTCAGGAATAGACTCTGCATGACAAATATAAGGCATTGTTGCCTAGTTTTAGTTAGTGGCTATCCCTTCAAATAGAGTAAATAGAGTCATTGGGGCCAAAATTCAGGGTCCGGATAAAGTCCGTTACTGCCGTTTTGCGGCGGCCATGCAGCGGAATCAAGTGACCGGCACGTTGCAGTTGATTGGCCGCCACGATCCAAATTCACCTCATAATGATAAATCTTTTAATGCAGAAACACACTGCCTGTGAAATGGTGGAATGCAAGTCTGTACCTACTGTTGCTCACATTGTGACATCGACTTCAGGTCAGGAGACCAGAGAGAGGCAGATTATCTCCTGATGGGTGAGGATAGGAAATAGATAGGCAGTACTCTCTGGGCAGCTTTTACACACCGGGTGGTTATTATAGAGCAACATTGACCAAAGGCCGAGGAACTGATCACCTTCTTGTCCTCTCCACTAGGGAACGGTTTATGTCTGAGGCAATCTAGACGCATTGTCCCATTACAAGTTGTTTTAAATTGTTTAGAGATAATTAGCTCATTCCTGTTCTGCCAGACAGTGAACTACAAGGAACCAGAACAGTGCTACATAGCCGCAGGAAGTCATTCTATTTCAGGATGTGGAAAGTTCCATCTCCAGAAACGTTGTTTAGGGCAAAATGAAGGAAATAAAAGAATGAGCACAATTAGAAGTCTGCACCATTTGAATATTGAACAAAGAGCATTGAGTAGTTGGTAGAGTACAAAAAAGGCACATGTAAATTATATACGATGTCGATCTTCAGTTATGCAACTGCAGAGAAATAGTAGTACTCTTTCGTTTAAGGTTAAGGGAGTCGGCTCCTGTTGTTTGTGAACACCGAGTACCCCAGGATTCTTTCCCATTTGTGTACACTCCATATTTAATAACCAAGCCAATTCATTTCACAAGTAATTTGTGCTCAACCAATTTTATTTCAAATGTAATTTCCATTTTAAAATTTGCATAAAAAACACAAAAGCACAGCAAACATTAAACCATATCATTTCCATAAGAAACATTGGAATGATGGCATGACATTACATTAACTAAAAAAACACATCTTAATCTTAACAGAATAGTTTATAGACATATAGTGCTAACATGCATCTGAAAATATTTAAATATTTATTTAGTTAACAGAACAATAAAACATTTCCTCTCTAAGTAGGATTTTTGTCAGTATCTGCTTCAGTTGGAGGAGCAAACACTCCTTTCACAGCCTTACTGCTCCAAGACTGGCCAACAGGGCTCATTTGAGCTCACTAATACGAAATGCTCCACTTAATGGCTTGGCTGAGATTCACACAACTCAGCACAACCATGTCAAGGAATAGACTCAAGCTTGCCCACCTCTATTCAGACAAAGCTACTGGATAAAAAAAATCCCCTCTATAAATAGACAAATAAACAATTGTAGGGGGTGGTGTTTTGGTCAGGTTTCTCTGACTCCTTGGCGTTTTCGAGGCACCCCACACCCTGGATTCTAGACTGCGGACTGATTTGGGGGTTGTGAGAAACTGAGACAGAGTCAGTTGGGTAGGATGCAAAACTGGTTTTATTGTGTTCAAACAGAGTAAAAAAGCACGTTTTTAATAATCACAGTAATCAGGTACAAATGGGGAGAAATGGCAACTCAAATGCTCTATATTTGGGAAGAACACATAACACATATAACAGATTAAAAGAACACAGTCCTCCCACCTCCCAAAATACTTATACACTAAACCTGGAAGGGGAAAACACACAAGAACATCAACAGGTAGGAACAGTAAGAAAAACCCAACCTCCCAGACTCACTATCTAGCTAGGTTAGAACTCTGGGGTTTCAGGGACCATGCTCACCAATTCCCTTTTGACAGTTCCAACTCCGGGGTTCGCCTTAGTTGTCCTGGTCCTGTTCCAAACTCTGGAGTTCGCCTTAGTTGTTCGGGTTCTGTAGTCTGTACCCCGGACCTTGTTGTGGACTTCAACCTGCATCACTTCTTCAGTTGGGCTGAGTCCGCTGATGTGGTAAGGTGCATATTGGACCTGTGGGGTGAGTATTCACTTTTCCTTGGTCAGGGTAGTCTTAAAAGTTCCATTAGGTAATGTTTTACCCCTTGGTAGCATTGGACCAGCTTGTAGAGTGGAAACATCTTCGTTTTTTCTTTGGTTTTGTCGGGTTGGTTCCGGTTGACTGTTTGATTGGTCGCGATGGTCCGAAACTTTCCGATAGTCGTTTTGAAAGCCTGTTTGCTGTCATGGTACTGTCCTTCTGGGTTTTAGAGATTCCTTTCGCCGATGTTTTGGGGTCCCACTTTTCAAGGCTGGTGTTAACCTTATGCAACAAGATTGCTATCTCAATAGTGTCTCTAGAAGCACCCCTAACTGCCAGAACAGGCCTTCAATTATACTAAAACAGGCTTCCTTATCTTCACGCCAAATCAGTTCTTGGGCTTTGTTTAAACTGTTCTGTCCATTGATTTTCAAATGTCTCCTTTGTCAGTGTTTTTGGTGGGCTAGTCAGCAGTAACTCGATTTGGGTGTGATTATGAGCTATCACTGGTTTTGCATTGTTTTAGGATTGTCCAGTTTCCTGGCCATCTAGTTGGGCCTATGATTTCCATAGTGGTTGATTGGGTAATTGGCTTCTTGCATAATTTGGATGAGTTCTGTAGTTTAGATAATGGCTGGTAATTTGATTATCTCTTAGGGGGTGAATTGGTGCTGCATAGTTCCCCCAGACAGTCTGGGATACTTAATACACAAATTTGCTTCACAGAGATTAGCCCCACCTCCTGTATTCGGTAACTCTTTTTCGCAGCCAAAATGTTGTAGAATCTTAAAATTGATATGCTCCTTCCCATAGATGTTTAGGGGATCGAATGTGCGAGGTTGCAGCCCCTATTCCGTTATTTAAAGGGGCTGCTCCTCAATTTCTGGTTGCACTTCAGTCCCACACTCCTGATCTTTGAGCACCCTGTGCGGAGGGGAGCGGGTAGGTCCGAGGGCCTCCTCGTAGGACTGCTCCTGGGCACGGTCAAGGGTGCCATCAGCCGGTCCAGGCAGCGGGCGGTCGAGGGGGTCGTTCAGCCTGACTGCCTGCCTCTCTTCCGCGCCTACATCCGGGTGTCCTTGGAGATGGAGCACGCAGTGTCCACCGGTACGCTCGTGGCCTTCCATGAGAGGTGGGCACCGGAGGGACTGGAGTGCATTATCACCCCCGGCAACCAAATTTTAATTTGATTTTACATGTTTTAAAGTTTAATTTGTTTTAATTGCCGGGTTTTTAGTGTTCCCCTCCCTTTTATAGGGGGCACTTGTAAAATATGTAATTTTAATGCCCCCCAAAAAAATAAAAAAAAAACAAAAAAAAGAAAAAAGAGGGCAGTTAAAAGTGTCTGGAGTGTCCCCCAGATTGGGGGGCACTCAATCTAATGTTTATTTTGTCCCCCCCCCTAAAAGAGTTGTATAGGTGGACCAGCCCGCCTGCAATTTCTGCAGTCTGGAAGAGTCCGTGTTCCATGTTTATATGAAGTATTATGGAGTATGGAAACTATTCCATTATTTAAAGGGGCTGCTCCTCAATTTCTGGCTGCACTTCAGTCCCACACTCCTGATCTTTGGGCACCCTGTGCGGAGGGGAGCGGGTCGGTCCGAGGGCCTCCTCGTAGGACTGCTCCTGGGCACGGCCAAGGGTGTCATCAGCCGGCCCAGGCAGCGGGCAGTCGAGGGGGTCGTTCAACCTGACTGCCTGCCTCTCTTCCGCGCGTACATCCACGCCAGGGTGTCCTTGGAGATGGAGCACGCGGTGTCCACCGGTACGCTCGCGGCCTTCCGCGAGAGGTGGGCGCCAGAGGGACTGGAGTGCATAGTCACCCCCGGCAACCAAATTTTAATTTGATTTTATATGTTTTAAAGTTTAATTTGTTTTAATTGCCGGGTTTTAGTGTCCCCCTCCCCTTTTATAGGGGGAACTTGTGTATATATATATGTGTTTTAGCGCCCCCCCAAAAAACTACAAAAAATACAACAACAAAAAAAAAGGGCCTGGAAAAATGTTTGGAGTGTCCCCCAGATCAAGGGGCACTTGATTTAACTGTTTATTTATTTTCCAACAAAAAGAGTTGTATAGGTGGATCAGTGGGGGAGATTGGAATCAAATAATCTGATTGAGAAGTTGAGATGGTGCAGATATAATTGAAATCAAAACTCAGCTAGCCCATTGTAAACTGAATCTCCAGGTGAGATTAATTTGACTGTAGGCATTCTCATATACCCAATATTTACTGTAATATTGATGCTGGTGCTATTTTTAAATTACTGTATTTTACAAATAAGTATCTAACCTATTGTTGATGTGTGGAAAATGTTGTTTCTAATGTGCTAAATGGATGTGCTCATTCCAACTGAAGGACACCAATGCTTTGCAATGGAACATATTTTCCACCTTAGGCACCAGTCTTCACATGAAACATTCCCAGGTTCAGATGCGGAATGAAGCTACCTTTGTTGTGCTCCAATAATCCACTTTAACCGCTAACCTCAAAAGAGCACTTTCTATTGTACCAGTTTGATTTTTTCACTTCTTATAATAGGACTGGTGACTTTTCTGACTGAGATTGCCAGTTCATCATCAAATTGTGCTAATTTATGGCAGTTTCCGGCTAGGAACTGGATAGAGACTGTTCCAACGCACTTCACCAAAGACCTTAAAATTGACAGGGAAAAGGTCCCTTTCATTCCACCTATCTGGATAATATTTGAAATCGGTTCCATTGCTAACTCAATGCACCACAAGGCCCCTTTAAAATCATCAGGATTTAATCTACTCCACATAGAACATAGGAACAGGAGTGGGCCATTTAGCCTCAAGCCTGTTCCTCCATTCAATGAAATTATGGCTGATCTGCGACCAAACTCCATATACCTGCCTTTGGCCCATATCCCTTAATATCTTTGGTTAACAACAATCTATCAATCTCAGATTTAAAATTAACAAATGGTCTAGCATCAATTTCCATTTGCAGAAGAGAGTTCCAAACTTCTACCATCCTTTGTGTGTCGAAATGTTTCCTAATTTCACTCCTGAAAGGTCTGCTGAAAATTTTTATACTACGTCCCCTTGTCAGACACATCAACCAGCGGAAGTAGTTTCTATCTGTTCCCCTTAATACTTCGGAAATTTTGATCAAATCACCCCTTAACCTTCTAAATTCCAGGGAATACAACCCTAGTTTGTGTAATCTCTCCTCATAATTTAACCCTTGGAGTCCGGCTATCATTCTGGCAAATCTACGCTGCATCCCTCCAAGGTCAATATATCCTTCCTAAGGTGTGGAGCCCAGAACTGCTCACAGTACTCCAGGTGTGGTCTAAACAGGGCTTTGTATAGCTGAAGCATAACTTCTACCCCCTTATATTCTCATCCTCTTGATATAAAGGCCAGCATTCTATTAACCTTTTTGGTTATTTTCTGTACCTGTTCATGACATTTGAATGATCTATGTACATGGAACCCAAAGTCTATTTGGACTGCCACTGTTTTTAGCTTTTCACCATTTAGAAAGTATCCTGTTCTATCCTTTTTAGGTCCATATTTACAATCATTCCATCATTCCATTTGCCATCATTCTAAGTCCAACATGACTTAGAATGTTGGCAAACAGCTTCCAGCTTTTTCTGCGGTGAGAAAGGTATGTCCAACAAATCCTTGGGGATTAAAATGCAATGTCCAGATAATGTCCAACAAATCCTTGGGGATTCAATGCTGACAGCCCATCCGCTTAATCTATCAATACCTCTTTGTAATGTTATGCATTCATCTTATAATGCCACCTATCTTTGTGTCATCAGCAAATTTGGATATGTGGCTTTCTATCCCATCATCTAAGACGTTATAAATACGGTGAATAGTTGAGACCGCAACAAAATCCTTGCAGGACACCACTAGTCATATCCTGCCAATTAATGTACCTGCCCATTATCCCTACTCTCTGTCTCCTGCCGCTCAGCCAGTTTCCTAACTAGGTCAATAATTTGCCCTCAGTTCCATGGGCTTAAACTTTAGTTAACAATGTATTATGAGGGACTTTATCAAATACCTTCTGGAAGTCCATGTAAATAACATCCATAGACATTCATTCCCCTGTCCACTACTTTAGTCACCTCTTCAAAAAATTCAATCAGGTTTGTCAGGCATGACCTACCCATTACAAATCTATGCTGGCTCTCTCTGACCAGCTGAGAATTTTCAAGGTGTTCAGTGACCTTATCCTTAATTATAGACTCTAGTAATTTCCCAACAACTGATGGTAGGCTAACTGGTCTATAATCCTTTGCTTTCCCTTTGCACCTTTCTTAAATAGCAGAGTGACATGTGCAATTTTTCAATCTAAAGGAACAGTGCCCGAATCGAGAGAACTTTGAAAGATTATAGTTAGTACATCTGAAATGTGCTCATCTACTTCCTTTAAAACCCTGGTCCTGGAGATTTGTCACATTTTAGTGCCATTATTTTCTTCATTACTGTTAATTTTTTAATGTTAATTTTGGTGTGTCCCTGATCCTGATTCATTCTTAGTTTCCTTGGGATTTCCGGCAAGCTGACCTCTTCCTCTACTGTAAATACCAGCACAAAGTAATTATTCAACATGTCCGCCATTTACTTACTTTAATTGACAATATCACCATTATCAGTTTTCAACGGGCCAAAATTGCTCCTGGCCACCCTCTTTTTCCTAATATAACTGTAAAAATTGTTGTGTTGATTTTGATATCTCTTGCTAGTTTCTTTTCATGCTCCCTTTTGTCGCTCCATCTGTTTTTTCACCCTTTGCTGTGCTTTGTATCTTTCCCATTCACCAGAATCTGTGCTATTTGTTGCATTTTTGTCCCTTACCTCTTTAGTCATCCATGGCTGTTTTTTGGCAAGTAGTGCTCTTGTCCCTTAGGGGTGTAAAGTGATTCTGTACCACGTTAAAAACTTTTTTGAACACCTCCCAATGATCTTCTGTCATTTTACCCATTAACTGATTTGCCTAGTTTACTGAGGACTGTCTCTGTCTCATCGCATTGAAGTCAGCCTTACCTAAATCTAGAATCTTAATAGCTGTTTCACGTTTTCACTTTCAAACACTACTTTGAACATGATAATGTTATGATCGCTACTAGATAAATGTTCACACACCATTAGGCAGTCAACTACATCTGGCTGACTACTCATTACTAAATGTAATATAGCATTCTTCTTGATGGTTCTAGGACTGTTGCAGAAAACTATCCCGGACACACTCAAAAAACTCACTACCTTTCTGATATGTGCTAGTCTGCTTATCCCAATCTATATGAAAGTTAAAATCCCCCATTAAAACCACTTTGTCTTTCTACATGCTTGTCTAATTTCTGCATTTATACAATCTACCACTGCACAGCTGCTACCAGGGGGCCTGTACACAACTCCCACTACAGTCTTAAATCCTTTCCTAGTTCTTAATTCTACCCATAAAGTCTCCACTGCCAGCTACCTCTCGTGATATCCTCTCTTATCATTGAAGCGATTTCATCCTCAATCACTAAGGCAACTCCTCCCTCTCTACCATTTTTCCTATCTTTCCTGTAGACCTTGAAACCTTTTATATTTAGTTCCCAGCCCTGACCGTCATTGTAATAAGTGAATACCTCATAGGAATTTGAAATACTTAACGCAAACAATATTCAAATGGCCTTATATCAGAGGATAATTATTCTCTATTTATTACATAATTAGTCAGAATTTACCCATAGGGGTTTAATTTTCTCACTCCTGTACTGTTTTTAGTACACTAGTTATTGTATTTGTATTAATCCCATGTCAGTGCTATTTTAACAGTTGTTAACCTGTTTCATTTAAATGGTTTAATGGTTGCATTAAAATAGAACAGAGGGTGTGAATACAAACATCCTGTATACTCAAAATAGCATAGTTCCATTTTCAGTAGGAGAGACTCTTTATTTTGTACCCTTGGTGCTTTCTCACTTCCATGGGGTCAGCATGGTCTAGGTCACAGATTATATGGCTGCGGTTGATGCTGCTCGATATCACCTGACAGGAGTCATTTCTTACAGGGCAAGTTTCCTTCTCTTGTAAAAAGTGCTGTGTATTATCTGTCTGCACAGCCGTTCACCTGGATACTGGCAAAACCTCTAATTAAAGCATCAGTCAAGCCTTGGATTTAAACTTAAGACCAGCCTGGTATAGCCAGAACTACCAAGACAGTCCTCTAGCAGGCTGCAGGCAAGTCTAATAGCCACATCAAATATTAATAAGAACATCTTGAAAAATTCTAGCTGACTACTTTCTCTTGGCCCTGGAGCAGTAATTTGTGAAATAATCCTTCTAGATTTGATGCTTTGCATTCTCATTACTCATGACAGACTTTACCACTTTTAGTTCGCCCTCTTTGGTGCAGTAAATGGTAGAAACCATTCACCAGGGTCTGCTAAATAAATATATACCAAATAAAATTATAAATATGTAAGTAAAATCAAAGGCAATTTAGACCTTACACTTGATTTAACTTATGTGACATGCAGAGCATAAAGGGCGATGCCCACAAATTACATTTTTTGCACTTGATTTAAGGCAATAGACAGCGTTCACAGTCTGTATGAATCGAGACAGAGAAGTAATGTAGTAAAAGAAAAGAAAGACTTGCATTAATACAGCGCCTTTCACAACCTCAGGATGTCCCAAAGCGCTTTAAAGCCAATGACGTACTTTTGAAGTGTAGTCACTGATGTAATGTAGTCACTATTGGAAAAAAAACAAAATGCATCCAAAACAAGCTGGTGGTTGAAGCATTGTCATTCAAACTATACCTGTCGATGCTACAGCTGCTAATAGAATTTTCTCAACAAAAAGTACTGAATGATGAGTGAAATGTAAGATAATATGACATACACAAGTGAGTCAGTTCAATTCTTTTGATCTACAAACCATATATATGTGTATGCAGGCATATTCAAATACCTCTGAAAGCAAATGTCAGCATATAATCTACATCCATACTTCCATTAGTCAGTGAAATAAACCAATTGCTTCATTGAAAAATGATTTGGTCAAAGCAGTCTGTAACAAAGGGTTATCAGGACAATTCTCATTGGCTGATGAGAGCAAAAGGCATGAGGCTTTAGCTAATTCTGATCATGTGTTTTGTGATAACTCTTCCAATGAGCTGATGTTGCAATTAACTTTCAGATTTCTTCTTCTATGATGTATGTTTTCTGCTAGGTTGTATGGGGCCTGTGAAGAACAGCTGCATCACAACCTCCATACTCACACACAAGCCTGTGACTCGTCAGAAAACCTGGGGTGGTGCAGAGACAAAAGGGTTTGTTTTGCGTGGGAGTGGATAGTGGATAAATTAGTTTCAGTTAGTAGGTGCTGATGTGTGCAAAAATTGGAGGTTTAATGACAGCAAAAATGCCATTTTGATTTTGTTTTGTTAGTCGCAGCACACAGAGCAGTAGTAAAGTTTGGATCCTCACTATGTGTTAATGGGACAGGTTTTTTTTTAATGCAAAAAGAACATATGGCAGGGGAGGCATGGCAGATTAATCAGCCCACCTTTGGCAGCGATACTGTAAGTGCATTGTGCCTGATGGGGTAACTAACCATTATGTTTTAGCTATATTTTTCCAGCACAAAACACATGCAAGCCATTTTGACTACAATCAAATGGATTTTCCAGCAGGGCACACAAGACTGGTGCTAGAAAATGCAGCTGATTTCTGAAGCCTAACTGCAAACCCTGATGTTAAATCTTACAGCACTGTGGTAGGGTTTACTTTTCCAGATATTTCTGGGCTCCAGGGACCCCACAGAATGTACTTATTCCCATCTTGATGCATTTTTATATATATAACAAGTTGATCTGAGCATATTATGTGATTCTGCAGACTTGGAGTTTTCAAATGAGGGAAAAAGATGCCTTTAATGTCACAACATTGGACACTTGGCTAACTTTATTCCAACAACATTAGCATCTGTTTGTGCCTTTCCATGAGCCTAAAACTTAAGAAAGTGGTTTCCCATAAACAATTGTCATTTTCCTGGACCTGCCTACAGTCTAAAGGTACATTCGCACAACACTAGTGCTGCTACTAAATGGTGCTGCTTCACACCAACGCTACAGTGTAAATACAGCCTGACTCCAGAGTCGGGATCCGACATTCACCATAGTGAGACCCCAAGAGGAGGGAGACTCACTCTGCTTCATTTCAGAGTCACTTCATGTCTTGACACCCAATTTATACACAAGTTTAATGTCAGTGTGAAGCCAGTAAATTCAACCCAAACTAAAAATGGACCATCCTGTGAAAATCTAATTATATTCTGTGTGGTAAAAAAACACAGGGTCAACAATAGAATCAGAATTATTTTACAAATGTGCTCAAATTGATGTAATTTGTTTTGTTATCGATCTTATATAATGCCGATCTATTTTTCTTGGCATTGTGGGCACAGATCAGTTGTCTTGCATATAAACAAAAAATGCTGGAAATGCACAGTGGATCTGTCGGGTCTGATAAACATTTTGAATCAAATTGTTGACTTGTCTTTTCTCTTTACAGATGTTGATGAACCTGGTGTGTTTTTTTTTCAGCGGTTTTGGTTTTATTTCTGGTTTCCAGGAATCCTAGGATTTTCTTTTTTTTTCATTTTCTCTCAGTCATTCAGTCATCTTTCACCAGCTTGCACTCCCTCTTAATCCTGGAGTAAGGGCCAATGCTGTCATCAAAAACAAAGTCCCACAGCACACGAACCCAGGAAGAGTGCTGGGGCAGATTGTCATAGTACTCGGGAGCGATCACCTTCACCTAAAGGGGAAAAAAAATCAATGACAAGGTTCACAAAGTTCAAGATGGAAACTTAACGTTTATCAAAGTTAGTAGTTGGTATATGTTGTTGAGTCAGTTTAAATGGATCAATAATCTATATTATTTATTGGTGCATGTCTCAATTTAGAGGGAACATTTTCTCTCTGTGTATCAAAATTATAAATCTGTCATTACAAAAGGGGTTATGACTTTGTTAGATTTAGTGAAAAATGGAAACCTTCCCCTTTAGCGGTTAGTAATCAGTGACCATGAGTAGGTAACCGCAATCCTTTCCATACTAAATACCTTCTGCAAATTTTCAGAATAGGCACTTGTAATTCAATACACAATCAGCTGACTAGAATGATTGAAAATCAGAATAAGCAAAATGCAAAAGTTCGAAGTCCCTTCTGCAAAAATACGTTCAGTTGGCAAAACCAGTGACTGGTTTACAGCCGGTAAAACAATGTGGAACAAGTTTTTCAAGTGAATTTTCCAGTCCTTTATTTACTCATTATCAGTAAATTGCAGGCACAGACCAACACGATGTCCCGGTTTTATGGTTTTTTAAACAGCTATTGAGGCCTCCTAATCTAAAACACCAAACTTCTGCCAGCATCTATATAATGAAGAACATGCTGTTACAAATTCTACAGTGCTTGAAATCCTTCAGAGGCCTTTATCCAGCTACAGTATCCATTCAAAAATCTGGGACTGAAGAGGGTTTCCCTTCCTTTAAAAAAAATTTTTTTTTTTTTAAAAGCACACAATGAAAAGGACAGGCTAAGCAGGATTTCCATTGAAACTCAATGATTCACCGACGGGAGAAAGCCGACACTCTGCAGCCAGGTCCAAGACGTAAATGGTGTTGGTAGCAATGGATCCATTGTTGGAGTTGGGGAAAACTGAACTGACCCAGACTGCAGGGCCTGCCTCTGTAAGGAGCAGGAACAGCTGGGCATGTGTCAGCACCAGTACAGTGGCAGTTTATACGTGTCAAACACACATTCCCAATCCTATTGGAAAGAAGCCAGACTCCTATGGCGTGTGGAGAATATGAAGCAAAGAAGAATGAGTGTTTGATTTTGTGTAACTGAGCACTGATTATTTGTCCTCTACTGGCCTAAACCTTGGCTATGCCTCGCTGACTGCAGGCCAAGTAAATAATGGGAGTTAGAAATGTATTGTTCAGCTTATTCTTGTGTATACTTGGCTAACTTTGCTATGTACTCCAGCCAACAGAAAGAGAATTGTACCTTCATTACCTGAAACTAAGTAAGTGGCACTTTATTATAGGTATTTTTCACAATAATTAGTAGTATCAAATTACCAATTTATATTTTTATTTTTTATAAAATTACATAGAATTTTACAGCACAGTAGCAGGCCATTCGGCCCAACAGATCTATGTCAGTACAAAAGCAAAATACTGTGGATGCTGGAATTTGGAATAAATGTCAATGTTTATGCTCCATGTGAGCCTCCACCCACCTTACTTCATCTCACCCTATCAACTTGTCCTTCTATTCCTTTCTCCCTCACGTTCTTATCTAGCTTCCCTTAATAATAATTCACATTCCAAAAAATGTTGGAACACCACTTAAAAAGTCACATTGACCATACCCAAGAATTCTGGTAAAAACATTCCACAGAAAACTACAGTCCATGGTCCATTTCCAGTCCTCAAATCTCTAGCAATCCAACCCACAAAACCCAGGCAACTCAGTTCTATTTGTGTTTCTGTAACTTATATGCTAGTTTGCCCTGTTTCAATGGGTTTGGAAAGAGCTGTTAGTGCTGCTGCCTCATTGAATAAACTCTACATCAGAACAGCTGAATCTGTTAGAACCATACCTTGAGATATATGTAGATTAATGCAAACACTCATTTAAACATGAGGGGCTGGATTTTCGGTTGCCTCACGCCTCAGCTAGTGGCCAGAGGGGGTGTTAATGGGAGCATAAGAGTTTACCGACCGGGAGCGCAGCGTTTAATGCCCCGACCGAAAATTCATTAGAGGCTCAAAGGGGGCGCAAACCATTAGCGCCTGTCTGCTGATGATCACTCCGATCATGACGTATTCCTGGTGCAATGCCCCAGGTTGCGCCCCGGTCGTAAAATTAGGTGCGGCCGCCTCATTTAGCAGCTGTCAAAAATAACATCTGGAAAAACAGTTGGTGCAGGCCTGCAGAGTTGTTACCTGATGGCTACTTAAAGGGACGAGGTCACAGACAGTGCAATGTTTACACAGAACACGGTGGTGAGCCTCTGAGTTTGCAGCGGCGGACAGAAATAAGAGTTCAGCTTAAGAAAAAGTGATTTTGAAAACTTGAAATGTGTGTATTACTATGCCGTGCCTTTAAGACTCGGCTTTTCCCGGGATCTGAATCGGAGTTCGACGCAGACGCAATTTAGCGCCAACATTTTCATTAGCGTCCCCTCAGCTCTGGTGTGCAAGGGCTGATTTAGTGCCCCTGTCAGCTCTTCGATTGATTCTGACGAATTTCTGGACGGGAGGTGCAAACATTTTCATGGCGCTAAAAGTACCGCTCCGCCTTGATTAACGCCGCCACAGAGACGGGACCGAATTTCTCCTCCTAGATCATCATCATCAGAGACAGTCCCTCGGAATCGAAGAAGACTTGCTTCTACTCTTAACATGAGTTCTTAGGTGGCTGTACAGTCCAGATATGTCTCCTGAGACTCCATGGTATGTACTGAAGCAGCTACAAGGACACGATTGGACTTCAGCTATATCTTGATCTTCGAATCTACTTTAATGCCACACCCAACTACCAGGATTTCCAGCTCTCCCATTTTCTTGCAATTCTCTAGGCCTCCCACTTTCTTGGTTATTTTACAACCCTTTTGGCTGGATTTGGGACTTTTTGGATTTCGGGACATTAATCGCGGTGGCGCGTTAAAGTTAGTGCCTGAAAATAATTTGTGTCACTAACTGCAAGTTTCAGTGAAAATGTAAGTTGGAGGAACATTGGCGTTAAGTCAGGTGTTACACAACGGGTTTTGTGTGCCCGAGCCGAAACTTGCAGCAGTAAAAAAGTTTCATTGTTATTTAGTGCCCTGCAACATAACGTATATTATATTGTTTTATTTTGGTGGAGGTGTTTTTGTGACTTTGTTGCAGTAAAATTTATGACACAACATTTGCCATTGGTGTCTTGTGCATCATTTCAACATTCACTGGAGATGTGCCTTTATGGGGGCACATAATGTGTCCAGTATTAGCTCTGTTATATATGTGGACTTTTATTTACTCTGTACAGCCACCAGAGGGCTCATCCCATGGAGTCCCAAGGGATCCCATAATCCCTTGGGAGCACAGGTATTTAAGGAGGCTTCACAGGTTGGAGAGGCACGATGGAGACCTGCAATAAAAGATTTTCACACTTTACTTTGAGCTCACAGTGTTCAGTCTGACTTTCTCCATACACAACAACTGCCGATGAGATACAGATAGCGAACCCAAAGATGCAGAGAACAGTGGAGAAATTTTCGGAGGGAGATAATTGGGAAACCTTTGTGGAGCGACTCGACCAATGCTTCATGGCCAATGAGCTAGCTGGGGAAGAGAGCACTGCCAAACGAAGGGCGATCCTCCTCATCATCTGTGGGGCACCAATGTATGGCCTCATGAAGAATCTGCTCACTCCAACGAAACCCACGGAGGAATCATATGATGATTTGTGCACACTGGTCCGAGAGCATTTGAACCCGAAGGAAAGCGTTCTGATGGCGAGGTACCGGTTCTACACCTACAAAAGGTCTGAAAGCCAGGAAGTGACGAGTTATGTTGCCGAGCTAGGACGCCTTGCAGGACATTGCGAATTTCAAAGACATTTGGAACACATGCTCAGAGACTTTTTCGTACTTGGCATTGGCCACAAAACCATACTTCTCAAACTTTTGACTGTAGAGACCTCAACCTTGAGTAAGGCCATAGCGATTGCCCAGGCGTTCATTGCCACCAGTGACAATACGATGCAAATCTTTCAGCACACAAGTGCTGCTACAATTACTGTGAACAAAGTGATGTTGTTTTCGAATCGTAACATACAGGGCAGGTCACACATACCTGAAGCTGCACGTCCACAGATGACTGAGTCCACCATCAAGGGTGATGAATGCAAGGCCATTAAAACCTTGTTGGCGCTGCAGGGGTCATCATTGTTTCCATTCATGCCAATTCAAAGAGTACGTTTGCAAGGGCTGTGGAACAATGGGACACCTCCAACGAATGTGCAGGCGAGCTGCTAAGCCTGTTAAACATGCAAACCACCATGTTGTAGAGGAGGACAGATCCACGGAGGATTACGACGAACCAGAGCCTCAGATAGAGGAGGCAGAGGTACATGGGGTGCACACATTCACCACGAATTGTCCTCCGATAATGCTGAATGTTGAACTAAATGGACTCGCGGTGTCAATGGAGCTGGACACGGGTGCCAGTCCATCATGGGCAAAAAGACTTTCGAAAGGTTGTGGTGCAACAAAGGCCTCAAGGCCAGTCTTAACTCCAGTTTGCATGAAACTAAGAACTTACACGAAAGAACTGATTCCTGTAATCGGCAGTACTACTGTAAAGGTCTCCTACGATGGAGCGGTGCACAAGCTACCACTCTGGGTGGTATCAGGCAATGGGTCCATGCTGCTCGGCAGCAGCTGGCTGGGAAAGATACGCTGGAACTGGGACGATGTCCGAGCACTATCGCCCGCTGATGACACTTCGTGTGCCTAGATCTTAAACAAATTTCCTTCGCTGTTCGAACCCGGCATCGGGAAATTCCAAGGAGCAAAAGTGCAGATCCACCTAATTCCGGGAGCGCAACCCATCCATCACAAGGCAAGAGCAGTACTGTACATGATGAGAGAAAGGGTAGAGATTGAGCTAGACTGGCTGCAAAGAGAGGGCATCATTTCACCGATTGAGTTCAGCAAGTGGGCCAGTCCTATTGTCCCAGTCCTCAAGGGAGATGGCACCATCAGAATCTGTGGCGATTACAAAGTAACTATCAATCGTTTCTCCCTGCAGAACCAATACCCACTACCAAAGACCGACGACCTCTTTGCAATGCTGGCGGGAGGAAAGACGTTCACGACGCTGGATCTGACTTCAGCCTACATGACGCAGGAACTGGAGGAATCATCGCAGGCTCTCACCTGCATCAACATGCGCAAGAGCCTTTTTTGTTTATAACAGATGCCCGTTTGGAATCCGATCAGCTGCGCCGATACTCCAGAGAAACATGGAAAGTTTACTGAAATCGGTCCCGCACACAGTGGTCTTCCAGGACAACATCGTGGTCACAGGTCGGAACACAGTCGAGCACCTACAGAACCTGGAGGAGGTTCTTAGTCGACTCAACCACGTGGGGCTCAGGTTAAAACGCTCGAAGTGCATTTTCTTGGTGCCTGAAGTAGAGTTCCTGGGGAGGAGGATTGTGGCGGACGGCATCAGGCCCACCAACTCGAAGACGGAGGCAATCGAGAACGTATCGAGGCCACAGAACGTGACGGAGCTGCGGTTGTTTCTGGGACTCTTGAACTACTTTGGTAACTTCTTACCAGGTCTCTGCAGACTGCTAGAACCACTACATGTCTTACTACGAAAAGGGGGCAAATGGGTTTGGGGCAAAAGCCAAGAAAATGCCTTTGTAAAAGCGAGAAAATTGTTATGCTCAAACAAATTGCTTGTGTTGTATGATCCATGTAAGCGTTTGGTACCAGCATGTGATGCGTCATCATATGGCGTCGGGTGTGTATTGCAACAAGCTAATGATTTCGGGAAGCTGCAACCGGTTGCTTATGCATCCAGGAGTCTGTCTAAGGCTGAGAGAGCCTACAGCATGATTGAAAAAGAAGCGTTAGCATGAGTCTACGTGGTTAAGAAAATGCATCAATACCTGTTTGGGCTAAAATTCGAATTGGAAACTGACCATAAGCCACTTATATCCCTGTTCTCCGAGAGTAAAGGGATAAATACCAACGCATCGGCCTGCATACAGAGATGGGCACTCACGTTGTCCGCATACAACTACGCCATCCGCCACAGGCCAAGCACAGAAAACTGCACCGATGCTCTCAATAGGCTGCCATTGCCCACCACGAGGGTGGAAATGGCGCAGCCCGCAAATCTAGCCATGGTTATGGAAGCATTTGAGAGTGAGCAATCACCCGTCACTGCCCGGCAGATCAAAACCTGGACAAGCCAGGACCCTTATTATCTCTAGTCAAAAGCCAAGGCTTTTTCGACAGCACCTCCCAAACCCGCAAACTTTACCACCTAGAAGGACAAGGGCAGCAGGCGCATGGGAACACCATCACCTCCAGGTTCCCCTCCAAGTTACACACCATCCTGACTTGGAAATATATTGCAGTTCCTTCATCAAAATCCTGGAAGTCCCTACATACAGCACTGTGGGAGTACCTTCAACACATAGACTGCAGCAGTTCAAGAAGATGGCTCACTACCACCTTCTCAAGGGCAATTAGGGATGGGCAATAAATGCCGGCCTTGCCAGTGATGCTCACATCCCATGAATAGATAACCAAAATACTTAAACGGTTGCCAGTCCTCAAAGTAGAAAAGTCACATGGTTTGGATGGGATGCATTCTAGGTTATTGAGGGAAGTAAGGGTGGAAATTGCAGAGGCTCTGGCCACAATCTTTCAATCCTCCTTGGATATTGGGGTGGTGCCAGAGGACTGGAGGATTGCAAATGTTACAGCCCTGTATAAAAAAAGGAATAAACCCAGCAACTACATACCAATCAGCCTAATGTCAGTGGTGGGGAAACTTTTAGAGACAATAATCCGGGACAAAATTAATTGACACTTGGAAAAGTATGAGCTAATAATTGAAAGTTAGCACAGATTTGTTAAAGGCAAATCATGTTTAACTAACTTGATCGAGTTTTTTGATGAAATAAAGGAGAGGAGAGGTTGATAAGGGGAGCACGGTTGATATTGTGTATGCAGACTTTCAAAAGGCGTTTGACAAAGTACCACATAATAGACTTGTCAGCAAAATTAAAGCCCATGGAATTAAAAGGAGAATGGCAGCATGGATACAAAATTGGCTAAGGGATGAAAAACAGACAGGAGGGAGGTATACAATGGTATTAGGACCACTGCTCTTTTTGATATATATTAATGACCTAGACTTGGGTATCATTTCAAAGTTTGCAGATGACCCAAAACTTGGAAATGCAGTAAACAATGAAAAGAATAGTAACAGACTTAAGGAGGACGTAGACAGTCTGGTGAAATGGGTAGACACGTGTCAGATGCAATTTAATGCAGAGAAGTATGAAGTGATTAATTTTGGTAGGAAGAATGAAGAGAGGCATCATGAACTAAATGGTGCAATTTTAAAGGGGGTGCAGGAACAGAGTGACCTGGGGATGCATGTACACAAATCTTTGAAGATGGCAGGACAAGAAGAGAAGGCTGTTAAAAAGCACATGGGCTTCTTGGCTATATTGATAGAGGAATAGAGTACAAAAGCAAGGAAGTTATGCTAAACCTTTACAAAATACCGGTTATGCCAATGGGCACCACATTTTTGGAAGGATGTCAAGGCCTTAGAAAGGGTGCAGAAGAGATTTACTGGAATGGTATCAGATATGTGGAGAGACTGGATAAGCTGAGTTATTCTACAAAGAGCAGATAAGGTTAAGAGGAAATTTGATAGTGGTGTTCAAAATCATGAACAATTTTGAAAAAGTAAATAAGCAGAAGTTGTTTCTAGTGGCAAAAGGGTCGGTAATCAGAGGACACAGATTGAAGGTGATTGGGAAAAGACCCAAAAGGCAAATGACAACATGCGACAGTGATCTAGAATGCACTGCCTGAAAGGGTGGTGGAAGCAGATTTAATTTTCAAAAGGGAATTGAATATATACTTGATGGGAACAAATTCACAGGGCTATGGCAAAGAGCAGGTGAGTGGCACAGACACGTTGGGCTGAATGGTCTCCTTCTGTGCCATATCATTCTATCTATGATTCTATATAAGGCACCAAACAAAAGGCCATTCCTTTAGTTGTCAGACTTATTTTTTTTTATTGTGTTTATGAACACAACAGTTTAAATGCCCAACACTGACTACATATGCTGGAATAAAGTGTCTTTTACAACATTGAGCCAATATTAATAAGGTCCTCGGAATGAACACCCGTGCTCCAACCATTCCCTGCGGTAGCGAGTTCCACATTACAACCACTCTCTGGGTAAAGAAGTTTTTTCTGAATTCCCCATTGGATTTTTGGTGACAATAGTGGTGTAATTAAATTTTTAGCGGTGTCATCTAATAACACTGGTGTCATATTTCTACTGTGAAAATGAAGTGTAAACAAATTAGCTCGGACTATTAGAAACTTTAAATCCAATTTTGACTATGGGTGAGGGGCGAGTCAGGCAGCAAATTGCCCTGATCTGGCTGGCGTGATATCAGGGAGATTTTAACTCTGCATACAATTAGTCAGCCTCCCACCTGAATCTGGCAGGAAGTGGCAGGAGCACAATATTGGGCAGCAGGAGGCCGAGGAACAGTCCTGGCACTTGGGTAAGTTGTGGGAGGGGGTTGAGAGGGCCCCACGATCAGTCGGTGGGTGGGGGGGGAGGTAGGGGGGCAGGGAAGACCCAGGGAAGACCCTTATGATGCCTGAATAAGCAGTCCTACTCCTCCAGGAAAGTAAAAAAAAAAGTTAAATGATTTGCCTTCTTGGACCCCCTCTGGCCCCGACTCCTCTTGGCAAAAGCCACAATGGCTGCCCCAGTTAAAGTAGCAGTCAGGCCCCGATGAAGCCTGATCTGCATATTTAAAGAAGAACTCTGCCGGTTTCCAGCTGGTGTCCTTCCCTGCCTCTCAGAAGAGCAGGTTAAAATTGGAACCTGTGGGAAGAGAATGGGATCTCAGCAGGCATGTCCCATGGACAATTTTAACTACCCGCCTGGTTTCTTTGTGTTATCACAAACCCGTAATACATTATTGAGTTCTAACGAAGGGGCTACACTCAAAGGTTAAGTCCTCTGTCCTTTCCGCAGTTGCTACCTGACCTGCTCAGTGTTTGCAGCATTTTCTATTTGTGTTTCCGATTTCCAGTATCTGCATCTTTTTTTTTTCTTTTTTCCTTCATGTATTCTATGTGATGCAAAATATACCAGTAAACTAAATAATGAAATAAGTGGCTTGATATTTAAAAATGCAGGTGATTATTATGGAAATTAAGGCAAGTTGGCAGGTCTGACCTAAGCACATCTTACTTTGTCTATTCAGGCAGCTTTTAATTGTGTATACTTTACACACAATAAAGTTTACTTCAGAAACAACTCCTGCATGCACATTGTTTTTTGATCCTCAGTAACCAGCAGGAATTCACTCTGCACCTGGAACATGCATAGTGGAAAGCAGTTTTAAAGGTTGGACTTCAATCAATGTTGCCTGTAGCAGTAGCATGTCCCTGAGCAAAGAAGTTCACCGTCAACACCATGTAGTATGACAGGGCTCATTTGGAAACAAAGAAAAAAACATGCTGCATTCGTGTTAGATAGCAGTTTATTGCATACATTTACTCACATATATTCTTTGTGAAACCATTATACATTTTGATTAAACAGGGCTTGAGAGGGAAATAAATTGACTGTTTATGGTTTCTTTCCATTGTTGCCAAGATACCACCCCTTCACCTTTACCCGCAGGTTTGAGCTGCTTCAATCTGGACGGAAGCACCAATGAACTGCTATGCTTCAGATATTCTTAGAAAATGTATTCCCTTTTTATTGCCTAGCGATGTCTCATAACAAATGCTTGGAAAACCTTCAGCAGAGTTGAGTGGAATCACTTGGTTGATTTTAGTCCTGACTTTATTCAGTGGGTTAAAATGCTGAATCGAGCTCCTTTCATCTCAGTTAAATTGAATAGTATGATTTCCCCTACTTTTGAATTGGGCGAGGCATGAGGAAATGCTTACTTGAGGCAAAATATTACTTTTTGTAATGGCTTTGAAACATTTAAGGGCAAACTCCCCCATCCAGGATCTAAGATTAAAAGATAAAGAATGTACAATTTGCTTGTACATAAATGAGATTTTATTATTGCTACAAAATCCAAAGATGGCTGACTTGGGGGAAAATGATACGATCCTTTCATCTATCCAAGACTACTTTTACTTGTCTAAGGTCTCCCATTTTGAAGTATTATGCTCAAGGAAGGGGAGGTGGGTTTTGTCCTCTTCCTGGTGTTCTCAGTTGAATCTTGGGTTTACTCTGCAATTTGACTTGTGAGTGTGAGGTTCTGAAGATCTCTGTTTTTCTGCACCTCCCCCATCTCACCATATGGGAGTTAGGCCCCTGGCCCAAGCATTGCTTCATCTGCGACTGTGCCTTATCATCCCCATGTTACTAGTCGTCCATTTATCTCTCATTTCTATCCTCCTACAGTGAAGATATTGACTTCTCGGCCCTAATTACTCACTCAGTCCTTTGGAGACCTAAAAATCATGTCTGAAAGCTCTTCTCATGCAAATTCCACAATTTTCTATCATGGTTCCAACCACCCCTGACAATCTGAATAAGTTTCCTATGCGTCTCTCCGGCTTATTGATTTTCAAGACTCTGACCGTAATATCTTAATTTACATGAGCTTGTCATCTTACTGTGATCGCTTTAATCTTGGCTTTGATGTTGGTAACTTACTACTGTTGACATGTTAGTCATTCTGCTGTATATAGTGTGATGATCCATGCTACCATTAACCCTGTTAAATAGGCACTGTCATTGGCCATGGGAGGGTGAAGGTTGTTGCTTTGGTCATCATTTATTTTCATACTGAAAAAACAGTAACCCTTCCAAGATCAATCATTTTTAGCTGAAAAGAAGAATTACGCCAAACTCCAAATACTAAAAATTCCACAAAGTAAACGGTCAAAAAGCCACATTTTCTGGGGTGGGAGGGAATATTCTCACACCCTCATCCCCGCAAAAGATAAATCTCATCCTTTCAGCATTCACAGGCCCTTCAAAAATATCAAATTCCATCACTGATGCAAACTGTGTTTTTGTGTACTGTCATTTTATCTTTCCTGCAATATTAGCAAAAAAATCTATTGGGTACAGCCCTCAGCTTATGTTTCAAGCCTGTGGCCCTTTGGCATGAGGTTGATTTTAATCCTACTCGCTCAGCAAAAGCCTGGCAGGTGGGCAGTTAAAATCACCCTGGCTCTAACCTGCCCGAAAGCCGCCATGATCGCAACATCTGCAATTTTAACGTGCTCTCCTGAGCAGGCAGAACAGATACACGCCCGGAGCCAACAGGGTCCTTCTTTACATATGCATGTTGCGGCCCAATGACATCATTGAGACCCAACTGCCTGATCGGGGAGTACACCTGGTGTTAAAATCGGGGCCAAGTAACTGCTTGTTTTCACATGATGGCCTAGATTTAGGGTTGTTTTGAGTTGTTAGCATTTTGTGGCTGTATTAACTATTCTTGAACTTGTTGGTCGTTTTTTGTAGGCCTATATGGGAAGTGAAAACGAGTGGTGGAAACAGCTTGTCAATGTATGTCAAGCTACATGTTGTGAAGGTAAATGTAATGCCCAAACTACATTCTATATTGTTAATTCATTTTCAGAGGTAGAAACCAAACAGTTTCATTTAGGATTTTGTTTTTTTACAATTGATTTTAAATGTTTGAGGGGAGGGAAGATCCTTCACTTGGCTGAACCTCATGGCTGGAGTTAGTTTCTTGGTGCATTATTCAATTCGGTAAGGACAGTAATGTGACCATTTTCAATGTCACCAGCTGGAGCTGGTGAAACTGGTCAGAACTAGATCAGCACCGACAATGTTTTGTGTTTAATGAATAACCTGTGAAAAGTAATGAGCTGCTGCATTTGCTTATGTCTTAATAGGGTGACAGAAAGAGCAATAACAAACACAGTCTGTTGCCCTGAAGAGGGAATCCATGAAGAGCCTGCTCCACTTCGCAGTCAGATTTAGTCATGTGCAGATTGTTCTAGGCTCAGCCTGTTTTGCGTCTCTCCACTTTGTCTAGTGCGAAGAGCTTTGCTTAGTTATATATATGCACCCTTGTTATCAGGCAGTGGATCTCAATGACCTAGGTCCTGGGCACCCGTTTGTTTCATAAACTGGCTCATTAATCACCCATTAATCATCCATAATCACTGAAGCCTTACTGTATTATCGTCTCATCTTAAAAAGTTCATAGTAAGAGGATGTATGTTTATAATTGCAGCACAGACGTCCATGCTGGTGAAATCAGAGATCCAACAAATAAGATGTGTTTGTGTTTAAAAAGTAACTGTCATGTATTTTACAGACTGACCCATGTAAGCAATCTACATTATAGTTTACAATAGTTAAGCAAAAGCAGAGTCAGCTCTGTATTTGTCCATGAGCCATATTTGACAGGAGAAGCAGAGCCATGCCAGCCAGAACACTATACAAGTGTTCACCAGTTTTTTAAAAAAGAAAACATCACAAAGACGAGAGGGCAAGGAGCCCAGCCAACACCTAATGAAATAACCTGCAGACGGTGCAAAGGTCAGAGAAGGTAGAAGGAGATCTGATCATGTGACTCACCCCATGCACCCACTGTATTTTTCCCTCTGTGAAAAGGAGAAATAGCAAAAGAAAACAGAATAGTAGGACTGATTAGAAACAATTACGAAATACTGATTATTGTGACTTCAGTTAAAGGTAAGATTTTATTGAAAAGTCTACTCTCAAGAGATAATAACTACATTTCTCCCGTGTGATACTGGATAACATCGACTGAGTAAATCTATGAACATATGAAATGTTGTAATCATATATACAGTAGAGTTATGTCTCAATTATGGAATATATCAAAGTTTAGTTGAATCTAATCAATTTTCTGATGGACTACATTGCACAGACTGGTAATGGAAAGAAAGTACAGAGCAAAAGGACAGTCCCTGTTTAAGCACAATGATTAAATTAGAAAACATAAGGCTGTGTAACCCACGTACAGCAGCATAGCAACGGTAATTAAACAAAAAGCAAAAAATAAACATATGCTGGAAATCTAAGAATTATGCTGGAAACACAGTCAGTCAGCTTCATGTATCAGGTGCAAATCCTTTGTCAAAACTGGAAGATATTACAGATGAACAGCATTTAAAAAGAAACAAAACAAAGGGAACGGGAAGGGAAATACAGAACTGTTTAAATATTCAAAGATTTCAAAAAGCAAACAAGAGTTCTGTTCATGCTTGACCCATCGATATGCTGCAATTCTACATGCAAAATCTCTTATTTTAGCTTGTGTTGAATCTGCTAACCAATTCATTAACAAACTGCCACTTGGTATTATTCACACTGCAGTCCATAGTTCCAGAAATGTTACATAGGATGACATAGGATATAAGAACATAAGAAATAGGAGCAGGAGTAGGCAAATTTGGCCCCTCGAGCCTGCTCCGCCATTTAATACGATCATGGCTGATCCGATCATGGACTCAGGTCCACTTCCCTGCTCGCTCCCCATAACCCCTTAATCCCTTATCCGTTAAGAAACTGTCTATCTCTGTCTTAAATTTATTCAATGTCCCAGTTTCCACAGCTCACTGAGGCAGCGAATTCCACAGATTCACAACCCTCAGAGAAAAAATTCCTCCTCATCTCAGTTTTAAATGGGCGGCCCTTTATTCTAAGATTATGCCCCCTAGTTCTAGTCTCCCCTATCAGTGGAAACATCCTCTCTGCATCCACCTTGTCAAACCCCCTCATAATCTTATACGTTTTGATAAGATCACCTCTCATTCTTCTGAATTCCAATGAGTAGAGGCCCAACCTCCTCAACCTTTCCTCATAAGTCAACCCTTCATCCCTGGAATCAACCAAGTGAACCTTCTCTGAACTGCCTCCAAAGCAAGTATATCCTTTCGTAAATATGGAAACCAAAACTGCACGCAGTATTCCAGGTGTGGCCTCACCAATACCCTGTAGAACTGTAGCAAGACTTCACTGCTTTTATACTCCATCCCCTTTGCAATAAAGACCATGATTCCATTGGAGTCCTGATCACTTGCTGTACCTGCATGCTAACCTTTTGTGTTTCATGCACAAGTGCCCCCAGCTCCCACTGTACTGCAGCACTTTGTAATTTTTCTCCATTTAAATAATAACTTGCTCTTTAATTTTTTTCTGCCAAAGTGCATGACCTCATACTTTCCAACATTATATTCCACCTGCCAAATTTTTGCCCACTCACTTAGTCTATGTCCTTTTGAAGATTTTTTGTGTCCTCCTCACACATAGCTTTTCCTCCCATCTTTGTATTGTCAGCAAATTTGGCTACATTACACTCGGTCCTTTCTTCCAAGTCGTTAATATAGATTGTAAATAGTTGGGGTTCCAGCACTGATCCCTGCGGCACCCCACTAGTTACTGATTGCCAACCCAAGAATGACCCATTTAACCCAACTCTCTGTTCTCTGTTAGTTAGCCAATCCTCTATCCATACTCATATATTACCCCCAACCTTGTGAACTTTTATCTTGTGCAGTAACCTTTTATGTGGCACCTTGTCAAATGCCTTCTGGAAGTCCAAATACACCACATCCACTGGTTCCCCTTTATCCACCCTGTTCGTTACATCCTCAAAGAATTCCAGCAAATTTGTCAAACATGACTTCCCCTTCATAAATCCATGCTGACTCTGTCTGACCGAATTATGCTTTTCCAAATGTCCTGCTTACTGCTTCTTTAATAATGGACTCCAACATTTTCCCAACCACAGATGTGAGGCTAACTGGTCTATAGTTTCCTGCTTTTTGTCTGCCTCCTTTTTTAAATCAGGGCGTTACATTTGCAGTTTTCCAATCTGCTGGGACCTCCCCAGAATCTAGGGAATTTTGGTAAATTACAACCAATGCACCACTATCCCTGCTGCTACTTCTCTTAAGACCCTAGGATGCAAGCCATCAGGTCCAGGGGATTTATCTGCCTTTAGTCCCATTATGTTACTGAGTACCACCTCCTTAGTGATTGTGATTGTGTTAAGTTCCTCCCTCCCTATAGCCCCTTGACTATCCAGTGTGGGATATTGTTAGTGTCCTCTACTGTAAAGACTGATGCTAAATATTTGTTTAGAGTTTCTGCCATCTCCATGTTCCCCATTACTAATTCCCTGTTCTCGTCCTCTAAGGGACCAACATTTACTTTAGCCACTCTTTTCCTTTTTATATACCTATAGAAACTCTTGCTATCTGTTTTTATATTTTGTGCTAGTTTACTTTCATAGTCTATCTTCCCTTTCTTAATCATTTTTTTAGTCATGCGATACAGAAACAGGCCATTCGGCCCAACCAGTCCATGCTGGCGTTTATGCTCCACTCGAGCCTCCTCCCGTCTTTCCTCATCTAAATCTATCAGCATAGCCCTCTATTCCCTTCTCCCTCATATGCTTGTCTAGTCTCCCCTTAAATGCATCTATTCAGTTCAACTAGTCCCTGTGGTAGTGAGTTCCACATTCTTACTGCTCTTTGGGTAAAGAATTTTCTTATGAATTCCCTACTGAATTTCTTGGTGACTATCTTATACTGACGGCCTCTAGTTATGCTCTTCCACAAAAGTGGAAACATTCTGGGGCCAAAATTGACCCTTTCTATAAAAGCCATGACTGCCTGCCTGAAAGCGATGACCATGGGTCGGTAAGCATTCCCTGCTCGGTCGGCACGGAAGGGCCGCCATTTTGTAAATTGCCCCCTCTCTGCTTTTCCTGGCAGAGAATGTCCCCGCTCCACCCATATTGCTGCTCCGTCGACCCCTTACTGACCATCGGCCACCCCCTTTCCGCCCCGCGTGGGAAATTGCCTCGCGAGAAATTGCCCCTCGGGAGAAATTGCCACTGACAGCTTTTCCCTGTGGGAAGTTCTTGTGGCTGGGTGACGTGTCCACCCTTAAAGGGCAGGGCGCAATGCCACGGCCGCCATTTTATTTTAATTGTTGGCCGACTGCTAGGTCGGCCCAACAATACTGGCCATGGGGTCGGCCAGACTGCCAACAGGCAGCCCGGCATCCCCTTTTGGGTGCCAGACCGCTGGCCTGGCCGAAACCCTCCATGTTGGCCCAGTATTTGCCACTAAAGGGGAAGGACGTTGTGACATGTCAGCGATGTCATCAGCGCGACGCTGTTGACTCAGAGCGACGGCCGTTCCAATCTGCCCTGATGATGAGATCAATTCCGCCCTGCTCAAAAAAACCCCACAAAACTGAATTTCTCCGGATTGTCCGCCCCATGCATTGAGGCAGACGGAACCCTTCGAAATCAGTAGGTGCGCCCCATTTTGGGCGGAGGGCAATTTCGGCCCCTCTCCCTGTATCGACTATTAAAAGCTTTCATAATTTTAAAGAGCTCTATTAGGTCATCCTTCAGTCTTCTTTTTTCAAGAGAATAGAGACCCAGCCTGTTTATCCTTTCCTGATGTGTATACCCTCGCATTTCTGGTATCATCTTTGAAAGTCTTCTCTGCACCCTCTCCAGAGCCTCTATATCCTTTTTAGAATATGGCGACCAGAACTGTACACAGTACTCGAAGTGTGGTCTAACCAAGGTTCAATACAGGTTTAGCATAATTTCCCAACTTTTCAATTCTATACCTCTTGAAATAAACCCTAGTGCTTGGTTTGCTTTTTTATGGCCTTGTTAACCTGTGTCCCAATTTTTATTGATTTATGTATTTGTACTCCAAGATCCCTTTATTTCTCTACCCCACCTAGACGCATGCTCTCCAAGTAACAAGTGACCTCCTTATTCTTCCTACCAAAATGTAATACCTCACATTTATCTCTGTTGAACTTCATTTGCCAATTATATGCCTATTATGCAAGTTTATTAATGTCCTCCTGTAATTTGTTACATTCTTCCTCAGTATTCATTATTGCCCCCCCCCCCCCAATTTGGTGTCATCTGCAAATTTAGAAATTGATTTTTGATTCTAAATTCAAAATTGTTCATATAAATTGTGAACAACAGTGATCCCAGCACTGATCCTTATGGAACACCACTACCCACCTTCTGCCACTGTGAATAGCTACCATTTACTCCAACTCTTTGCTTTCTGTCTTGAAGCCAACTAGCTATCCAATGGAGATATATGATGGATGATCTCTCTCTCTTAGGCAGTCTCTCGGAGTCGAAGATGACTTGCTTCCACACTAATGTGAATTCTCAGGTGACTGATGAGTCCAATACGGGACCTACAGTCTCTGTCACAGGTGGGGCAGACGATGCTTGAAGGGACAGGTTGGTGGGGTGCTTGGGTTGTCGTGCCCTCCTTCTGCTGTTTGCACTTGGATTTCACTTGCTCCCTGCGAAGAGACTCAGGGTGTTCGGCGCCTTCCTGGATGCTTCTCCTCCACTTTGAGCAGTCTTGGACCAGGGATTCCCACGTGTCGGTAGGAATGTTGCACTTTATCAAGGAGGCTTTGAGGGTATCCTTGAAGCCTTTTATCTCCCCACATAGGACTCGCTTGGCATGTCAGAGCTCTGAGTACAGCATTTGTTTTGGGAGTCTAGTATCAGGCATGCGGACGATGTGGCCCGTCCATCGGAGCTGATCGAGCGTGGTCAATCCAAGGAAGAGGCATATAAATTGGCCAGATAAAGGAACAAACCTGAGGACTGGGAGAAACTTAGAATTCAGCAGAGGAGGACAAAGGGTTTAATTAGGAAGGGAAAATAGAGTATGAGAGGAAGCTTGCTGGGAACATAAAAACTGACTGCAAAAGCTTCTATAGATATGTGAAGAGAAAAAGATTAGTGAAGACAAACGTAGGTCCCTTGCAGTCAGGATCAGGTGAATTTATAATGGGGAACAAAGAAATGGCAGACCAATTGAACAAATACTTTGGTTCTGTCTTCACGAAGGAAGACACAAATAACCTTCCGGAAATACTAGGGGACCGAGGGTCTAGCGAGAAGGAGGAACTGAAGGAAATCCTTATTAGTCAGGAAATTGTGTTAGGGAAATTGATGGGATTGAAGGCCAATAAATCCCCAGGGCCTGATAGTCTGTATCCCAGAGTACTTAAGGAAGTGGCCCTAGAAATAGTGGATGCATTGGTGATCATTTTCCAACAGTCAATCGATTCTGGATCGGTTCCTATGGACTGGAGGGTAGCTAATGTAACACCACTTTTTTAAAAAGGAGGGAGAGAGAAAACAGGGAAGTATAGGCTGATTGGCCTGACATTGATAGTGGGGAAAATGTTGGAATCAATTATTAAAGATGAAATAGCAGCGCATTTGAAAAGCAGTGACAGGATCGGTCCAAGTCAGCATGGATTTATGAAAGGCAAATCATGCTTGACAAATCTTCTAGAATTTTTTAAGGATGTAACTAGTCGAGTAGACAAAGGAGAACCAGTGGATGTGGTGTATTTGGATTTTCAAAAGGCTTTTGACAAGGTCCCACACAAGAGATTGGTGTGCAAAATCAAAGCACATGGTACTGAGGGTAATATACTGACGTGGATAGAGAACTGGTTGGCAGACAGGAAGCAGAGAGTCGGGATAAACGGGTCCTTTTCAGAATGGCAGGCAGTGACTAGTGGGGTGCTGCAGGGTTCAGTGCTTGGACCCCAGCTATTTACAATATACATTAATGATTTAAATGAAAGAATTGAGTGTAATATCTCCAAGTTTGCAGATGACATTAAGCTGGGTGGCAGTGTGAGCTGTGAGGAGGATGCTAAGAGGCTGCAGGGGGACTTGGATAGGTTAGGTGAGTGGGCAAATGCATGGCAGATGCAATTTAATGTGGATAAATGTGAGGTTATCCACTTTGGTGGCAAAAACAGGAAGGCAGAATATTATCTGAATGGCGACAGATTAGGAAAAGGGTAGGTGCAACGAGACCTGGGTGTCATGATACATCAGTCATTGAAAGTTAGCATGCAGGTACAGCATGCGATGAAGAAGGCAAATGGCATGTTGGCCTTCATAGCGAGGAGATTTGAGTACAGGAGCAGGAAGGTCTTACTGCAGTTGTACAGGATGAGGCCTCACCTGGAATATTGTGTACAGTTTTGGTCTCCTAATCTGAGGAAGAACATTCTTGCTATTGAGGGAGTGCAGCGAAGGTTCACCAGACTGATTTCCGGGATGGCAGGACTGACATACGAGGAGAGACTGTATCGACTGGACCTGTACTCACTGGAGTTTAAAAGAATGAGAAGGGATCTCATGGAAACATAAAATTCTGACGGGACTGGACAGGTTAGAGGCAGGAAGAATGTTCCCGATACTGGGAAAGTGCAGAACCAGGGGTCACAGTCTAAGGATAAGGAGTAAGCCATTTAGGACCGAGATGAGGAGAAACTTCTTCACTCACAGAGTTGTTCACCTGTGGAATTCTCTACCGCAGAATGTTGTTGATGCCAGTTCGTTAGATATATTCAAGAGGGAGTTAGATATGGTTCTTACAGCTAAAGGGATCAAAGGGTATGGAGAGAAAGCAGGAAAGGGGTACTGAGATGAATGATCTTATTGAATGGTGGTGCAGGCTCGAAGGGCCAAATAGCGTACTTCTGCACCCATTTTCTACGTTTCTATATTTCTTTGATGCTGGGGATGTTGGCCTGAGCGAGAACACTGACGTTGGTGCATCTATCCTGCCAATCGATTTGTAGGATCTTGCAGAGGCTGCATTGGTGGTACTTCTCCAGTGCTTTGAGGTGCCTGCTGTACATAGTCCACGTCTCTGAAGCATATAGGAGGGCGGGTATCACTACTGCTCTGTAGACCATGAGCTTGGTGCCGGGTCTTCCACCCTTTATGATGAATGATATCACCTTTGTAACATGACAACTCCATGTAATATGTTATTACTAATTTTATGAAAAAGATATTGCAATTACATTCATTGAGACAAACTGTTTCTTGTTTCTAACTCTCGGCAAAATAGCGGAACCATTTAATCGAACAAATTCTTCCTGTGACACACTCACATAATGTACATATATAGATATTCATAGTCACAGTCAGATTGGGTGTGATTCTTCTCAGTGTCTGACCATGTACTGGTTCAAGATGTATAATTATGGTCAATGAATTTGCAATCCCTGGAGTTTACTGAAGTGTTCACATTCTTCTATGATCTTAGTTCTGACTTATTACTTCTTGATTGCATGTTGCGGGAAATCTCTGTCATTGCTATTTCTCTTTATCCACAGTTTGCTTCAGTGTTTTGTGTTACAATACTGCCAATAGTTTCCTCTATGTGTTGCTTTAATTAATCCATAAATCCATTTACAAAAATTGGGGCTTTTATTTTTTATATTTCTTGTAATTGCTTTAAAAAAGTTATCAAAAAAATGTGATATTCAAACCATTATGCAATTGGAGGTCTCAGCGATGTTGTTAATTGGAACATCTTACATCCTTGGGGCCTGGCTTTGAATCTACACCAAGCTGACAAGTCAATGAATACAATTTTTATTTATAATCATCTGACAAAACCTAGTACAGGAATATTTCACCAGCAGGAGGGTGAAATAAGAACATAAGAAATAGGTGCAGAAGTAAGCTATATGGCCCCTCGAGCCTGCTCTGCCATTCAATAAGATCATGGCTGATCTGATCTTGGTCTCAACTCCACTTTCCTGCCTGTTCCCCATAACCATTGACTCCTCTATAATTCAAGAATCTGTCTATCTCAGCCTTGAACATATTCAATGACTCAGGCTCCACAGCTTTCTGGGGTACAGAATTCTAAAGATTCATGACCCTCTGAGTGAAGAAATTCCTCCTCATCTCTTTCTTAAATGGGCAACCACTTATTCTAAAACTATGCCGCCTAGTTTGAGATTCCCCCTTGAGGGGAAACATCCTCTCTGCATCTATCCTGTCCAGTCCCCTCAGAATCTTATATGTTTCAATAAGATCACCTCACATTTTTCTAAACGCCAATGAGTATAGGCCCAGCCTGCTCAACCTTTCCTCATAAGACAACCCCTTCATCCCAGGAATCAACCTAGTGAACCTTCTCTGAACTGCCTCCAATGCAAGTATATCCTTCCTTAAATAAGGAGACCAAAACTATACGCAGTACTCTAGGTGAAACCTGAGCTACACAAATCGAGCAAATAAGCGTGTTTATCATTGAACAGCAAACGCACTGGCAGATAAACCTGGAAGTAAATGCTGCCAGGTACAGGAAAGGTATGATACCATCCACCAGATTAGTGTGTCTGGGCAAACAAATACCTCTGGCTGTGGCCATACTGATTTCCCAAGGTTCTCCCAGTACTGCAAATGAAGAGGTTTTACGGTCACTTCCAGGTGTTATGGTTCCTCTCATTAGTTATTTAAATTTGGGGCTATAAAATATATATTTTTTTTAATTTTGTTTTTAATTGCACATGTGCTAAATGTAGATGAATATGGTGTGCTCACACATACACAGTTTTAAAAAGAATTGTAAGAAGTTTTCTAGTGTCTAATTATTTCATATACTTTATATAAAATTATTTGTAGTCAATTAGTAATTTGTGGAAATGAAGTTGTTAAACCTAAAAATGTAGGAATGACTAAAAGATTCTCAGTTGGTCTTCCCTCTCTGTTTTTTGAGTTTCAAATGCAGGGACTATTTTCCTTTTCCTCCTGCTTTTTACTCCAAGCATATTACTTTATTTCATATATTCCCCACATTCAGCTTGGAATTGGTGAGGGAGCGGGGGTGCTGTTTTGTGTTCGAGAAACCCATTTCCCTCAGTTCCTGCCAAATTTAATGGCAGGACCTAATTAACATTTTTTTTCTCTGTTTCCTGGCCGCAGCCAACCAGATTGAGAGGCTGGCCGGCTATCATGCGTGAAAGCCTTTGGCACCAGGCCGCAGCCGGGGAGCAGAAAGGCGGGGGAGATCGGAGGCCGGAGGGCAGATAGGAAGCATTGGGGAGGCGGGGGAGATTAAAAGGGTCAGAGGGGGGAGGTCGATGAGGGGAGATCGGAAGGGTGGAAGGGGGACGGTTGCGGGGGGAGATCGGAAGGGTCGGAGGGGGGGATATTGAAAGGGTCGGAGATGGAGATCAGAAGGGTCGGGGGGGAGATCGGAAGGGTCGTGGGGAGATCGGAGGCTGCAGCAAGGTAAGCTAAGAGGAGGGTGGGATTGGAAAGACCAGGGGGTGGGGGGGAAGGGGGGGCGGGGGAGGGGAAGGGGAAGTTGGGAAGTTATGGCTCCGGGGGGGCGGGGGGGCGGTGTTTGGGTTGGGTGGGAAAATAAAATCTTTAAAAACTCAACCATAACACCAACTCGCCTCGAACCCGCCCACTTCCAGTCCAATCGGGGGAAATCAGGTAGTCCGGATCCAGCAGGTAAGTGGAAAGGGAAACCCGGCCGGCCAGTGTGAAATTTAAAATGGAGATTAAATCTGAGGCATGCAACCTCATTATAATATTTAAATGCCCAATCCGCCTCCTGGGAGTAGGTTGGTTGTCCCCCACCCCCGTCCCCCGCCCCGTTCCACCTCTGTTAAAACCAGAAGTGGCCGGGTTCAAGGCAGGTTGGGGTCACTTTTGAGTTTTTTAAGATTTTAATTTCCTACCCAACCCAAGCCCACTCTTTGGGGGATTAAAATTTCCCTGAAACTTTCACTTCTTTATTGATGATAAACACTGCAATTTAAAATCACTCCAACTTGGACTGTGGTGGGAGTGTGGAAGGGTTCTGGAAACTTGCAACTTGATAGACAAGGTAATTTCTTGTTACAGACCATTGAATGTGTACCAGATACTTCATACTGTGCTGTAGCAACCATACTTGCGCAGATAGTTAACGATCAGCAACTTTATATCACAATGTTTTATTCAGTCACTTAAACAAAAGCCTCTTTCTAGGAAATAATTACTCCAGCTTGACAACTCACATCAAATTAGCATTAATTAAATTTCCACTAAATATAGCCCTTTGAAATGTTTGGAATCAATCCCAGTCTAGGAATATGGTCAATGTTTGCTAGAACTTGGTGACACAAATCAAGCAGATAAGCATATTTATCATAAACAGCAAACCTACTGGTAGAGAGCGAGGCATGATACCATCCACTAGATCAGTGTGTCTAGGCAAGCCAATGCATGTACCCTGTGTACGCTGCCTTTGTCAGTAATAAATAGTTTAGAAAATAAATCCTGGGCTCATTCTATACATGCAGCTATAGAACTCTATCAAGCTCAGCGAAGGTAAACATAATACAGCTTGCTAAGTTGCCTACATAGTAACAGTTACTGCACTTTAAAAGTGGTTGTTTCGCAGTTTGAGATATCCTGAGGATTTGTCACGCTTGTCTGGCATCCAGTATTGGATAAGCAGAAATTTCCTCCAATTAAATATTGGGAGGACCGAAGCCCATTGGCCAGAATTTTCTGAACCTGGGCAGGTCAGGTGCGGGCGGTTGCCGTGGCAGGTCGCGATCCCGTTCTTCATACCATGCCGCTCCTGAGATTGACTTTCCGTTAATGGGCCTATTAAGACCGTCCTGCGTGTTACCCAGCCCTATTAAATGGTGCGGGTCTGATGATGTCATCAATGACACGCTTTCAGCCGGGATATTTAAACGAGCCATGGCCACATTGCATTTGAAGGTTCATCTAGGAGTGTGCAGGCAGCACACTGCACAATTGGACTGCTACAAAGAGTGCCAAACATGAGTGCACTAAGACAGACGGCTGCACCCAGGTTCTCAGATGAATCCCTCCATATGCTTGCGGAGGGAGTGAGAGCACGCAGGGAGGTCCTCTTCCCTTCTAATGGGTGGAAGAGACCTCGCCAGAAGATAAAACTAGCCTGGTTCCAAATAGCAGAGGAGGTCAACAGCAGGATATGGTCAGGAGGACCTGGGTTCAGTGCCGGAAGCGCTTCAATGATCTCATTAGGATTCAGGAAAGGTGAGTTCAAAGTCACACTCAACTTCATCCTGCTGTGCCTGTCATCACATCCCCACCAGTCTGCTTTCCCAAACCTGCTTCTGCACATCATTACTCACACTTACATTACATACCTTGCATGTCAACCCATCCCTCTCTCTATCTACATTATCACATCCCCATCTAACTAGCCACCCCTCACACTCATCCTCATCCTAATGCAATTATACCAATTAACAACACACAGGCCACTTAGCATTGCCACCACACTCCATCATAGTCACCCTCTACAGATGTAACCAATTTGTTCCTGAAACTCTTTGCATCATTCTCACTCAACCTTCTCTTCTTTCCTCCTTGCAGGAGAAGAGAGCGCACAATAAGAGGGAGAGGGAGAGGGAGATAACCAGATGTGGCCCTCCATCATTGGCCACCCTAATTTAAGCAAAGGAGGCTGCCTTGGAAGTCTCAGGAGTCACAGAGGAGTTGGTGGCGGGAGACAGAGAGAGGGAGACATCTCAGCAAGCTGGTGACAGAATTACATATCATACTGCCACATGACATACAGCAGTCACTCATATGGGGACTGATTCAGCAGCCAGTGAACGTTCATCATGTGCATAATGGTATTGATACCCATTCTTCATATAACATATCTAACTTTAATCTCCCACAGGTCCATCAAGAGACCCCCCCCCCCCACACTGTCCAGGAGGAAGAGGAAGACGACTTCTCAGAGGAGCCTCCAGCCTCATCACCAGACATAAGCACTACCAGCACCAGTGCAGATACTCTCTGTTGGTATTGTTGTTGGTGCTGCTGGTGTGCCTACTGCTGCTGGTGTTAGGGCTCATCGTGGTCCGAATTGGAGGACCAAGGTGAGACAGTATAAACAGCACCCATGCTGATGAAATAGATGGCAGGTCAAGTAGATATGTCAATGGTGTAATTGGTTCTACCAATGAGGTGTCAGTGGATGCCGACTTTGCTGGAAACACTTGCAACCTCTAGAAAGCTAAATTTGTGCTGGCAATGCATTCAGCAACAGCGTCTGCCTTATGAAATTGACCACCTGTGAGGTGGGAGTATTTATTGTACTTTTCATTCTGAGCGGATCAATGGCCACTCAACTTCCTCCTCAGGTTCACCGACTTGGCTCCCGAGCTGCGTGGTTCTCATGCTCATCCAGTGAAATTAGAAAGGTAGGGTGAAAAAGGTGCTTAAGCTTCTGACAAGTACCTCATAATGATTTAAGTTAGCTCGCCCACCTCTGCCGTTCGGGTCGCTGCCGTGCTGGCAAATTGCCCAAGGGAAAGGCGCGTGGGATGAAGGTGGGTTCCCGACCCGCTGCAAGATATTTCAAATTTCCCTCAGAAAATTTCAACCAACGTCTTTGATCCCCGCCATGAAATCCATTCCCTAGGTACCAACTTCATCCCTCTCCCTGGCCACTGTCTAAGGCTGAATCGGACTATTCATAACCTATGTGACCCCATGCTGAGCTTCCAACGCCATATCCTCTCCATCACTGTAAAATCCTCCATCTCTGCCCCTCCCTCAGCTCACCTGCTGTGAAACCCTCCATGCCTTTATTACGTCTAGACTCAATTATTCCCATGCTCTCCTGGCCAGCCTCACACGTTGCACCATCCGGAAACTTGAACTCATCCAAAAGATAAAGTTAAACTAACCTAACAGTTTATCTTCTTTAGTAATAATTATACATGACATCAAATAAGACTTTAAACAATTTCTGCTTTGGTGTGGTTTACCCTTTATGGACTGACTCATGGGAACACTATGCTATATATAGTTCAATAAAGGCTTTCTTGCTTGTGTTTAGTATCATTAAGGAACACTGTAAATGCATGCTACAAACTTATTCAAAATGATTTTTGTTTTCACAAGGTTCGGTTGTATCTTGTAAAAAAACAGCATTTGCTTTGCTTACAAAATTAATGATTTGAGGAGATTTAATACAACGGAGATTTTCTCAGTAACACTATTTAGGAGTCTCATACCAAACCACGATAAAGTGGAATTTTATGTGGGTTCTCTATTGTAGAAAAGGGACAATCAATGGCTTGGATTCTACTGAATTTATTTTGTGGCAAAATATGTTTCCTTTTTATTTTATAGCACAAATTTTCTTTTGCCTGTGTCTAAGATTAAGATGACAACGTGCCCTCTCACATTTATCCTTATTAGTCAGGAAATGGTGTTAGGGAAATTGAAGATACTGAAGACCGATAAATCCCTAGGGCCCGATAGTCTGCATCCCAGAGTACTGAAGGAAGTGGCCTTAGAAATAGTGGATGCATTGGTAATCATTTTCCAACATTCTATAGACTCTGGTTCAGTTCCTATGGTTTGGAGGATAGCTAATGTAACTCCACTTTTTAAGAAAGGAGGAAGAGAGAAAACAGGGAATTATAGACTGGTTAGCCTGACATCGGTAGTGGGGAAAATATTGGAATCAATTATTAAAGATGTAATAGCAGCTCATTTGGAAATCAGTGACAGGATCAGAAATTTTTTGAGGATGTAACTAGTAGAATGGATAAGGGAGAACCAATGGATGTGGTGTATTTGGACTTTCAAAAGGCTTTTGACAAGGTCCCACACAAAAGATTGATGTTCAAAATTAAAGCACATGGTATTGGGGGTAATGGATAGAGAACTGGTTGCCAGACAGGAAGCAAAGAGTGGGAATAAACAGGTCCTTTTCAGAATGGCAAGCAGTGACTAGTGGGGTGCCGCAGGATTCAGTGTTGGGACCTCAGCTATTTACAATATACATTAATGATTTAGACGAATGAATTGAATGTAATAGCTCCAAGTTTGCTGATGACACTAAGCTGGGTGGCAGTGCGAGCTGCGAGGAGGATGCTAGGAGGCTGTAGGGGGACTTGGACAGGTTAGGTGAATGGGCAAATGCGTGGCAGATGCAATATAATGTGGATAAATGTGAGGTTATCCATTTTGATTGCAAAAACAGGAAGGCAGATTATTATCTGAATGGTGAAAGATTAGTAAAAGGGGAGATACAACGAGACCTGGGTGTCATGGTACATCAGTCCTTGAAGGTAGGCATGCAAGTACAGCAGGCAGTAAAGAAGGCAAATGGCATGCTGGCCTTCATAGCGAGGGGATTTGAGTATAGGAGCAGGGAGGTCTTACTGCAGTTGTACAGGGCCTTGGTGAGACCACACCTTGAGTATTGTGTGCAGTTTTGGTCTCCTAATCTGAGGAAGTACATTCTTGCTATCGAGGGAGTGCAGCGAAGGTTCACCAGACTGATTCCCGGGATGGCAGGATTGACATATGAAGAAAGACTGGATCGTCTAGGCTTATATTCACTGGAATTTAGAAGAATGAGAGGGGATCTCATAGAAACATATAAAATTCTGATGGGATTGGACAGGTTAGATGCAGGAAGAATGTTCCCAATGTTGGGGAAGTGCAGAACCAGGGGTCACAGTCTAAGGATAAGGGGTAAGCTATTTAGGACAGAGATGAGGAGAAACTTCTTCACTCAGAGAATTGTGAACCTGTGGAATTCTCTACCACAGAAAGTTGTTGAGGCCAGTTCGTTAGATATATTCAAAAGGGAGTTAGATGTGATCCCTACGGCTAAAAGGATCAAGGTGTATGGAGAAAAAGCAGGAATGGGGTACTGAAGTTGCAGGATCGGCCATGATCATATTGAATGGTGGTGCAGGCTCGAAGGGCCTTATGGCCTACTCCTGCACCTACTTTCTATGTTTCTATGTTTCTATCAAGGTGCACTTCATTTACAGAGCAACATTGGAGGGAGGGGGAGAGCAAAGCAAATACACTCCCCCGGAGTACTGACACCACATCTTACAGAATTTCATTTGACTCCCTTGCCACAGAGGAGAAGATGATCTGTGGTGATACTTGTGGATAAGGAAAGCCATTCAGCCCGTCTTAATTTACCCATCCAGAAAGACCCTACACCCACCCCTCACCTTTGCTGCATCAAATTGTTTCTTAAATGATCCCAGGGTTTTTGCCTCCATTATTCTACCTGGAAATCTATTCCAAGTGTTGTCACTCTCTGAGTGAAGAAGAACTTCCTGACATCAGCCCTAAATTTACCTTTTACTGGTTTGAAACTGTGTCCTCTTGTCCTACACAGTTAATTTCAAGTAGTATTTGGATTACACTTTTCCATGTCTATATCTAGCTGATATACCTTTATACTGTCACCTCTCTGACATTTCCTTACCAGATTAAAAAACCCGAGTGTCTCTAGCCTTTCATCATAATTCAGAAACTAGAGATCATCCTTGTGGCACTACCTACTGGGCTTGACTGTCTCCCTTGTTTTACAGCTACCAGACCTGCACACAGTACTCAAGGTGTGGATAACTGAACAACTTATGCCTGTTTCAATGAGCCAAGTGTCCAAAGAGTAAGTTGTGAAAGAGTGATGAGTGATTTATTTTCTCCCAAACTTCTAAATGTATTCATCCATCTTAGAGAGGAAATGGATTCCAAATGTATTATATTCTACACATAATTTCTTCTCTAACAAAATCCCAGGACAACAGTACAAAGGTGCCGTAGAATTAGGTAAAAATATTCAAAACATTGTCATGAATATTTATTTGGCAGCACAAAACAATAAAATAGATAAAATTTGTCTCAAGGTGTGAATGCGGCCACTGACTCACCATCAAAGAATCATATTCAGCTCAGTATTGGACAGCAGTACCACCAAGTATTATAGTGAGGCTCCAATAGTTACTGAAATGAATAGTAGGCAGATCTGGGGCCCGAAATTCAGTACCGCTGGAAAGCTAGTGTTCCCCCCACCTTTTTGTGGCCATTAGCACTGAAATTTTCAGGGCTGGGCCACCCCATATTCAGCTCCAAAAGTGAAAAAATGGGTTACTGCGCTAATGAACCCTTCCAAAGTGGATTTTTCAGCGGTGTGGCTGTCTTCATTTGAAAGTTATCACCACTGAGAAATTCAGCATGCAGGTAAGAGTTTCTAAAGAGTCAGCTGCTGCCTGGCCTTTTTAAAGGCCAGGATTTGCAGCAAGACACTGAGGGGGGAAGGAGGTTGGAAGGATGGCTGGTGTAAGAAGTGCAAGGAGAGCTAACAGGTTCACTGATATGGAGCTGGAGACACTGATGGACGGTGTGGAGGACAGAAATAGAATATTGTTTCCTTACGTGGGGAGACCCGGCAGACTGCCAGTACATAATGCATGGAGGAAGATCATGCCCTCCCAGGAGGGTGCTGGCCAGTTTGTACCCGGCCCTTCCAGTGTGGCGATGGGTCGACGTCTCCTAGCTCTGGGGCGACGGGGATCCTCCTCAGGTGCTGCTGCTGACTCCTCCTCCTCCTCCTGCACCTGCCCCTCCTCCTCCTCCTCCTCCTCCTGCACCTGCCCCTCCTCCTCCTGCACCTGCCCCTCCTCCTCCTCCTCCTCCTCCTGCACCTGCCCCTCCTCCTCCTGCACCTGCACCTGCCCCTCCTCCTCCTCCTCCTCCTGCACCTGCCCCTCCTCCTCCTCCTCCTCCTCCTGCACCTGCCCCTCCTCCTCCTCCTCCTCCTCCTGCACCTGCCCCTCCTCCTCCTGCACCTGCACCTGCCCCTCCTCCTCCTCCTCCTCCTGCATCTGCCCCTCCTCCTCCTCCTCCTCCTCCTGCACCTGCCCCTCCTCCTCCTGCACCTGCACCTGCCCCTCCTCCTCCTCCTCCTCCTGCACCTGCCCCTCCTCCTCCTCCTCCTCCTCCTGCACCTGCCCCTCCTCCTCCTCCTCCTGCACCTGCCCCTCCTCCTCCTGCACCTGCCCCTCCTCCTCCTCCTCCTCCTCCTGCACCTGCCCCTCCTCCTCCTGCACCTGCACCTGCCCCTCCTTCTCCTGCACCTCCTCCTGTGCTGCCTCCTCCTCTTCCTCCTCCTCCTGCACCTGCCCCTCCTCCTCCTCCTCCTGCACCTGCCCCTCCTCCTCCTCCTCCTGCACCTGCCCCTCCTCCTCCTCCTCCTGCACCTGCCCCTCCTCCTCCTCCTCCTGCTGCACCTGCCCCTCCTCCTCCTCCTCCTCCTGCACCTGCCCCTCCTCCTCCTCCTCCTGCACCTGCCCCTCCTCCTCCTCCTCCTCCTGTGCTGCCTCCTCCTCTTCCTCCTCCTCCTGCACCTGCCCCTCCTCCTCCTCCTCCTGCACCTGCCCCTCCTCCTCCTCCTCCTCCTGCACCTGCCCCTCCTCCTCCTCTTGCACCTGCCCCTCCTCCTCCTCCTCCTGCACCTGCCCCTCCTCCTCCTCCTCCTCCTGTGCTGCCTCCTCCTCTTCCTCCTCCTCCTGCACCTGCCCCTCCTCCTCCTCCTCCTGCACCTGCCCCTCCTCCTCCTGCACCTGCCCCTCCTCCTCCTCCTCCTGCACCTGCCCCTCTTCCTCCTCCTCCTGCACCTGCCCCTCCTCCTCCTGCACCTGCACCTGCCCCTCCTCCTCCTCCTCCTCCTGTGCTGCCTCCTCCTCTTCCTCCTCCTCCTGCCCCTCCTCCTCCTCCTCCTCCTGCGCTGCCTCCTCCTCCTCCTGCACCTGCCCCTCCTCCTCCTCCTCCTGCACCTGCCCCTCCTCCTCCTCCACCTGCCCCTCCTCCTGCACCTGCCCCTCCTCCTCCTCCTCCTCCTCCTCCTGCACCTGCCCCTCCTCCTCCTCCTCCTGCACCTGCCCCTCCTCCTCCTCCTGCGCTGCCTCCTCTTCCTCAGGTGGTACTGCTGGCTTGACCTCCAGCGGCTGTCCCCTCATGATGGCCAGGTTGTGCAGCATGCAGCAGATCACGAGGATGATGGAGACCCATTGAGGAGAGTACTGTGAGGTGCTACCAGAGTGGTCCAGAACCTCTGTTTAAGGATGCCTATGCACTGCTTGATGGTGCACCCGGTGACACAATGAGCGGCATTGTATGCATGCTCTGGTGCTGTCCTGGGGTTCCGCAGTGGAGTGAGCAGCCAAGTGGACAGGGGATATCCCTTGTCCCAAGCAGCCAACCGCAATCCTGATTCAAGCAGGTGAAGACGGCGGGCACACTGGTCTGGCGCAGAATGAACGAATCATGGCTCCCTGTCTCTGTATGGTGCTGACAGCGACGCCTTCTCCTGTGTGCCGCCCTGCTTCTGAGCAGGTGTACCAGGCATTTCCCTCCCAACACTCCTGCCATCCTCAGGGTGAACCCTGCCAAGCAGGTCGCTGCAGCCCACAGGACTTCACTAAAGAGTCAGACCTGAAAGTTGTACAAGAGTATGTGAAAACCTCTGAGCAGTACTCAGCAGGTTAAATGGAGCCAAAACAATTAATAAAACTATTAAAAGATAAATACAATGGTTGCTGTAATCTTAAATAAAAATACTAAAATTAATAAAACTATTTCCCTACCAAAGGGAAAAACTATTTCCCGATCGCGGCAACACTCCAGCGGTGTCCCGTTCGAGCACCGACTCGAATACCTCGCGGGGGCACTGTTGGGAAAAGCCTCACCTTTTTGCGGATGAAAATCCCGGTCCTGGTGGCTATCCAGCGGCCTGCATGCTGCAGAGCTCTCCGCTGAAATGTCTCCTTTACAGTGGCTTCACCACGCCGTTTCTGGCGGAAATGCACACTGCTCAAATCCACCTCCTCCGAGCTGAATATGGCTCGGGCAGGGAAAATCATCCGACCGCGGTGGCCAATCGATGGCCTTCGGGGACGGTGAATTTCAGCACCCTGGAGTACTGTGAGCAGTTCTGGTCACCACACCTTAGAAAGGATATATTGGTCTTGGAGGGAGTGGAGTGTAGGTTTACCAGAATGATAGCCGGACTCCAAGGGTTAAATTAAAAGGAGAGATTACACAAACTATGGTTGTATTCCCTGGAATTTAGAAGGTTAAGGGGTGATTTGATCAAAGTTTTCAAGATTAAGAGGAACAGATAGGGTAGATGGAGAGAAACTATTTCCGCTGGTTGAGGAGTCTAGGATTGGGGGGCATAGTCTAAAAGTTAGAGCCAGACCTTTCAGGGGTGAAATTAGGAAACATTTCTATACACAAAGGATGGTAGAAGTTTGGTGCTCTCTTTTGCGAACGGCGGTTGATGCTGGGTCAATTGTTAATTAAAATTAGTGTCAGCCTAAATTATGTGCCGAAGTCTCTGGAGTGAGACTCGAACTCGTAACCTTCTGACTGAGAATATAACTATTACCTGGTCCACAGACTATTAACACATTGGTGTATCTTTAGAATGATTATCCAGTAAAATTAAATAGCAAATCCTATATTTTTCTTGCAAAGACTTTCATTCAAAACTTCTTAAATTATTAAGAATTTCTAACCTTGTCTGAATTAAACTATTATTTGTCATGTAGTGAATGGTAACTGATTCCACAGTTTGACCAATAGCTCTAATTATGGCTCATGTCATTTAATTACAGACCAGCAGGGCAATATAGCTCAGTGCTGACGAACTGTTTGATAAATTTGCCACTTTTGTCCTCTGTGATATATTCACAGAGCACAGCATAAACACCTTCCTACATGACAGGCAGCTCTCTCAGAAGCCTCCGGAATCTGCCTGGTTTGTTTATTATTTACTCTGCAGTTGCAGTACACAATACGTCCACATCCACAGTGTGGAGCTACAAACATTATAGGCTTACAGACATTACACTTCTCCCTCCTTAATGAAGAAGTTATTATAACAAACATCATACATAACTTTCATTTTTATACATAACACAGGATATAGACTTATTTTTTTCCATATTTACAAATTTAACTTAACCACTTGTTTTCTGTTTCAATGAAGATATCTTCGCTCTCGAACAGAATCTTCCAAACTTGGTGTCGAATCTAAACTCATTCGAGGCTCATCCTGAGGAACGTTATCCTCCACGGAATTTCCCTGATTCTCATTTGAACTCACTCTAACTTCAGGCTCTTTGCTTTCCTGACTCGGACTCAGACTTTCATTCTGATTCTCTCCTGGATTTGTTTCCAGTACTTTGGATTTAGGATTTGCTACTGGTGTATCAAAACTATCTGATGAGTCAGAAATAATTGAATCATTCCCACATTCAACTCCTTCCATGTCTGTAGGTAAAATATGATCAATATGAACAAATCTAATCTATCCATTATCAAACATCTTTGCCAAATATGTGCGAGGACCACGTATCTTCATCACTCTTCCTGGTAACCACTTTACCCATTTATGGTGATGGTTCTTCACTTTCACCTCCTGGTTTAATTTCACACTTCTCTCTTTTACTCTACCTCTATCATGATTCTCTTTCTGTCTTAATTGTGTCTCTTCTACGGACTGTGCCAAATTTGACTTTAACCATGAGAATCTAGTTCGTGGCTGTCGTTTGAGAAACAACTCTGCTGGTGTTCTACCTGTAGTTGTATGAGGAGTATTTCGATATGTAATCAAAAAATTAGCCAATTTGTGATCCAATGACAACTGTCATTTCCTTGGATTTGGATTTAACATTTGTTTTATGAGGGCACGTTTTACAATTTGTACAGTGCGCTCTGCTGCACCATTCGAAGCAGGATGGTATGGTGGAACCTTGGTATGTTTCACACCATTTTTGCTCGTGAATTGTGAAAATTCTTCTGAACGAAATTGTGGTCCGTTATCCGAAACAATTTCTTCAGGGAGGCCAAATGAAGAAAATAATTTTCGTAAAATGTCCAATGTTTTACTTGTTGTTATTTTCCACATTGGAAACACCTCAACCCACTTCGAATGGCTATCAATCACAATGAACAATTGTTGTCCTTCCAACTCAGCAAAATCAATATGTAGCCTTTGCCACACCCTGGGAGGCCATTTCCATGGCTGTAATAGTACTGACGGTGGTTGCTTGCTTACCGATTGTCATGTCGTACACTGACTCACGATGTACTCTATATCTTTATCAAGACCTGGCCACCATAAATAACTGCGTGCAAAACTCTTGGTCAAGCACATTCCCAGATGCTGGTCATGGAGTTCTCCTAATAATTTGGACCTGAATTTATTTGGTATAACCACTCTTGCAGCCCACATGATACAATCTTTATCGACTGATAATTCATTCCTACGAATGAAGAATGTTACCTGGTTTGGCCATCCATTTGCAATATACTCATACACCTTTGACATCACTGGGTCACGTTTGGTTGCTCTACCAATCTCTTCAGCTGTGACTGGCAGTTCATCAATGTATGAAAAATAAAACACTTCTTCCCTATCGGGTGGAACTTGTGATGGGGAAGGCAATTTAAACATTGCATCAGCATTACTGTGATCAGCTGATCATCTGTATTCAATAACATATGTATATGCTGACAAAATCAAAGCCCATCTCTGCATTCGGGCTGCAGCTAATGTTGGAACTGGGGACTTTGGATGGAGGATTACTGTCAGGGGCTTATGGTCTGCAACGATGGTCAACTTACGACCATACAAGTATTTGTGAAACTTCTTGACCCCAAAAATTAATACCAAAGCTTCCCTTTCAATTTGCGCATAATTACTCTCACTGGCACTGAGAGTGCGTGAAGCAAAAGCAATTGGTCTCTCCTCCCCACTACGTGATACATGAGAGATCACTGTCCCAACTCCATACGGAGAGGCATCACATGCTAGCTTAATCTCCTTAGATATGTCATAGTGAACTAACATGGTGCTCTCTACCAATTTGCTTTTACACTCCTTGAATGCTGTATCGCATTCTTTTGACCACTTCCAATGGACCTGTCTTTTCAAAAGTTCAGTCAGTGGATGTAGGAATTTGGTAGGCACTTTCCATAATAGTTCAAAAGACCCAAGAATGAACGAAGTTCAGTGACATTCCTGGGAGTGGGTGCATTTCTAATTGCATCCAATTTTTCCACGGTTGGATGTAAACCATCTTTGTCTACTCTGTACCCTAAGTACTCCACTGAGTTTTTAAATAACTCACACTTACGAGCAGACACTCGTACTCTGTGCTTCTCTAGCCGTTTGAGGACTTCATTCAAAATGTTATTATGAATTTGCCTATTTGGTGCTGAATTAGTATGTCTTCCAAATAACATACTACCCCTTCAATACCTTGCAAAATCTGGTTCATCACCCCTTGGAATATGGCAGAGGCGGAAGACACTCCAAACGGTAGCCTATTAAATTGATATAGGTCTAGATGAGTGTTTATAGTCAAACATGACTTGGACTCTTCATCTAATTCAAGCTGTAAGTAGGCATTCGTAAGATCCAGTTTTGAGAAGATCTGACCACCTGTCAGTGTTGTGAACAAATCTTCTATATTCGGCAATGTATTGGGGACATTACCCTCTGGAACTTAGTTTACGGTTACTTTATAATCACCACACAATCTTACCTTACCATCGGACTTAGGTACAACAACAATGGGTGTAGCCCAATTACATCGATCTATCTTACAAATAATGTTCTCAGTCTCTAGTCTTTTGAGTTCTTGCTCAACTTTCTCCTTGAGTGCATATGGTATGGAACGTGGCTTGTAGTAAACTAATCTAGTGTCCTTCTGTACCCTGACACTCGCCTTGAAGCCTTGGATCGGACTGCCTGTTTCGCAGAACACCTTCGGATACTTCTTGATAACCTCATCCGTTGATGAAAATCTCGCTTTCACACAGAAAATCTTACTCCAATCCAGCTTCAGTGAGCTCAACCAATTTCTTCCTAGCAAGGCAGACTTGTCTCCTTTCACTACTATTAGATGCAAGTTCTGAAATTGATCTTTATATTTCACCGGTACGGTGATACGATCTACCACAGGAACTTTCTCTCCCGAGTAGCCTCGCAGCTCTATCTTAGATTTCTTCAGGTGAAAATCACGCAATTTGTCGCGGTATAATGACTCCGGTACTACACTCACGGATGCACCCGTGTCGATTTCCATTGGTTTCTTGAATCCCGCAACATCTATGTGGATTTTGATGCTTTCCGAATCGCTGTCCGTTAACCTCATGCTCCTGATGACGTGTAACTCTAACATCTCCTCGTCCTGTTGTTGTTCTTCCATGCTATGTAGTCTCTTGGGATTTCTACTCATAGCTTTGAACGCTGGACTCATAGCTTTGAAAGCTGGTTTACCCTTCAGTCGGCATGCCTTCGCAAGATGCCCAGCCTTTCTGCAGAAGAAACACTCTGCCTTCACGTATGGACAACTTTGAGCAATGTGTTGTCCCAGGCACCTATAGCACGATTCAACGCTCTGGTAGAATTTCTAATTTCTGAGACTTTGGGCCCCCACCATGTTTTACTTTGAACCTGCAGGTGATTTACCTCGGTTGACTGACGATCGGAATCATTATTTAATTCTCGGGAATATTGTTCGGCTATGCCCATCGACCTCGCTGTCTGACAAGTAATCTCAAAAGTCAAGTCATCCATCGTCAATAACTTCCTTCTGATCGCATCATTTATTTCTAGCCGATCCACATACGCTTTAAAACATTCCCGGTCGTGTCTATATTCCCCCAAATGTCTGATTACACCTGCCATTTTAATCTCTAGCTGTTCACATCGTGTGCTGTATTATATCTCGGATTTTGTAGGTTTTTTCCAAAGACAGAAACTTCCAAAGTCTCTCTGTCGGCTGGCTGAATCCTTCCCCAACAAAATTTAAGCTTTAAATCATCCGAAAAATCCCATCTCATCGCCAAATGTGATATATTTACAGAGCACAGCACACACAGCTTCCTACCTGGCAGGCAGCTCTCTCGGAAGCCTCCGGAATCTGCCTGGTTCTGTTTAATTATTAACTCTGCAGTTGCAGTACACAATACGTCAACATCCACAGTGTGGAACTACAAACATTACAAGCTTACAGACATTACATCCTCTCACCTATTTCAAGGTTATCCACCTGCTCTTTAGAAAGAAGTGTCACATGTTAGTAGGTGCTATCTGGTTGGGTGCCATATTAATCAAATATATCACTCAATTGTCTAGCAATACAAAACAAGAATTACTATTTTGTGGGGAGTCACCGGCACGATCGGTGGCGGGTCGGGTTGGAAAGTGTTTTATTTCCCCGCTGTGAAACCACCACCATGCATAAACAGCCCCAACATGTTGTGGCAGAGGACCCAATTCAAGTCATTATGACCTTGTTTAGAGATCATTAAGAATACATTTGAGTTCACCTTTTGGTTTTATGTGCTCACCCATGAGGTCCACGCGGCCATGAACCATGTCTGTAAAGCTGAGGCGGGAGATCAGTGGCCATTGAATCAGCTGTTAAGTTAACAGCTACAAATGTAAAGTAAAAGTTCCCATCTTACAGAGATATCTTCCCTCAGGCATAAGTTCTTCTTCACTGCATTTCCACAAATGATTCATCCATGCAACAAGTCTTTACACAAGTCTCCATTCAGTCTGACCTCATTACCTCTCTCACCATTGACAGATCGCTTCTTTCATCTCTACTTCACCTGCCATCTATTCCATCAACATCAGTGCCTTTTATACTCCCTCAACTTGATACTCAGAATCCTACCACGATCAGCCCCAACACCAGCAGCACCAGGCACATCAGCAGCACCAACAAAAACACCACCAACCTGCTCCCCAGAGTGATGGCGATGTGATGAGAGGCACAGCAGGATGAGGTTGAGTGTGGCTTTGGACTAACATTTCACGATCTGAGATCATTGAAATGTTTGCAGCACTGCACCCAGGTCCTCCTGATCATATCCGTGCTTGTGCCCTCCTCTGCAATGTGCAACCATGCTGTGTTGATCTCTTCCACCCATGGGAAGGGAAGAGGACCTTCCTGCATGCTGTGATTCCCTCCATTATCATATTGAGGGAGTCATGGGAGAGCTTGGGTGCAGTCCTGTGCCTTTCTGCAGTGATTGTCAATGTTTGCAGCACCTCAATGCTGTAGAACACTGACAGCACAAATGTCAAATTAAAGTTGACCATAGTCCCTTTAAGTAAACTGGCTGATGACATGTCATCAAAAGACATCGCCAGACCCGCTTCCTCTAATTGGCCCGGGAAACGCACTGGCGGGCTTAACAAGCCCTATCAATGGAAATTCATTTCAGAGACCGGGGTGGAGACAGCAGCAGGGTCAAGATCCACCACCAACGTCGCCCATCACGGACCCGCCGTTAGTAAAATCCCGGCCTAAGTGACAGTTAGCAACTATCAACACAGTAAAGGTTAACGGTTTCTTGTGTACAGTCCTTTCAGATTTATTTTGTAATCTTAAAGTAGCTGACCGTGTATCATCTATAAAATAATGTTTGAAAAAGGACTTAACATGATTTTATAATATTGTTTGAAATGGCAATATAGCAGTTGTTTTTTCGATAAGTAGCCTAGTGCCCTAACAGTTGCAGATGTCTACTTAACTGGATAACTATGAATTGAAGTCCACACTTCTGTGTTATTAGGATAAATTTCATCAGTTCTCAGCTACCATGTGAGTCACTCATTGGTGAACGAAACATGAGGTGGATTTTCAACTTGCCACCTGAATATAAACAGGCGATGCAGATTAAGCACCCGTTTTGGAGCGGCATGATTTTAATTTCAGGTTTACGCCCAGGCAGCAAGTTGGAAATCTACACCACGCTGTGTTTCCACTCAGTGACACTTTATTTAAAAGGTGAAAGGCCCGTAGTGCAGAACACGATCAAGTTTGAAACGATTAAGAGAAAAGATGAGGTAAATGATGAAATAGTGAGGCCAACATTGATTTTGTTTTAACGTTTGTAGATTGTAGACAAAAAGATTGAAGAAGCTATGAGTTCCACGGTTTTGAGGACTTGAGAAAGAACAAGTTAGAGTAGGAGCTGATGTGATATGTCTTAAGGGATAATATTCTGACACAAATTGAGCAAATATTGGAAGTTGGGAATGAATGCTATGCACTGTTTTCTGACCGTGAATTTAAGGGGCTGAAATTGCCCCTTTCTACAAGAGTCATGATCGCCACTCACCGCTCGGTCGACGCGGAGGGGCCGCCATTTTGAAAATTTCCCTCATGGATTTTCCCGGCGGAGAACATCTCTGCTCCGCCCGTGTTGTCACCCCATTGACCGCTTACCGATCGGCGGTGGCGACCCCCTTTCCACCCTGCGCGGGAAATTGCCCCGCGGGAGTGGAGCGGCCGCTGATCGGTGCCACTGACAACTTTTCCCAGAGGGAAGCTTCTTGTGGCTGGGCAGCGCGTCCACCGTTAAAGGGAGGGCACACTGCTGCGGCTGCCATTTTATTTTAATTGTCAGCCGACTGCCAGGTCGGCCCGACAATGGTGGTCATGGGTTCAGCTAGGCCGCCAACAGGCAGCTGGTACCCCCTCTTGAGTGCCAGGCCACTGGACCGACTGAAACCCTTCCTGGTGGCCCAGTGTTCACCATGAAAGTGGCTGCAGAGTTCGTGCGTTGCTGATGACTCGGAGTGATGGCCGTTCCGACCCGCCTGCACATCTGCCCTGCTGATGACACCACATCTGCTCCGCTCCAAAAAAAAACAAAGAGCTGACTTTCCCTGGATTGTCCGCCCCATGCATTGGGGTAAACAGAGCATATAAAAATCGGTAAGTGCGTCCCGTTTTGGGCGGAGGGCAATTTCGGCCCCTAAATGTTTGCCCAAATTTTCAATATGCATTCCCAGTGGGTGAAGCTCGCTGTCGGACAACACAAAGTCAGAAACAGCTCCTTTAATTTCAACACAGAGTGGATACAATGAGGTAGAATTTAGAACAGTATATTTGGTGTTTGAGAAACAAGAAGAAATTTCAGAGGAAGAATTTTTTTTAAATAGAGAGACAAAAAATGTTACAACATGGAAAGAGCGATTGAAGGTTAGAGATGAAAGAGTCTGTGATTATTAGACCGTAGATTTTCTAGTATCCTGCCAAGTCTGAGAGATGAAGGTTATGGCGTAAAATGGGTCAAGGCTGTTGAGCACTTCACAGCCTGGGGCATCTTATCGTACAATCTAAAGAAATAAACTGAAGCCAAGAATTCTCATGTGCATTAATATTAGATTATATGAAAAAAAATTGATATAAATGTATTCAGAAAGTGGCTCAGAGCATAACTGATTCACCATATTGACGTAATATTTCAACTGGGTTCAAAGAATAAATTATAGTTTAATGGTTAACATGGATGGTGGTCAGCTAGAACCAATGCGATAATGTATCATCAGGGAGGGAAAGGAGGTAAGAATGTCTTGGAATGACCAAAATGGTACCTGCTAATAGCCATGGTTGTATCTTAAATACTTATTACTTAAATAAAGGAGACTATGAAGGAATGAGGGCAGAGTTGGGTAAAGTGGACTGGGAAAATAGATTGAAATGTAGGACGGTTGATGAACAGTGGTGTACGTTAAAGGAGATATTTCACAACTCTCAAGAAAAATATATTCCAGTAAGGAGGAAAAGGGTGTAAGAGAAAAGAAAGCCATCCGTGGCTAACTAAAGAAATAAAGAACGGTATCCAACTAAAAACAAGGGCATACAAAGTGGCCAAAACTAGTGAGAGGACAGAAGACTGGGAAGCTTTTAAAAGCCAGCAAGGAATGACTAAAAAAATGATTAAGAAAGGGAAGATAGACTATGAAAGTAAACTAGCAAAAAACATAAAAACAGATAGCAAGAGTTTCTATAGGTATATAAAAAGAAAAAGAGTGGCTAAAGTAAATGTCGGTCCCTTAGAGGATGAGAACGGGGAATTAGTAATGGGGAACATGGAGATGGCAGAATCTCTGAACAAATATTTTGTATCAGTCTTTACGGTGGAGGACACTAACAATATTCCAACAGTGGATAGTCAAGGGGCTATAGAAAGGGAGGAACTTAACACAATCACAATCACGAAGGAGGTGGTACTCAGTAAGCTAATGGGACTAAAGGCAGATAAATCCCCTGGACCTGATGGCTTGCATCCTAGGGTCTTAAGAGAAGTAGCGGCAGGGATCGTGGATTCATTGGTTGTAATTTACCAAAATTCCCTGGATTCTGGGGAGGCCCCAGCAGATTGGAAAACTGCAAATGTAACACCCCTATTTAAAAAAGGAGGCAGACAAAGAGCAGGAAACTATAGACCAGTTAGTCTAACATCTGTGGTTGGGAAAATGTTGGAGTCCATTATTAAAGAAGCAGTAACAGGACATTTGGAAACGCAAAATTTGGTCAGGCAGAGTCAGCATGGATTTATGAAGGGGAAATCATGTTTGACAAATTTGCTGGAATTCTTTGAGGATGTAATGAACAGAGTGGATGTGGTGTATTTGGACTTCTGGAAGGCATTTGACAAGGTGCCACATAAAAGGTTACTGCACAAGATAAAAGTTCACGGGGTTGGGAATAATATATTAGCATGGATAGAGGATTGGCTAACGAACAGAAAACAGAGTAGGGATAAATGGTTCATTCTTTGGTTGGCAACCAGTAACTAGTGGGGTGCCACAGGGATCAGTGCTGGGACCCCAACTATTTACAATCTATATTAACGACTTCGAAGAAGGGACTGAATGTAACGTAGCCAAGTTTGCTGATGATACAAAGATGAGAGGAAAAGCAATGTGTGAGGACACACAAAATCTGCAAAAGGACATAGACAGGCTAAATGAGTGGGCAAAAATTTGGCAGATGGAGTATAATGTTGGAAAGTGTGAGGTAATGCATTTTGGCAGAAAAAATCGAAGAGCAAGTTATTATTTCAATGGAGAAAGATTTACAAAATGCCGCAGTACAGCGGGACCTGGGGGTACTGGTGCATGAAACACAAAAGGATAATATGCAGGTACAGCAAGTGATCAGGAAGGCCAATGGTATCGTGGTCTTTATTGCAAAGGGGATGGAGTATAAAAGCAAAGAAGTCTTGCAACAGCTATATAAGGTATTGGTGAGGCCACACCTGGAATACTGCGTGCAGTTTTGGTTTCCATATTTACGAAAGGATATACTTCCTTTGAAAGCAGTTCAGAGAAGATTCACTAGGTTGATTCCGGAGATGAGGGGGTTGACTTATGAGGAAAGGTTGAGTTGGTTGGGCCTCTACTCATTGGAATTCAGAAGAATGAGAGGCGATCTTATCGAAATCAATAAGATTATGACGGGGCTTGACAAGGTGGATGCAGAGAGGATGTTTCTGCTGACAGGGGGGACTAGAACTAGAGAGCATGATCTTAGAATAAGGGGCCACTCATTTAAAACAGAGATGAGGAGAAATTTCTTCTCTCAGAGGGTTGTAAATCTGTGGAATTCCCTGCTACAGAGAGCTGTGAAGCTGGGACATTGAATAAATTTAAGACAGAAATAGACAGTTTCTTAAACGATAAGGGGTTCTGGGGAGCAGGCGGGGAAGTGGTGCTGAGTATATGATCAAATCAGCCATGATCTAATTGAATGGCGGAACAGGCTCGAGGGGCTGTATGGCCTGCTCCTGCTCCTATTTCTTATGTTCTTAAGTTTTTATCCAGCATGGTTACAATGATTTTAAGAGTAACTTTAACCCCAAATTTTTGTCTTGTTTTGTCTCTTGCTTTCCTCAAGGTGCTGACTCACAGCTACCTGACCTAAGTTTGAACTTAAACAGAAACTGCTACTGCCCTTCCAAATATATATTTTTTCTTCCAATAAATGAGGATGAGATATAGGTGAAATTGAGTGAAATTCTCAAAAAACATCTCAAGCCCAAGCTGAGAAAGTCATCTCTTGCTGCAGCAGTGAGACATTTCTATTTCCGATACTTTATCTGTATGACCGCTCAAATTTCTGGTTCCATCCAAAATAACACTGTTTAAAGAACTCATCTCACTTGTTGCCCTGAATCAGAGACATATTTACCCATGTGTCTGAGCTGGATTTAAAATAAGATCCCAAAAATGCAAGCCCATCCATCACAAAGACTTCTCATTTAGATTAAAATATCTGAAACTACAGTCCCGTTGCTTAATAAATAGCTGCTGTGCCTTTGGCCAGCTGATCTGCAAGGCAAAATTAATATAGGAAATTGTGAAAGAATCCATTCACCAGGATGTGTGTACAGAGCGAGCTGACTTTAAAGAGAACTTTTAAAAGGGGGAAACTGGATTGGATATTATTAATGGAGGTTAGTTAGTTATATATAGGCCCTGATTTTCATGAGCTGCAAGGCCCAAAGGACTGCTGATGTCTGCCAAGAGATCGGGCGGTACTTTGCCTGAAAGATTCCTCTAAAAGAGGTGGCGGTACCGACCAGCGGCAAAATAACAGCTTACACCGTCAATCTTGGCGGCAGCGGGCGGGAGCTCTCAATCTTGGCGGCAAATGAGCTTGCCGCCCAAGTGCTGCCGAGGATGGAATCGGGCCCAGGGAGGGGGGATCTCTGAAAAGTAAAAATATTACCAAAAAAAAAACACTGGAACACCTTCAGGGGACCCTATCCAGGTAAGTCGCTGTAAAATAAATGTTTCAAAGATGTTCACTAACCTTTTCTTTCAGGTCTTCATACCTACTGTCAAGGTTAGACCAGTCTCCACGCAGTGGTCCTTCCCCTACTGGCACCGACTCCCGCCTGCACCAATCTGGCATCTCGGCGAGTGGGAGGCCACTTACGCGACTTGGCCGCCAGAGGACATCAGCGGGCAGTTCCCGCCGGTTCTCCCCTCCCGCCCACTCCAGCCCAAGGGGGAACTGGGAGAGAGGGGAAAACGGCAGCAAAACTCAGCGGCAGTCGGCGGCAGCAGGTGGTAAGGTCACCAATATCGGGGCCATAATGTTTGATCTGATATAAACCTTCACATAATTAATGTAAACTTATCAGACCTGGCCAATCTGCCTTATGATGAAATAAAAATATTTCCTGTGGGGCCCTCATGCTAAGGCTGCCAGATAACTTTAAATAATAAGCTTCAGAAGGCTGGCTTTTGTTTCGGTTAATACTTTAAATAGGCAGTGTGCATAATTGCAATTCACTGTAGTTCTTATTTTATAGATCTTCCTGAAGGAACAATAATACAAATATATATTCTTATGGTACACCTGTAGGCAAACTGACCTTTACTTTATGGGGTGAATTTCCCACTTGGTGTTATCACAATTGCCGGCTAGATTTGAACAAGCAGGGACAAGAGAAATGTCTGACTATGAGACCTGCCCAGTCCCCTTTAAAAATGTGTCCCCTGCATCTTTCATGTGGCTTAGCAACCCATGCTAATTATTGCTCCCAGTCAGCACTAGCATTCAATAATGTGCATGCAAATGAAAGCCATAAACAGGCCCTTTTCACTTTCTGATATTTGGCTGGAGGTCCCACCCAACAGGACTTTTATCCTTTATAATAACGCATTAAAGAGAAGCTGTTTAAAGTCATAATTTAAAAGGCCAGAAGCTTCCTGACAGTATTAAAGTTGGGCAAATTACCAAAGTTTCTGCAGGATCAACCATCTTCCAATTGGGAAGGTGCAAATCTCACTCTGTCCACCTCCTGATAAGTCCACACATGGATCCAAAAATCTACATTTATATAAGCACGGTCAAAAGAAACATAGGAACAAGAGTAGGTCACTCAGCCTCAGGAATCAGTTTTGCAATTCAATTAGAACATGGCTGATCTAAAACATACCTCAACTCCATTTTCCCGCTTTGATCCATATCCCTTGATACCCTGACCTAACAAAAATAATCCATCTTAATCTTGAAAATTTCAATTGATCCAACATCCAAGCCTCTTGGGGGAAAAAGTTCCAGATTTGCACTACCCTTGTGTGAAAACATACTGCATCTTAACCTCTAGAAACAAAACAAAGACATTCAATTCTGCAAAAGGAAATTTTGATCAATAGCAGTGAAATGGAATATATCTGAACACTCAGATTTTCAGTTAGATAAAAGAATGTTGATTTTTGCTGGAGAGAGCAAACTCCTATCCAAAGCTAAACAATCTAATTTAGCAGCAATCGTATTACCATTATAATAAAGGGGGGAATTGATGAAGTATACGGCTCTCAAACAATAATTTTAACTTAGTATTTCAATGGTATTCAGCAACACAAGGATTTTATGAGGTTTTAAAGTAAAATTACTATTTTTGTTTCCCAACTCACTGCCCTTTGCATGTCTCTATTTACTCACGATGTAAGCTCTGTTTCATGGGATGCCTCTCAGTCACCATTGTATTATGTAGATTTTCTATTCCTGTAGCGGTCCTCAAAAGAGAAGCAACATGCCCAAGTAGCAGCCCCAAAGCTAGCGTCAAACAGCACTCTGTCACCCACTCCACTGGTAGTCAGCACCAGCACAGGTACATTTACCACAGCAGATTCAGGTAGGCACTGAGGTCATTTTGACTTTGGATGACTGTATAAAATGGACAATATAAATTCAGGTGCCTGTTGTACATCTTTCCCAATTTTTGTTTCCGGTGGATTTTAACAGACGGATCTCATTAACATTCTGCTTGCTGACTTCCTGGCCAAAATGGCCAGGAAGTGGTCGGGAAGCACAGAAATCAGGCGACAGTAGGCCGCAGCTGGGAACCCACAGCAACATGCTTCATTTGTACAGAATACTGGCCAGGCCCCATTTGGAGTACAGCCTTCAGTTCTGAGTATTGCACCTCAGGAAGGATATATTGGCTCGAGAGGGGGTACAGCACAGATTCACCAAAGTGATACCGGGGGCTAAAAGGATTAAATTATGAGGATAGAATGCATAAACTTGGCTGTATTCCCTTGAAATTAGATGGCTGAGGAATGATCTAATTCAGCTGTTTAAATAATAGGATTCAATAGGTAGATGCAGAGAAGCTATTTGCTCTGGTTTCAGAACAAGATGGCACATTAGAATAGGCCATTCTGGAGTGCAATCAGGAAGCACTTTTACACACAAAGGGTAGTAGAAATGTGGAACCCTCTCCCCAAAAGGTTGTTGTATGTTGAGTCAATTAAAATTTTCAAGACTGAGATGGACAGATTTTTATTAGCTGAACGTATCAAGGGACATAGATCAAAGGCGGGTACATATATTTGAGGTGCAGATCAGCCATGATTTAATTAAATGAAGGAACAGGCTCGAGGGCTGAATGGTCTACTCCTGTTCCTATGCTTTGACTGAGATTTTTTGTAGCTGCAATTATAATTCATAATTTAGATATTCCAATAGGTAAATCTCATTATTTTTCACAAGGTGCACTGGCTGTGAAATTTCAGGCTTATCTATAAACAAATCTATCATTCACCTGTGTGAGCAGATGACGGTTGGGAAACACTTAGGCCATGATATTTACAGGGGAGCAAGATGGTGGTCGGGGGGGGCGATCACAGCGGGGCGGGGAGTCAGCGAGCGTGGGGACTGAAGCAGGTAAGCTTGTTTGGTATGCTCCTTTTGGCCCTAAGCAGTGGTGCAAAGGCTCTTATCATATGGATCTAGGGGGGTATGGGTTTCTGGCTGTACTGTAGTTTTTAACAGACTGCCTGTCAGGCAGGAAAGCCTGCAGCACAAGGATGCATCCGAGCAAAGAGCAGGTAGGGAAGTAGAGAAAGATTGTGGTCAGGGAGTCTGGTGGTGGTTGGGGGGGTCACATGATCGTTGGGTGGGATAGATTAGGGGAGAGATCGCAGGGGGGTAGAACATGGTCAGGGGCGATGTGGTGGTCGGGGGAGTGAGGTGATGGTCAGGGGAGTGAGTGGGTCGGGGAGCGAGGTGGTGGTTGAGGGAGTGAGGTGGTGGTTGGGGGAGCGAGGTGATGGTTGGGGGGGTGTTGGTGGTGTTTGGGGTGAGGTGTTGGTGGTCGAGGGGGATGTTGGTGGTGGTTGGGGGTAGCAAGGAGGTGGTCGGGGAGTGAGGTGGTGGTCGGGGAGCGAGGTGGTGGTCGGGGAGTGAGGTGGTGGTTGGAGAGTGAGGTGGTGGTCGGGGAGTGAGGTGGTGGTCGGGGAGCGAGGTGGTGGTCGGGGAATGAGGTGGTGGTCGGGGAGCGAGGTGGTGGTCGGGGAGTGAGGTGGTGGTTGGAGAGTGAGGTGGTGGTCGGGGAGGGAGGTGGTGGTTGGAGAGTGAGATGGTGGTCGGGGAATGTCGGGGAGCGAGGTGGTGGTCGGGGAGTGAGGTGGTGGTCGGGGAGTGAGGTGGTGGTCGGGGAATGAGGTGGTGGTCGGGGAATGAGGTGGTGGTCGGGGAGTGAGGTGGTGGTTGGGGAGTGAGGTGGTGGTCGGGGAGTGAGGTGGTGGTCGGGGAGTGAGGTGGTGGTCGGGGAGCGAGGTGGTGGTCGGGGAGTGAGGTGATGGTCGGGGAGGGAGGTGGTGGTTGGAGAGTGAGGTGGTGGTCGGGGAATGAGGTGGTGGTCGGGGAATGAGGTGGTGGTCGGGGAGCGAGGTGGTGGTCGGGGAGCGAGGTGGTGGTCGGGGAGGGAGGTGGTGGTCGGGGAGGGAGGTGGTGGTCGGGGAATGAGGTGGTGGTCGGGGAGGGAGGTGGTGGTCGGGGAGCGAGGTGGTGGTCGGGGAGCGAGGTGGTGGTCGGGGAATGAGGTGGTGGTCGGGGAGCGAGGTGGTGGTCGGGGAGCGAGGTGGTGGTCGGGGAGCGAGGTGGTGGTCGGGGAGCGAGGTGGTGGTCGGGGAGCGAGGTGGTGGTCGGGGAGCGAGGTGGTGGTCGGGGAGCGAGGTGGTGGTCGGGGAGGGAGGTGGTGGTCGGGGAGTGAGGTGGTGGTCGGGGAGTGAGGTGGTGGTCGGGGAATGAGGTGGTGGTCGGGGAGGGAGGTGGTGGTCGGGGAATGAGGTGGTGGTCGGGGAGCGAGTGGTGGTCGGGGAGTGAGGTGGTGGTCGGGGAGCGAGGTGGTGGTCGGGGAGCGAGGTGGTGGTCGGGGAGGGAGGTGGTGGTCGGGGAGTGAGGTGGTGGTTGGAGAGTGAGGTGGTGGTCGGGGAGGGAGGTGGTGGTTGGAGAGTGAGGTGGTGGTCGGGGAGTGAGGTGGTGGTCGGGGAGTGAGGTGATGGTCGGGGAGTGAGGTGGTGATCGGGGGGGGGTGAGTGGGTCGGGGAGTGAGGTGATGGTTGGAGGAGTGAGTGGGTCGGGGAGTGAGGTGGTGGTCGGGGAGTGAGGTGGTGGTCGGGGAATGAGGTGGTGGTCGGGGAGCGAGGTGGTGGTCGGGGAGTGAGGTGATGGTTGGAGAGTGAGGTGGTGGTCGGGGAGTGAGGTGGTGGTCGGGGAGGGAGGTGGTGGTCGGGGAGGGAGGTGGTGGTCGGGGAGGGAGGTGGTGGTCGGGGAGGGAGGTGGTGGTCGGGGAGTGAGGTGGTGGTCGGGGAGGGAGGTGGTGGTCGGGGAGGGAGGTGGTGGTTGGAGAGTGAGGTGGTGGTCGGGGAGTGAGTTGGTTGTCGGGGAGTGAGGTGGTGGTCGGGGAATGAGGTGATGGTTGGAGAGTGAGGTGGTGGTCGGGGAGTGAGGTGGTGGTCGGGGAGTGAGGTGATGGTCGGGGAGGGAGGTGGTGGTCGGGGAGTGAGGTGGTGGTTGGAGAGTGAGGTGGTGGTCGGGGAGCGAGGTGGTGGTCGGGGAGTGAGGTGGTGGTCGGGGGGGGGTGAGTGGGTCGGGGAGTGAGGTGATGGTTGGAGGAGTGAGTGGGTCGGGGAGTGAGGTGATGGTTGGGGAGCGAGGTGATGATTGGGGAGCGAGGTGGTGGTCGGGGAGCGAGGTGGTGGTCGGGGAGTGAGGTGGTGGTCGGGGAGTGAGGTGGTGGTCGGGGAGTGAGGTGGTGGTCGGGGAATGAGGTGGTGATCGGGGGGGGGTGAGTGGGTCGGGGAGTGAGGTGATGGTTGGAGGAGTGAGTGGGTCGGGGAGTGAGGTGATGGTTGGAGGAGTGAGTGGGTCGGGGAGTGAGGTGATGGTTGGGGAGCGAGGTGATGATTGGGGAGCGAGGTGGTGGTCGGGGAGTGAGGTGGTGGTCGGGGAGTGAGGTGGTGGTCGGGGAGTGAGGTGGTGGTCGGGGAATGAGGTGGTGGTCGGGGAGCGAGGTGGTGGTCGGGGAGTGAGGTGATGGTCGGGGAGGGAGGTGGTGGTCGGGGAGTGAGGTGGTGGTCGGGGAGGGAGGTGGTGGTCGGGGAGGGAGGTGGTGGTCGGGGAGTGAGGTGGTGATCGGGGGGGGGTGAGTGGGTCGGGGAGTGAGGTGATGGTTGGAGGAGTGAGTGGGTCGGGGAGTGAGGTGATGGTCGGGGAGTGAGGTGATGGTTGGGGAGCGAGGTGATGGTTGGGGAGTGAGGTGGTGGTCGGGGAGGGAGGTGATGGTTGGAGAGTGAGGTGGTGGTCGGGGAGTGAGGTGGTGGTCGGGGAATGAGGTGGTGGTCGGGGAGTGAGGTGGTGGTCGGGGAGTGAGGTGGTGGTCGGGGAGTGAAGTGATGGTCGGAGAGGGAGGTGGTGGTTGGAGAGTGAGGTGGTGGTCGGGGAGTGAGGTGGTGGTCGGGGAGTGAAGTGATGGTCGGAGAGGGAGGTGGTGGTTGGAGAGTGAGGTGGTGGTCGGGGAGTGAGGTGGTGGTCGGGGGGGGGGGGGGGTGGTGGTCGGGGAGTGAGGTGGTGATCGGGGGGGGGTGAGTGGGTCGGGGAGTGAGGTGATGGTTGGAGGAGTGAGTGGGTCGGGGAGTGAGGTGATGGTTGGGGAGCGAGGTGATGATTGGGGAGCGAGGTGGTGGTCGGGGAGCGAGGTGGTGGTCGGGGAGTGAGGTGGTGGTCGGGGAGTGAGGTGGTGGTCGGGGAATGAGGTGATGGTTGGAGAGTGAGGTGGTGGTCGGGGAGTGAGGTGGTGGTCGGGGAGGGAGGTGGTGGTCGGGGAGTGAGGTGATGGTTGGAGAGTGAGGTGGTGGTCGGGGAGTGAGGTGGTGGTTGGGGAGGGAGGTGGTGGTCGGGGAGGGAGGTGGTGGTTGGAGAGTGAGGTGGTGGTCGGGGAGGGAGGTGGTGGTTGGAGAGTGAGGTGGTGGTCGGGGAATGAGGTGGTGGTCGGGGAATGAGGTGGTGGTCGGGGAGCGAGGTGGTGGTCAGGGAGGGAGGTGGTGGCTGGAGAGTGAGGTGGTGGTCGGGGAGGGAGGTGATGGTTGGAGAGTGAGGTGGTGGTCGGGGAGTGAGGTGGTGGTTGGAGAGCGAGGTGGTGGTCGGGGAATGAGGTGGTGGTCGGGGAGCGAGGTGGTGGTCGGGGAGTGAGGTGGTGGTTGGAGAGCGAGGTGGTGGTCGGGGAGCGAGGTGGAGGTCGGGGAGTGAGGTGGTGGTCAGGGAATGAGGTGGTGGTCGGGGAGTGAAGTGATGGTCGGGGGAGTGAGGTGGTGGTCGGGGAATGAGGTGGTGGTCGGGGAGTGAAGTGATGGTCGGGGAGTGAGGTGGTGGTCGGGGAGTGAGCTGGTGGTCGGGGAATGAGGTGGTGGTCGGGGAGGGAGGTGGTGGTTGGAGAGTGAGGTGGTGGTCGGGGGGGGGTGGTGGTCGGGGAGTGAGGTGGTGGTCGGGGAGTGAGGTGGTGGTCGGGGAGTGAGGTGATGGTCGGGGAGTGAGGTGGTGATCGGGGGGGGGTGAGTGGGTCGGGGAGTGAGGTGATGGTTGGAGGAGTGAGTGGGTCGGGGAGTGAGGTGATGGTCGGGGAGTGAGGTGATGGTTGGGGAGCGAGGTGATGGTTGGGGAGTGAGGTGGTGGTCGGGGAGTGAGGTGGTGGTCGGGGAGTGAGGTGGTGGTCGGGGAGTGAGGTGGTGGTCGGGGATGAGGTGGTGGTCGGGGAGTGAGGTGGTGGTCGGGGAATCAGGTGGTGGTCGGGGAGGGAGGTGGTGGTTGGAGAGTGAGGTGGTGGTCGGGGAGTGAGGTGGTGGTCGGGGGTGGGGGTGGTGGTCGGGGAGTGAGGTGATGGTCGGGGAGTGAGGTGGTGATCGGGGGGGGGTGAGTGGGTCGGGGAGTGAGGTGATGGTTGGAGGAGTGAGTGGGTCGGGGAGTGAGGTGATGGTCGGGGAGTGAGCTGGTGGTTGGAGAGTGAGGTGGTGGTCGGGGAATGAGGTGGTGGTCGGGGAGCGAGCTGGTGGTCGGGGAGTGAGGTGGTGGTTGGAGAGTGAGGTGGTGGTCGGGGAGGGAGGTGGTGGTTGGAGAGTGAGGTGGTGGTCGGGGAATGAGGTGGTGGTCGGGGAGCGAGCTGGTGGTCGGGGAGTGAGGTGGTGGTTGGAGAGTGAGGTGGTGGTCGGGGAGTGAGGTGGTGGTTGGAGAGTGAGGTGGTGGTCGGGGAATGAGGTGGTGGTCGGGGAGCGAGCTGGTGGTCGGGGAGTGAGGTGGTGGTTGGAGAGTGAGGTGGTGGTCGGGGAGGGAGGTGGTGGTCGGGGAGTGAGGTGGTGGTCGGGGAATGAGGTGGTGGTCGGGGAGTGAGGTGGTGGTCGGGGAGGGAGGTGATGGTCGGAGAGCGAGGTGGTGGTCGGGGAGCGAGGTGGTGGTCGGGGAGTGAGGTGGTGGTCGGGGAGTGAGGTGGTGGTCGGGGAATGAGGTGGTGGTCGGGGAGTGAGGTGATGGTCGGGGAGTGAGGTGATGGTCGGGGAGTGAGGTGGTGGTCGGGGAGTGAGGTGGTGGTCGGGGAGTGAGGTGGTGGTCGGGGAGTGAGGTGGTGGTCGGGGAGTGAGGTGGTGGTCGGGGAGTGAGGTGGTGGTCGGGGAGTGAGGTGGTGGTCGGGGAATGAGGTGGTGGTCGGGGAGGGAGGTGGTGGTTGGAGAGTGAGGTGGTGGTCGGGGAGTGAGGTGGTGGTCGGGGGGGGGGGTGGTGGTCGGGGAGTGAGGTGGTGGTCGGGGAGTGAGGTGATGGTCGGGGAGTGAGGTGGTGATCGGGGGGGGGTGAGTGTGTCGGGGAGTGAGGTGATGGTTGGAGGAGTGAGTGGGTCGGGGAGTGAGGTGATGGTCGGGGAGTGAGGTGATGGTCGGGGAGTGAGGTGATGGTTGGGGAGCGAGGTGATGGTTGGGGAGTGAGGTGGTGGTCGGGGAGTGAGGTGATGGTCGGGGAGTGAGGTGATGGTTGGGGAGCGAGGTGATGGTTGGGGAGTGAGGTGGTGGTCGGGGAGTGAGGTGGTGGTCGGGGAATGAGGTGGTGGTCGGGGAGTGAGGTGGTGGTCGGGGAGTGAGGTGGTGGTCGGGGAGTGAAGTGATGGTCGGGGAATGAGGTGGTGGTCGGGGAGTGAGGTGGTGGTCGGGGAGTGAAGTGATGGTCGGGGAGTGAGGTGGTGGTCGGGGAGCGAGGTGGTGGTCGGGGAGTGAGGTGGTGGTCGGGGAGTGAGGTGGTGGTCGGGGAATGAGGTGGTGGTCGGGGAGTGAGGTGGTGGTCGGGGAATGAGGTGGTGGTCGGGGAGTGAAGTGATGGTCGGGGAGTGAGGTGGTGGTCGGGGAGGGAGGTGGTGGTTGGAGAGTGAGGTGGTGGTCGGGGAGTGAGGTGGTGGTCGGGAGGGGGGTGGTGGTCGGGGAGTGAGGTGGTGGTCGGGGAGTGAGGTGATGGTCGGGGAGTGAGGTGGTGATCGGGGGGGGTGAGTGGGTCGGGGAGTGAGGTGATGGTTGGAGGAGTGAGTGGGTCGGGGAGTGAGGTGATGGTCGGGGAGCGAGGTGGTGGTCGGGGAGTGAGGTGGTGGTCGGGGAGTGAGGTGGTGGTCGGGGAATGAGGTGGTGGTCGGGGAGCGAGGTGGTGGTCGGGGAGTGAGGTGGTGGTCGGGGAATGAGGTGGTGGTCGGGGAGTGAGGTGGTGGTCGGGGAGTGAGGTGATGGTTGGAGAGTGAGGTGGTGGTCGGGGAGTGAGGTGGTGGTCGGGGAGGGAGGTGGTGGTTGGAGAGTGAGGTGGTGGTCGGGGAGTGAGGTGGTGGTTGGAGAGTGAGGTGGTGGTCGGGGAGTGAGGTGGTTGTCGGGGAGTGAGGTGGTGGTCGGGGAATGAGGTGATGGTTGGAGAGTGAGGTGGTGGTCGGGGAATGAGGTGGTGGTCGGGGAATGAGGTGGTGGTCGGGGAATGAGGTGGTGGTTGGAGAGTGAGGTGGTGGTCGGGGAGTGAGGTGGTGGTCGGGGAGGGAGGTGGTGGTCGGGGAGGGAGGTGGTGGTCGGGGAGTGAGGTGGTGGTCGGGGAGGGAGGTGGTGGTCGGGGAGGGAGGTGGTGGTCGGGGAGGGAGGTGGTGGTCGGGGAGGGAGGTGGTGGTCGGAGAGTGAGGTGGTGGTCGGGGAGTGAGGTGGTGGTCGGGGAGTGAGGTGGTGGTCGGGGAGGGGTGAGTGGGTCGGGGAGTGAGGTGGTGGTCGGGGAGTGAGGTGATGGTCGGGGAGTGAGGTGGTGATCGGGGGGGGGTGAGTGGGTCGGGGAGTGAGGTGATGGTTGGAGGAGTGAGTGGGTCGGGGAGTGAGGTGATGGTCGGGGAGTGAGGTGATGGTCGGGGAGTGAGGTGATGGTTGGGGAGCGAGGTGATGGTTGGGGAGTGAGGTGGTGGTCGGGGAGTGAGGTGATGGTCGGGGAGTGAGGTGATGGTCGGGGAGGGAGGTGGTGGTCGGGGAGTGAGGTGGTGGTCGGGGAGTGAGGTGGTGGTCGGGGAGTGAGGTGGTGGTCGGGGAATGAGGTGGTGGTCGGGGAATGAGGTGGTGGTCGGGGAGTGAGGTGGTGGTCGGGGAGTGAGGTGGTGGTCGGGGAGTGAAGTGATGGTCGGGGAGTGAGGTGGTGGTCGGGGAGTGAGGTGGTGGTCGGGGAGTGAAGTGATGGTCGGGGAGTGAGGTGGTGGTCGGGGAGCGAGGTGGTGGTCGGGGAGTGAGGTGGTGGTCGGGGAGTGAGGTGGTGGTCGGGGAATGAGGTGGTGGTCGGGGAGGGAGGTGGTGGTTGGAGAGTGAGGTGGTGGTCGGGGAGTGAGGTGGTGGTCGGGGGGGGGGGTGGTGGTCGGGGAGTGAGGTGGTGGTCGGGGAGTGAGGTGGTGGTCGGGGAGTGAGGTGATGGTCGGGGAGTGAGGTGGTGATCGGGGGGGGGTGAGTGGGTCGGGGAGTGAGGTGATGGTTGGAGGAGTGAGTGGGTCGGGGAGTGAGGTGATGGTCGGGGAGCGAGGTGGTGGTCGGGGAGTGAGGTGGTGGTCGGGGAGTGAGGTGGTGGTCGGGGAAGGAGGTGGTGGTCGGGGAGCGAGGTGGTGGTCGGGGAGCGAGGTGGTGGTCGGGGAATGAGGTGGTGGTCGGGCAGTGAGGTGGTGGTCGGGGAGTGAGGTGATGGTTGGAGAGTGAGGTGGTGGTCGGGGAGTGAGGTGGTGGTCGGGGAGGGAGGTGGTGGTCGGGGAGGGAGGTGGTGGTCGGGGAGGGAGGTGGTGGTCGGGGAGTGAGGTGGTGGTCGGGGAGGGAGGTGGTGGTCGGGGAGTGAGGTGGTGGTCGGGGAGGGAGGTGGTGGTCGGGGAGGGAGGTGGTGGTTGGAGAGTGAGGTGGTGGTCGGGGAGTGAGGTGGTGGTTGGAGAGTGAGGTGGTGGTCGGGGAGTGAGGTGGTTGTCGGGGAGTGAGGTGGTTGTCGGGGAGTGAGGTGGTGGTCGGGGAATGAGGTGATGGTTGGAGAGTGAGGTGGTGGTCGGGGAGTGAGGTGGTGGTCGGGGAGTGAGGTGGTGGTCGGGGAGTGAGGTGGTGGTCGGGGAGTGAGGTGGTGGTCGGGGAGGGAGGTGGTGGTCGGGGAGGGAGGTGGTGGTCGGGGAGGGAGGTGGTGGTCGGGGAGTGAGGTGGTGGTCGGGGAGGGAGGTGGTGGTCGGGGAGGGAGGTGGTGGTCGGGGAGGGAGGTGGTGGTCGGGGAGGGAGGTGGTGGTCGGGGAATGAGGTGGTGGTCGGGGAGCGAGGTGGTGGTCGGGGAGTGAGGTGGTGGTCGGGGAGTGAGGTGGTGATCGGGGAGGGGTGAGTGGGTCGGGGAGTGAGGTGGTGGTTGGAGAGTGAGGTGGTGGTCGGGGAGGGAGGTGATGGTTGGAGAGCGAGGTGGTGGTCGGGGAGCGAGGTGGTGGTCGGGGAGTGAAGTGATGGTCGGGGAGTGAGGTGGTGATCGGGGGGGGGTGAGTGGGTCGGGGAGTGAGGTGATGGTTGGAGGAGTGAGTGGGTCGGGGAGTGAGGTGATGGTCGGGGAGTGAGGTGATGATTGGGGAGCGAGGTGGTGGTCGGGGAATGAGGTGGTGGTCAGGGAGGGAGGTGGTGGTTGGAGAGTGAGGTGGTGGTCGGGGAGTGAGGTGATGGTCGGGGAGGGACGTGGTGGTCGGGGAGTGAGGTGGTGGTCGGGGAGGGAGGTGGTGGTCGGGGAGGGAGGTGGTGGTTGGAGAGTGAGGTGGTGGTCGGGGAGTGAGGTGGTGGTCGGGGAGTGAGGTGGTGGTTGGGGAATGAGGTGGTGGTCGGGGAATGAGGTGGTGGTCGGGGAGCGAGGTGGTGGTCAGGGAGGGAGGTGGTGGTTGGAGAGTGAGGTGGTGGTCGGGGAGGGAGGTGGTGGTCGGGGAGCGAGGTGGTGGTCGGGGAGTGAGGTGGTGGTCGGGGAGTGAGGTGGTGGTCGGGGAGTGAGGTGGTGGTCGGGGAGAGAGGTGGTGGTCGGGGAATGAGGTGGTGGTCGGGGAGTGAGGTGGTGGTCGGGGAGTGAGGTGGTGGTCGGGGAATGAGGTGGTGGTCGGGGAGGGAGGTGGTGGTTGGAGAGTGAGGTGGTGGTCGGGGAGTGAGGTGGTGGTCGGGGGGGGGGTGGTGGTCGGGGAGTGAGGTGGTGGTCGGGGAGTGAGGTGATGGTCGGGGAGTGAGGTGGTGATCGGGGGGGGGTGAGTGGGTCGGGGAGTGAGGTGATGGTTGGAGGAGTGAGTGGGTCGGGGAGTGAGGTGATGGTCGGGGAGTGAGGTGATGGTTGGGGAGCGAGGTGGTGGTCGGGGAGCGAGGTGGTGGTCGGGGAGTGAGGTGGTGGTTGGAGAGTGAGGTGGTGGTCAGGGAGTGAAGTGATGGTCGGAGAGGGAGGTGGTGGTCGGGGAGTGAGGTGGTGGTCGGGGAGTGAGGTGGTGGTCGGGGAGGGAGGTGATGGTTGGAGAGCGAGGTGGTGGTCGGGGAGCGAGGTGGTGGTCGGGGAGTGAGGTGGTGGTCGGGGAATGAGGTGGTGGTCGGGGAGTGAAGTGATGGTCGGAGAGGGAGGTGTTGGTTGGAGAGTGAGGTGGTGGTCGGGGAGTGAGGTGGTGGTCGGGGGGGGGGGGGGTGGTGGTCGGGGAGTGAGGTGGTGATCGGGGGGGGGTGAGTGGGTCGGGGAGTTAGGTGATGGTTGGAGGAGTGAGTGGGTCGGGGAGTGAGGTGATGGTTGGGGAGTGAGGTGGTGGTCGGGGAGGGAGGTGGTGGTTGGAGAGTGAGGTGGTGGTCGGGGAATGAGGTGGTGGTCGGGGAATGAGGTGGTGGTCGGGGAATGAGGTGGTGGTCGGGGAGTGAGGTGGTGGTCGGGGAGTGAGGTGGTGGTCGGAGAGTGAGGTGGTGGTCGGGGAGGGAGGTGGTGGTCGGGGAATGAGGTGGTGGTCGGGGAGCGAGGTGGTGGTCAGGGAGGGAGGTGGTGGTTGGAGAGTGAGGTGGTGGTCGGGGAGGGAGGTGATGGTTGGAGAGTGAGGTGGTGGTCGGGGAATGAGGTGGTGGTCGGGGAGCGAGGTGGTGGTCGGGGAGTGAGGTGGTGGTTGGAGAGTGAGGTGGTGATCGGGGAGTGAGGTGGTGGTCGGGGAGTGAGGTGGTGGTCGGGGAGTGAGGTGATGGTTGGGGAGCGAGGTGATGGTTGGGGAGTGAGGTGGTGGTCGGGGAGTGAGGTGGTGGTCGGGGAATGAGGTGGTGGTCGGGGAGCGAGCTGGTGGTCGGGGAGTGAGGTGGTGGTTGGAGAGTGAGGTGGTGGTCGGGGAGGGAGGTGATGGTTGGAGAGCGAGGTGATGGTTGGGGAGTGAGGTGGTGGTCGGGGAGTGAGGTGGTGGTCGGGGGGGGGGGGTGGTGGTCGGGGAGTGAGGTGGTGGTCGGGGAGTGAGGTGATGGTCGGGGAGTGAGGTGGTGATCGGGGGGGGGTGAGTGGGTCGGGGAGTGAGGTGATGGTTGGAGGAGTGAGTGGGTCGGGGAGTGAGGTGATGGTCGGGGAGTGAGGTGATGGTCGGGGAGTGAGGTGATGGTTGGGGAGCGAGGTGATGGTTGGGGAGTGAGGTGGTGGTCGGGGAGTGAGGTGATGGTCGGGGAGTGAGGTGATTGTTGGGGAGCGAGGTGATGGTTGGGGAGTGAGGTGGTGGTCGGGGAGTGAGGTGATGGTCGGGGAGCGAGGTGATGGTTGGGGAGTGAGGTGATGGTTGGGGAGCGAGGTGATGGTTGGGGAGTGAGGTGGTGGTCGGGGAGTGAGGTGATGGTCGGGGAGCGAGGTGATGGTTGGGGAGTGAGGTGGTGGTCGGGGAGTGAGGTGGTGGTCGGGGAGTGAGGTGGTGGTCGGGGAGTGAGGTGGTGGTCGGGGAATGAGGTGGTGGTCGGGGAGGGAGGTGGTGGTTGGAGAGTGAGGTGGTGGTCGGGGAGTGAGGTGGTGGTCGGGGGGGGGGGTGGTGGTCGGGGAGTGAGGTGATGGTCGGGGAGTGAGGTGGTGATCGGGGGGGGGTGAGTGGGTCGGGGAGTGAGGTGATGGTTGGAGGAGTGAGTGGGTCGGGGAGTGAGGTGATGGTCGGGGAGTGAGGTGGTGGTCGGGGAGTGAGGTGATGGTCGGGGAGTGAGGTGATGGTTGGGGAGCGAGGTGATGGTTGGGGAGTGAGGTGGTGGTCGGGGAGTGAGGTGGTGGTCGGGGAGTGAGGTGGTGGTCGGGGAGTGAGGTGGTGGTCGGGGAGTGAGGTGGTGGTCGCAGAGCGAGGTGGTGGTCGAGGAGTGAGGTGGTGGTCGGGGAGTGAGGTGGTGGTTGGGGAGTGAGGTGGTGGTCGGGGAGTGAGGTGGTGGTTGGGGAGTGAGGTGATGGTTGCGGAGTGAGGTGGTGGTCGGGGGAGTGAGATGGTGGTTGGGGAGTGAGGTGGTGGTCGGGGAGGGAGGTGGTGGTCGGGGAGTGAGGTGATGGTCGGGTGGGTGGGGGAGTGAGTGGGTCGGGGAGTGAGGTGGTGGTCGGGGAGTGAGGTGGTGGTTGGGGGGGGGTGGTGGTCGGGGACTGAGGTGGTGGTCGGGGAGTGAGGTGGTGGTCGGGGAGTGAGGTGATGGTCGGTTGGGTAGGGGGGTGAGTGGGTCGGGGAGTGAGGTGGTGGTCGGGGAGTGAGGTGGTGGTCGGGGAGTGAGGTGGTGGTCGGGGAGTGAGGTGGTGGTCGAGGAGTGAGGTGGTGGTCGGGGAGTGAGGTGATGGTCGGGTGGGTGGGGGGGGTGAGTGGGTCGGGGAGTGAGGTGATGGTCGGGTGGGTGGGGGGGTGAGTGGGTCGGGGAGTGAGGTGATGGTCGGGTGGGTGGGGGAGTGAGTGGGTCGGGGAGTGAGGTGGTGCCTCGCGTCTGTTAAAACTGGAAGTGGGCAGGTTCGAGGTGGATTGCATTTTAACTTCTCATCCGACCCAAATCCACCCATTTTTGGGGGTTAAAATTACCCCCTTAATGTCCGATCTTGTAATCATTACTAAGTATCCATTATTCTCTATTTAGACTACATTATTGGAGGAGGGGACCTATTTATGTATTAATGTCAAAAACTGCAGGAATTTTCATCGACCTTTGCTTGGAAATACTGAACCTTTTGGAATTAAGACCACAGGGTGCTTCAGTGAAATATAGGCAGAATGTTAAATTACGTATTAGAATATAAAGGAAGTATAATATTTATTAACTATAAACATTGTACTGTTTAAATCTGAGACACTAGAAAAAATGTACTGACAAAAGCAAATACAATTAACAAGAGGGTACAATGTATACATATACCATCAAATATATTGATGTCATGACTGTAGGGAGTCAGCTCATTAATTACTATTATGGACTAGACTTTCGCCTTCATTTTCGGCGATTTTCTCAGCGGTACAACTGTTTTTTGATGAAAAACCGCCCGGCGAAAGTTTCCTCTTTATTTTTTAAAGCGTTCGGCCCACATTTTGAAAAGATCGGCAGATAGCAAACCGCCCACGTGCACCACCGAGAAAACCGCCAGGATCTAAGTTTTGCCTCAACGGAGGACCCATACACACCGCCGAGGAAACCGCCCACAAAAAGCTGCTGGAACAGGGCAGTAGGTGAGTACCCTGCAAAGAAAGGTAAGTTAAAAGTCTTTACAATTATTTTTAAAATTCTAAAATCGCGATTAGTTAAAAAGTGTCTTAAGAATGTTTTGTAACGTTTTATTTTTTGTTTTAAGTGAAAAAATATTTTTTGAGTTTTCCCCCCTCCCTAGGCCTCAGAGTAAATTTTCTTTTTAAATTTAAGAACCGCCCGTTCTCGCTACTTTCAGCTGTAACCGCCCAGAAACCGCCAAGAATCTTGGTGTGAGAACCATTTTCTCGCCGGGCGGTTTTAATTACCGAATTCATGGAAACTTTTTCCAGCGCTAACTGATGAAGCTTAGCTGTATTTTCTGGGCGGCAATCGGGTGGTGAGGGCCTTGGGGAAAGTCTAACCCTATGTATGTTGCAATCTTTGCACCACAACCAGACTAACCGACAATGGTGTGGCACAACATCTCAAACAAGTTCACCAGCAGTGAAAACCCATTAGTTATGATTAGTGCAGTTTGAGCCAACATGGAGCACCAGTGTGAATTAGTCTGGCTATAGGAACCCCTGTATCAGTGCCGATTAATTAGTATGCCTTTGCTTCATTTTTAGGACTTCAGTGGGTTTCTTCTCTTATACTGGCAAGTACCGTTTATCCCAATGTTATTTATGTAGTGAGTTTTATTTCTTTTTTTCAATTATATTTTTCGAATACTGTTAATTCAGAGAAGGTTAATACACACATTCATTTTTGTTAATACCTCATATGCTGACATCTAGCCCTCCAAATATTATTTTTGTGTTTCATAGAGTTTCTATCATAATGGAGATGAGATGGTATAATGAGAGGCAAAAACTGCTCAGTGCAGTACCGACAATTGTTCTGCTTAAAACTACAAGGTTCATCATTCAAATTAGTATTTGCATTTGTATTATTACAACTAATTGCCTTGTCTGCGGTATTAACAGAGTGCATGAGGAGGACCTGTGGGATATAAATTATAGTAGTTCTGATCATAGCTCACTCCTGATTGAGAGTTATCATGTCAGCCACTAAAGTGTATCCCTTGGCTCCTCATCATGAATCCTCTATTTAAGGACACTCATTCCCATTGATAAGTGAGCACACATACCCTGCATCTGATAAGAGGGCCCTCTGTTTACACATCTATGTGATTTTACCCTATCCATCCCCATCCTACATCTATCCACTGTACCATCAATTTATAAAATAATATTTCTTATAATATAGATTTAACTTGCCATCAGACATCAACATTTGGACAATTTAGCATTTTATTGCCTTGTTTATACTTTGAGTTTCTTTTATCATAAAACATATATCTCAGAGGTGTGAGAAGAGCATCACTGAATAAACTATTAAGAATTATATTTTTCCTATCTCTAGCATAAATCCATAATAATGAATATTTATTTTCACCAAGGCAAGGATATCAAATTGGAGAATGGACCATTTTTCCACCTTTTGAAGCATTTTCCCTGTGCACTCCCAGTTAAGGTTGGCACAGGGAAAATGCTTATTAAATCTCCTTCTACTCTGTGCCAATAATTAAAGCCATTTCCTGACTGTCCATAATTTGTATGATGACTTAGTACTAATCGCAAAGTAGTAGGCTTGCGAGAAAGTGTCGCGGCATACTTATATGGGGTGGGCTTAGTCAATTTCTGCGTGTGAATAAAAAGTATTAATTGAGCTAATTATTGTGTATCAAATCCAATCAACTGCAGTGATGGGCTATTTTCAGCTTTGTTGTAAACAAAGTCCTTGGGAGATAGTATTAATTTTACCCACCCAATGTGTTGAATTCAACTGCTTCATTTCTGAAGCAAAAACTCCATCAGCTGCTTTCTTAAAATCCAAAGTGAAAACCAACCCCTTCTCCCATTACTCTCTTAGCTTGGTGGTTGAACACAATCGTCACCTTCATTGACTTCATGTCACTAAACCATCATGCCAAGTATGGATAGACTCTCTTATTGCATTCACCTGCTGAGCATCTTCATCTTAAACTTCCTTCCGGACCCTAGGTTTGAGCTCGAAGGACCAGCTGCTCAATATTTGGGTAGTCCTGACCATTGCCTCACCCAATAGAAGGACCATGTCACATTTTGCAAAGCACGGCTTGCATGCAGTTTAGAAAATGGTGTTGAGTTCTGATTAACAATGCTGTTGCTATTACTGCTTGGTTACTGCTTGGTTACTGCTTGGTTACTGTAGGTGTCAAAGGCTTAACTTTCATGTTATTGAGGGCTGGAACTGTGATTTATGGACTGATCTTCATATTTGTGGCTTTCTTTCAGCCAACAATGTAATAAAATGCAGAAGAACTGTAAAAATGAATAACCACCACAAAACTAACTAACCAGCTGTCCAAAAACTGCCCTGTGAAAAATCCAAAGTGAAAACCAACCCTCCTCTACCCATATTATATTTTTCTTTTCCCACACACAGTCACCTTAATGGGCTTCCTAAGTGAGATTATCAAATTAGTGAAATATTCAGGGAAATTTTAAAATATCTAACATCTATGGGCTTGTAATGTGTGGGTCAGTAGTAACTGGGTTGAGAATTGCTAAGCTTATTTTACACAGGACCCTTGTGGGTGGCAGGTTGGGACTTACATGAACACAAAGCCCTATCTCTGATGTGAAAGGTCCATGGGCTAGACTTTCCACTTTGCATTGATACCGCCCACTTAATGTCCATTTTAATGCTGAGATGAGGTATCACACCCAGATATTGCCCACTTAGCAACAAAATGGAAACTAACGCCCATGTATCGCTCATTTATCGTCCAGCGTTTCTTTCGGCATGTATTTAACGCCGAGAAATAATAATACCGCCCACCCACTTTTTTTCAGCGTAAAGATCAGAATCGGCAAAAGTAACACCCATAATATCGGCGAGCATTACTTTCGGCATGTAGTTAATGCCGAGAAATAATAATAACGCCCGGCCATTTTTTTTGCCGTGAAGATCGGAATGGGCGAAACTAAGCCTAGCGTTACTTTTGGGACCTCACCCACATATCGCCAAAAATATCGCTCGCCAAAAAACCTACTGAGAAAAAGTTGCTCTCACCTGAACTGTAATTTCTCAGCTTGTTATGATGACTACACACATGCTGCAGACTAGAGATGGCAGAAGGTATATTCAACAGCATTATGTGCCCAATCAAAGAGGTCGCAGACTGCTGAGGAAAATGAGACCTTACGATCCACGCACTTACAGGGAGAAGCGGTCTTATCTGAACTTGTCTGATAACACGTGCCTTAGGAGACTGCGCTTCCGGAAACATAGAAAATAGGTGCAGGAGCTGGCCATTTGGCCCTTCGAGCCTGCACCACCATTCAATAAGATCATGGCTGATCATTCACCTCAGTACCCCTTTCCTGCTTTCTCTCCATACCCCTTGGTCAGTTTAGCCATAAGGGCCACATCCAACTCCCCCTTGAATATATCTAACGAACTGCATCAACAACTCTCTGCGGAAGAGAATTCCACAGGTTAACAACTCTCTGAGTGTAGAAGTTTCTCCACATCTCGGTCCTAAATGGCTTACCACTTATCATTAGACTGTGTCCCCCTGGTTCTGGACTACCCCAACATCGGGAACATTCTTCCTGCATCTAACCTGTCCAGTCCCGTCAGAATTTTATGTGTTTCTGTGAGATTCCCTCTCATTCTTCTAAACTCCAGTGAATACAGGCCCAGTCGATCCAGTCTCACCTCATATGTCAGTCCTGCCATCCCAGGAATCAGTCTGGTGAACCTTCGCTGCACTCCCTCAATAGCAAGAACGTCCTTCCTCAGATTAGGAGACCAAAACTAACGCAATATTCCAGGTGAGGCCTCACCAAGGCCCTGTACAGCTGCGGCAAGACCTCCCTGCTCCTGTACTCAAATCCCCTCGCTATAAAGACCAACATGCCATTTGCCGCCTTCACCGGCTGCTGCACCTGCATGCCAACCTTCAATGACTGATGTACCATGATACCCAGGTCTCGTTGCACTTCCCTTTTCCTAATCTGCCACCATTCAGATAATATCCTGCCTTCATGTTTTTGCCACCAAAGTGGATAACCACACATTTATCCACATTATACTGCATCTGCCATGCATTTACCCACTCACATAACCTGTCCAAGTCACCCTGCAGCCTCTTAGCATCCTCCTCACAGCTCACATCACCACCCAGTTTAGTGTCATCTGCAAACTTGGAGATATTACACTCAATTCCTTCATCTAAATCATTGATGTATATTGTAAATAGCTGAGGCCTGCAGCTCCCCAATTGTCACTGCCTGCCATTCTGAAAAGGACCCATTTATCCCTCCCTGCTTCCTGTCTGCCAACCAGTTCTCTATCCACGTCAATACATTACCCCCAATACCAAGTGCTTTAATTTTGCACACCAATCACTTGTGTGGGATCTTGTCAAAAGCCTTTTGAAAGTCCAAATACGTCACATCCACTGGTTCTCCCTTGTCCACTCTATTAGTTACATCCTCAAAAAATTCTAGAAGATTTGTCAAGCATGATTTCCCTTTCATAAATCCATGCTGACTTGGACCGATCCTGTCACTGTTTTCCAAATGCGCTGCTATTTCATCTTTAATAATTGATTCCAACATTTTCCCCACTACTGATGTCAGGCTAACTGGTTAAAGAGGTTATCAGTGAGATATGCCAGCTCATCAGGGGAGATGTGCAGCCTGCCTGCACCATCAGGACTGCACTGTCCGTTGAGGTCAAGGTCAGTGCGGCACTTGCCTTCTACGCATCGGGTTTCTTTCAGGCCTCAGCTGGTGACACTTGCACTATATCTCAGTATGCCACACATTGCTGCATTTGACAGGTCATTGAAGCCCTTTACGCACGCAGGATTGGCTTTATCAGCTTCTCTATAATCAGGGAGGCACAGACTGAAAGGGCTCTAGGATTCTCCAGAATTGCAAACTTCCCTAAGGTACAGGGAGCAATAGACTGTACGCACATCGCCATGCGGGCACCTTTTCAGGATGCAGAGATTTTTCGGAACCGAAAGGGATTCCACTCCCTGAATGTGCAACTTGTTGTCGACCACCAGCAAATTATAATGGCAGTAAATGCAAAATTTCCGGGCAGCATCCGTGATGCTCACATCCTGCATGAGAGTGTTGTACCTGACATGTTTATCAGTCAGCCACAAGGTCAATGCTGGATATTTGCTGACAAAGAATATGGCCTTGCCACCTGGCTGATGACCCCCTCCCCCCCCCACCACCCCCCTGCGTAACACCCACACAGAAGCCGAGAAGCGATACAACGAAAGCTACAGAGCCACACGCAATATCGTCGAGAATATCATTGGAGTGCTTAATCAGCACTTTAGATGCCTGAACCACTCAGGAGGTGAATTACAATACCATCCTGAGCAGTTAGCTCAATTCGTGGTGGTGTGCTGCATGCTGCACAACTTGGCTATCAGGAAGGGACAAGATTTGCTAGAAGGGACTGACGGTCCACCTCAGGAGAGAGAGGAAGAGGAGGACAAGGAGGTGGACGCTGACCACGGGCCAGACAATCAGGCCGACGCTGAAACCATGCCTCCGCCCGCCTGTAGACAGCAGGAAAGCGCCCGTGATGGCTGCATAGCTGTAAGACTCAAACGTCAGCAGCTCATAAATGAGCACTTTGCTTGAAATAACGTTGGTCGTATTTACAAAGCTGCAACACTGCTGTGTCTGCAGCTCATACATGAATGGTGTGCATTACCTTGGTGACAGTTAAAGTTTAAGTTGATTCAAATTATGTTAAATTATCCCCTTTCATGTTAAGGAATCACTAGTATGTAACGGTGCAGCTATCTGAGACAATGCACAACAAGGTTATCTTAAATAAAATCATTTAATGAGAACATTTGTATAAAATCATAATTATAACTGTAAAAAACAACCCACCCCACCCCACAACAAATTTATAACATTTATATAATTTATTAAATGTTTAACATTTCCAACAATATTTCATAAACATAGAAAATAAATGCAAAAAAACAAGGTACACCTCTCCCCCTTTCCCCAAACCTCCCAACAAAATAGCAGCAACAACATAAAAATACTGTGACCAAGGCAACACCTGCGGCTGTGCACCTTACTTTCCTTCCCCCCCCATCCAGCCCCCACCCCCGCTTCTCCTCCCCACCTCAACCCTTTCCCTTCTTGACTCCAAGCCGCCTGGCCGAAGAGCTCCCCAGGCGCTGTTTCATTGGGGGGGCTGATGGCAGAACTGCTGCTTGGACAGATACGGGAGAAGACGGTGCTGAGGTGGGTACGTGTCCCGAGCCAGAAGCAACATCTTCCTCCTGGCTCTCATGTATCGTTGGCAAAGGGGGTGCGGCACCTTGGGGCCCAGTGCCGTGCTCTGGGACACTGGGAGGCCTCTGCCACCAGTGTTCCTGGCTACCAGGGCCTCCGCCATCCGCAGCACGTACTCGCACATGGTGGCGGACATGCTGGCCATCTGTTGGGATATGCCCTCCATTGTCTGTAGGATCTGCTGACCTATGTCAACACTCCTCCTGGACAAGTGTACCATGTCCCCGCTCAGCTCTGGCGCTCGTGGTGCAGACCTGCTGCGTCGAACCAACCTCCGCGTGGTCGGCGCCATCATGGAGACACCTGGGGTGCCCTACGGCAAGGTGCTTGGACCCAGTACCTCCACGGTGGAGGAGGGAATAGCCCCAGTAGCACTAGATATCATGGGTGTCAACTGTATTATGCAGCTTGGCGGTGCAGGCTCCTCGAAGTCCGAACTCTCATCCATTGAGAAAGGACCCAGCAGATCCACGGTTGAGAATAGGGGCTCCTCAGCACCAGATGTATGACCATCCGGCTATTCTGGCCCCCGCGCCCCCACTTTCTGGGCTCGGTGGTGGTGCATGGAGCCACGCTGCTAGCTGAGCTACAAAACATAAATGAGGTTATTAGAGAAGGGGGTGCTAGGGTCACAAGGTGATTCCAACGCTACACACAGCATATGCACGACAAAAGCACCACTGCTATCAAAATCATCACAGACATTACATTTCATGACCATTGCCAAATTCTGCATTGCAATGATTCTCATGAGGCCATCATTATTTAGAGAACACTTTTACCAATCATCTATCATATATTATTGATTGGATATGAGTGGGTGTGGCATCTATTGACTTGACATCACGCAATGGTGTATATTTTACTCACGTGGCATCACATCAGGTTCTGCAGCTGCATGCGTGGCCGATCGGGGGTGGCTCCCCACTGGTGCCAGCACCCGCTCCGCGATGTCGGTGAACTCGATGATGACTGGTGACTCGCCACCCGTTCGCCTCTGCTCGGCCCTATTCTTCGAAAACTTCTTCTGTAAAAGGAAACACCAGCCGACATGGCATGAGATCATTGCGTGATATCATTGCTAGGTTCTGTCACAGAGACTGATACAACACATAACCGACAGATGTAATCATGATTATTATGAAAATTATCATTCTTTACCTAAAGACGTATACCGTAAATGCAGGCTTTGAGTAAAACATTCCCGGTATAAGTGCAAGACATCACATCTGATTTTAATCAATCATTACACTTATAAATCAAATTATGTAAATATATAAGTACATGTAAATAAATGTAATACTTACTCTGGCGAATCCGACAAGGTCGTTCCAGTGCTTGTGGCATTGGTTGCCCTCATGCACCTCATTGGTCGCTGATGAGACCACCTCGGCTATGTCAGCTCATATTCTCTGGTAGACCTTTAGGGTGGGCTTCACACGCAGGAGGGAGGCATTTGCCTCGTCGGAGAATCTCCTCGTTAGTTTGCATCTTCCCAATTGGTCCTCTCCCATCTCACTGCTTTCGTCAGCGTCCTCAGTCTCCACAGCGTGCTGTGTCGCCTCCTCCATTCCTTCCATTTTAAATATTTTTTTTTACAAAAACTCGGTGGGAACAACGTTCTTTGTGCTCAGCAGTTTTTTTGCTGCTGGTAAATCTCCCTCCTACCTCCCAAAACAGCCAAACAAGCACACAACACACCCACACACGCTTTCAGTTCCTCTCTGCTCCCTTTCTCTCTCTCCTCTTCTGCACATGTATTGATGACCCCTGACCTCCTGAAACACGGGAAATGACTGTTGCCATGCCTTTGCTATGGATGCTGACACTTTACGGCAGAAGGTCAAAAAATTTAACGCTAACGCCCATTTCAGATCGTTCGCGGTAACACCCATTTTATAAAATGGAAAGCTGGTTTTGAAAATGGGCGATAATCCAGCAATCTCAAAACTCATATTTACTACCAATGCTGGAAATAACGCCCATTTTTGGGCGATCTGCACAAAAGTGGAAAGTCTAGCCCTATGTCCTTATCTACTGTGCCATCCAGTCCTTTAATAGTTATTGTAATAAATGTATTTCTAATGTTACTTTTCTAAAAAAAAATGGCAACGTAAAAATAACATTTGAGAAACTATTTGATTGGTTGGAAAACATATTTTTAGTAACTGAAACCAGAATCTAATTATTGGATATATAAATACATATATCAAAGTTCACACTTGCACACCTTTCCCTTAATAAACTCTAAAAATATTGTAAATAAAATGGATTTTTTTTATTGGTGCTGATTATGTAACTGCCCATTGTGATTCCAGCATTGTTACCCAGATTTATACAAAGCAAAGTCAGCTTCACTCCCATTTGTCCTACTTAACTGAGTTATCAAAGGGACATTGTCACTCATTGTCCATTGTTTAGCCCAAGATATGAATGATGTCACTTGAAACACAATGATGTAATTTGATTGGCACTGAAAAAAACAGGCAAGCAGCAAAATTATAATAAAAATTAAATAATTAAAAACAGTTCTGTGAAAACGACATCGCAATTGTTTGCTCAGCAACAAGTATCAACCTTCCAAGCAGCCAATGCTGTGCCTCCAAATTCGAATATTTGGAGCAGACCTTTTCAGGAACTGAGGCTCTTTATAAACTCCACTGAGGACAATGATGCCTCTTAAAATGGCAAAAGGTATGATTTGTAGAAATAAAATATCCAATAGTAGCTCTTTTATGTAGCATCACTCCTAATAGGAAAAATATCTTGGCAAGTTAAAAAAAAAAACTATTATGAAAACTAAAAATGAAAAATTATACTTTTGAGCAATACTAATAGTTTTTAATAATATGCATTGTAACACAATCTTTATAAAATATTTAGAACTGTACATAGGAATATTTACTTATTAGTTATTAAGAATAAAAGATTAGCCATGATCTTACTGAATGGCCGAGTGGGCTCATAGGGGTCTATTTCTTAAGTTCTTAAAAATCAGCCTAAAGCAGAAAAACTGTTACATCTTGACTCTCAGGGTTTTTCTATTCTCATGCTGAAATTCTACAATAACTTCTTAGCGAAGCGGGGTTACAATCAGATAAAATCAGATAGAGAAACAGCCATGCAGCAGAGTGCAATGATCAAACATGACAATAACCAGTGGCGCCACAACCTTTTATAAGAATTCAATCATTTGTGACCTAAACCTTCTTAATTTTAACATAGACATTGAAATTAAAAGCCACTTTCAATTTAAGTGCTCTATAATGCAATAATATTAGTGGAAATTATATTATTACAAACCCCATGTGAAATTCAAGATGGTGGCCACAACTGGAATAGACTCAATTGAAAAGTTGTCATTCCTTTGAGTTAATCTATAGATGTTTGCATATTTAATGTCAGTGGCATATCAGTTGTCTTTTTATGGTGAAGTGTTAGGTTTTTATGTTTACTACATCAGTATGTTTTTCCAATATTCTCTTGAAAGTGCTGACTCATGCTGGGGTGTAGTTCTACAGACGCCAGCAGCCCTCTAGTACCTCAGCCAAATGGTTATTTTTGTGAGCTTGGACAGGGAATGTCAGCAGCTACGTGGCATTTGCTGAGCCCATCCTATCTTTGTTTGACAAATTACACCCACACTTAGCAACTGAGATCATTGGGCTAGAGATCAGCAGCAGGAAGATAGATTGATTTTTTTCCCTTGTAGCCTGAGAAACTATGATCAACTATAGTGCCCCCCACAGTTACTTCAATTGAAGTCTACTTTAGCACATATTAGATCATGAACCTTTGGTCTCTTTTGCACTGTACAGTTTAGTCCTGTGTCATATGGTGCATTTACTCACTGAGCCACCAGGAGAGTCCTTAAAAGCACTTCTCCAACTCTTGTACTTACCAATGGTAGTTTGCTGCCAGGAATGCTGGGAAAATCATGGTGTTCCACGTGGTATCCCACATTGAAGGTTATCCAGTTGAGAGGACCATAATATGAGTAGGTTTCATGCCCTTTTATAAACATGTAATGCTCAGCAATGAAGTGTCCAGAGATTGGATGTATACCCATACATAGGAGTGAGCCTGCTATCAAGTATACTATAGGTTTCAAACCCCACAGGTAGTAGATGAGAAAATCAAATGCAAACTGCACCACGGCATTCAACATCTCCAGTCTTGTAATGGATTTAGGGTTAACATAAAGAGGCCTAAGAGCATAAAACAGTGGCTGAAGAATAAGCCAAACCATTTTGCGAAATGGGGTGCAGAAGAACCATCCTTCAATTTCTGTTGGGATGTCTACATCTAAGCCATTGCCTCCCAGGTATCGATGGTGATCTATGTGGTATTTCTTGAATGATGCAGAATAAGGCATCCCAATAGGTAGGTTAGCAAACATCGCAAACAATCGGTTCCATTTTGCTAGTTTATTGCCAAATGCAACATTATGGGAAATATCATGAATGGCTAGAGTCAATGAGTGGTTGACGGCACCTCCAAAAGCATAAGCCCAGAATATAATCCATTTCCAAGATAAATCTTTCACAAAGAAGCAGGCAACGGTCTGTGTAAGGACCATTCCAAACACAATCCATTTTAGATTGGGGTCTGGGCCCATTAGTGACTTGATCTCTGGATACTTAGCTGTAGGGACAAACAAAGTACAAGGGAATATTATTGAGTTATGCTTAAATTCCAACCCAGGCAATGGTCAAACACTATAAACACGGTTATAATGCACATTATATAACAACAAATTGCATTTATATAGAACCTTTAATGTAGTAAAACTCTTCACAGGAGTATTACCAAACAAAATTTGACACCGAGCCACGTAATGAAATATTAGGGCAGGTGATCAAAAGCTTGGTCAAAGAGGTAGGTTTTAAGGAGTGTCGAAAAGGAGAAGAGATACAAAGGCAGAGCAGATTAGTTATATCTGTACAGTCAATTATATATGTATTGGAGAGTCGTACCCTCAGTTATCTTGCACAAATGGCCTTCATTTATTTGTCAACCTTGCCACAGTGAGTGTCAGCTGGCTATTTAATCACAGGTGGTTTCAAATTCAAATTAACATCGATATGCCTGCAGCAGGCACAGGCCCATCACAGGCATGCAAATGAGGCAGGTCGGGCAGTCCCAGATTCTCTTCTCATTTTCCTGACACTCCACTCATTGGACGCCTAAGTGCTCAGGCACCCAGCTGCTGGGAGTCCCAAGGGCAGGTTGAAGGCAAAAAGATAAATTGACATTTCTGTTTTCTCCAGTGGCCCCCAGGATAGTTTGAGGCATTCTGTGCCGTCTGATTGTTGATTCCTATCAACAGCGAGAAGGCCCAGATCTCAGAATCCCAATGCAAAACCATGTGGCCAGTTGTGTGCAAATTTCCTCCTGATTCTGCTAGTACGAGGCCCTGACATGGGACAGGCCGACATTGGGTGCACCCCCGGGCCATGTTAATAGTGAACACACTGTTCTTGTCCAGCACTGAGGCATTGGATCGACTTGGCTTGGTTGCAGCAGTCCTGCCTTTGAGTAAGAAGGTGCAGAGTTCGAACCCCCGCTCCAGGCAATCCTGGTGAGTGGAGACCGGAGTTCCGGCTCAGAATTTTGGGTTGGCATCCTGCGGGATATTCATGTCCGGTGGTGTGAGTGCCCCACCCCATTTCCACACTCATTGTATGGCTTGTGGGAGCCCACAAAATCCTACCACTGTGTCGTAAAATCCACCCTATCGGTTGGTATAAAGATGGGAGAGTTGGGAAGCGGGCCGGGAAATCTCCTGTGACCAATTGAGTTGAGGCTCGGGTCATTTTAACTTCCACACCTCATATCTCTGGCCTGTCTCCCACCCGTGCCAGCAGATGGGAGCGGGACATCAGGTGGGAGGCCAATGCTGCTGGGGACCTAAAGGAATGGTTTCCGGCAAGCCAAGTGAGTGGGGCAACCAGGCCTCGCACAACCGGAAAAGAGGTGGAGGGAAAGCGTGGGGGAGAGGAGGCCCAAAGTTTCCTTGTTGGCTCAGAAGGAACCTGAAGATTTTATTGAATTACTTACCAGGGGAATCTTCTGGCCTGATGCTGATTTCCGCCAAGCTTCTGCTGACGGGTTTGATGCCACGCGGGTCTCGTGATCCCAAGGATTAAAATTATGTCAATTATGCCCCCGCCTGACTGGGGCGTACAGTCCCTGCCAACTCTGTAGGGAGAATGAGCACAAAAACCACTCCCTCAGCCGCCATTTTAATGACCTACTCAACCCGTTTGCGCCAGTCGGGCTGCGTTAAAATCCGGGTTTCAACGTATGCCAATCCAGCTATAAAGAGACTAATGAGCACAAGTCTCTGGTTGATGTAAATTGTAATGGTGCCACAAGTTAGTGAGCGTACACAATGACACTGCTCAGTGAAATTCTAGCCAGCGATATAATACAGTAAAACTTTTTGTGCGCATTCAGCACTCTAATCTGATATTGCCCCCATGATTATTATATCACAAGGCTCACTTCTGGCTTCTAAAATCAAACATAAAAATAATGAAAAGCTATTACAGATTGTTTCTCTTGACATGCTATGAAGAGTAAAAATAATTAATAACAGCTTTGCAGTGAGGCGTCCTCTTGTGTAAACACCATCAGGCAGCAGGAGCATGGAACTTGAACAGCTTGTGTCAGCACATAAACTGTATAAAACACATAGAAAATTGGACCCGTTGATAGATAAATTATTAACTGATAAATGTGAGTGATTTCTAGGCTTTATATCTAATCTTCCAGTTCGAAGTTGCTCAAAATGTCACTCTTGCAGTTTGTGATATCAGACCCTTTCTTGTCATTTCTATCTCAAGCTCACTCAGAGGAATATTTCCCTTGTATTGCAGATACCAACAACATCGAAAACATTCCAAGATGGAGGTGGAGAGAAATGACAATAAGCCTTTGAGCGAGAATTTTGGAACGTGGTTGAAAAGCTGGACTTTCAAAAACCCTTAAAGGCGGGAACGGAGAAAGAGAGGCAGAGGGTTTCAGAATAGGGGTTCTCGAGTAGGGTCAAGAAGGAGAACTGCTGTGCCATCAGTGTAAAGTCCTGTCCCCTCAGTACAGATTCACACGAGGCATGTAGTGAAGTCAAGGTCACTCTGGACCTGCACCTTTATTTCACAGCTCTGGAATGCTGCACTTGCCTTAGACCTGCCCTTATATACCTGTCTCTTGCAAGTGCACCCCTGGTGGCAAGGTATGCTGGTGGTTACAGGTCATATCTTATTACAGTCATGTATAGCATGTTAGGATACAATTATATATAATAATGTAAGATACATGACATCACCCTCCCCCAAGGTCTTATTGTCTTTATAGGTTCAGTCTCTCAGGTGGTCTACGCTCTCGAGTGGAGCGTCTGAGTTGTGGTTCAGTTGTTTGCCTTGGTGTCTGTTTTTCTTTGGGTGTGGTTGCTGGTATCTCGCCTGGGCTGTCTGTTTCGATTGATGTGATTGTTGTTGACTCGCCTGGGCTGTCTGTTGGGATTGCCCTTTCCTCAGGTTGTTCCCTCTGTCTGTCCACCAGGTGTGGTGCGAGTTCCACATTGTAGTCTGCCTCTGGTTCCGCAGTGCTGTTAGTAAATCTGCTTTTGACTTGGTCTACATGCCTCCAGCAGGTTTTGCCATTGTCCATTTGTACCACCAGTAGCCTGTTTCCTTCCTTGCCCGTTACTGTCCCTGCAAGCCATTTGGGACCCCTGCCATAGTTTAGTACAAACACTTTGTCCCCTATCTCATTCCATCTCCCCCTCGAATTTCTGTCATGGTACTCAGTCAGCTTACGGCGCTTTGTCTCAATGATTTTGTGCATGTCTGGGAGGATTAATGAGAGCCTTGTTTTTAAAGTCCTTTTCATCAACAATTGTGCAGGGGGGATCCCAGTCAGTGAGTGCGGACGAGATCTGTATGCCACCAGCAGTCGCGACAGGCGACCCTGCAGTGTGGGATCTTGGATTTTAAGCATGCCTTGTTTAATGATTTGCACTGCTCTCTCTGCCTGGCCATTGGAGGCCAGCTTGAACATGATTTATGCCGTGGTCAATTATAAAGTCTTGGAATTCTGCGCTGGTGAAGCATGGACCATTGTCACTGACCAATATGTCAGGGATTCCGTGCGTTGCAAACATGGTTGCGAGGCTCTCCACAGTGGTGGAGGTTGTGCTTGAGTTTAAAATGGTGCATTCGATCCACTTTGAAAATGCTTCTACAACTACGAGGAACATTTTGCCCATGAATGGGCCCGCATAGTCTACGTGCACCCGCGGCCACGGTTTGGTAGGCCAGGGCCAGGGGCTCAGTGGAGCCTCCCTGGGGGCATTGCTGAGTTGGGCACAAATGGTGCACCTTCGGACGCAGAGCTCCAAGTCCGTGTCAATACCAGGCCACCAGACGTGGGATCTGGCTATGGCCTTCATGAGAATGATCCCCGGGTGCTCGCGGTGGAGCTCCCGGACAAATGCCTCTCTGCCTCGCAGAGGCATGACTACTCGGCTGCCCCACATCAGGCAGTCTGCTTGTAGTGATAGCTCATGCATGCGCCTGTAAAAGGGTTTTAATTCCTTGGGGCAGGCATCGCGAGCCTCTGACCAGTCACCGGTTAGGACACCTCTTTTAACTAAGGATAACGTGGGGTCGCTGGCTGTCCCTGGGATGGACTTGAGCAGACTCTCCATGTTGTGCTGGAATATGGCAGCTGCCGACCTGATGCCGAATGGGCATCGATTGTACATGAAAAGGCCTCGATGTGTGTTGATGGTGGTGAGTAGCTTGGATTCCTCGGTCAATTCTTGCGTCATATATGCAGATGTGAGGTCTGATTTTGAGAAAAGTTTAACTCCAGCCAATGTGGCAAATAAGTCCTCCGCTCTGGGCAGCGGGTACTGGTCCTGTAGGGAGACTCTGTTTATGGTAGATTTGTAGTCCCCACAGATTCGTACGGATCCATCAGGCTTCATGACTGGGATGATGGGACTTGCCCAGTCGCTAAATTCCACAGGTGATATAATGCCTTCCCGCAGTAGCCTGTCTAGTTCATGTTCAATCTTTTCCCTCATCACATAGGGTACAGCTCTGGCTTTGTGATGGACCGGTCTAGCATCCTGTGTGATGTAGATTTTGAATTTGGCCCCTTTGAAAGTGCCCACACCTGGTTGAAAGAGATGTTCAAATCGCTTTATAACTGTTGAGCAGGAGGTCCATTCCTCTAATGACATGGCATGGACATCATCCCATTTCCAGTTTAGTTTTGCCAGCCAGCTTCTCCCCAGCAGTGCTGGGGGGTCTCACGGGACAATCCACAGAGGAAGTCGGTTCACTGTCCCTTTGTGTGTGACAGAGAGCATGGCGCTGCCGAGGACTGATACGATTTCTTTGGTATAGGTCCTTAGTTTGGTGTCGACCCTTGTGAGTTTTGGTCTGTCTCTTTTATGCGGCCACAGTTGTTCAAATTGTTGAGCGCCCATGAGAGATTGACTCGCTCCTGTATCCAGCTCCATTTTGACAGATATCCCGTTGAGTAGGACCCTCATCATTATAGGAGGCGTCCTGTTGTAGGAGCAGCGGCCATTGATCGTGTTGACCCGCTGTACATCGGTGTCCCGGGTACTGTCCCCACCATCTTCTGGTCTGCTTTCCGACCCATCCAATTCGTATACCAGCCGAGCTGCCGTTTGTTTGCACATGCGGGCCAAATGCCCTGTATATTCACAATTTCTGCAAACAGCCTGCTGAAATCGACATCCCCTTGATGAGTGCCCACCCCCACACATCCAGCACAGACCTGTTCCATTGTTCAAAGTGTTCCCAAAGAATGAGCTGCGTCTGGCTGATCTCTCTTGAGCTTCTCTCAGTTTGTAGTTGATTGCTCGCATTGTGGATTGATGAGGTGTGAACGGCCGTTCCTGTGGCCCTTGATGGCTTCTGCCTGCTGTCGAGAGCCTGTTCTCCCGGTTTTGTCTGTGTGTGCGGGTAGCAGCTTTTCTAATGTTGTGAACGCCTTGTTCCATTATTTTGTTAGTTGTCATACCTGCATTGTAAATCAACCTCGTTTCTTCTTCCCCGACCAAGAATGTCTGTGCAACCAGTGCTGCTGCCTCTAAGGTCAGGTTCTTGGTCTCTATGAGCTTTCGGAATATGCCTGCGTGGTCTATTCCTTCAATGAAAAAGCCTCTCAGCATTTCTCTCCTCAGTTCATCGGAGAACTCACATAAACTAGCCAACCTCCGAAGTTCCGCCACGAAGTCGGGTATGCTCTGGCCCACACAGCATCTGTAGTTGTAGAACCTGTGTCTGGCCATGTGTAGGCCGCTCGCTGGCTTCAGGTGGTTTCTTACCGGTGTGCTCAATTCTTCAAATGACTTGCTTGCTGGTTTCTCGAGTGCCAACAGATCCTTCATTAAAGCGTATGTTTTCGAGCCACAGCTGGTCAAGAGATGGGCTCTTCTCTTGTCTGCCTTATCGTCGCCTAACCAGTCTTTGGTTACAAAGCTTTGCTGGAGCCTTTCTATAAAGTCCTCCCAATTGTCTCCAGCATTGTACTTTTCATCTGATCCGTTGTTCGCCATTCTGTGGATTCTGTAATCCCGTAACTCGTCGCCACTGTAAAGTCCTGTCCCCTCAGTACAGATTCACACAAGGCATGTAGTGAAGTCAAGGTCACTCTGGACCTGTACCTTTATTTCACAGCTCTGGAATGCTGCATTTGCCTGAGACCTGTCCTTATATACCTGTCTCTTGCAAGTGCACCCCTGGTGGTAAGGTATGCTGGTGGTTACAGGTCATATCTTATTACAATCATGTATAGCATGTTAGGATACAGTTATATATAATAATGTAAGATACATGAAAATCAGTGGTGGAGTAGTGGGCAAAATGAGATGCACAGAAGGCCAGAGTCAAAAGACCAGAGGGGACAGGAGGGGCAGAGGCTGCATATGTAAGGTCGGGCAAGTTTGTGGAATGAATTGAAGATGAGGATGTGGGTTTTAAATTTGATAGATTTGGGGAACATGGAGTTAGGGAAGATAGAAGAGACAGGAAAGCAGGACATGGTGTGTGTGAGGATGCAGGTAGTGGAGTTTTCAGTAATTTGGAGTTTCTAGAAGTTCACAAGGAAGACATTTGAGAAATCAAGTCTAGAGATAACGAAAGCTTGGATGAAAATTTCAGTGACAGTGGGAGTGAGGTAGACATGGAGGCAGATACTGTTGATATAGGATATAGGGTCAGCTCTATGTTGAACAGGATGCCAATTTGGGCACAGCCTGATTCAGCAAATGAGCGGCCAGGGAGGGGATGAAGACAATGGTAAGGCAGAAGAGTTGTTGCTGCAGAATGAAAACTATACGGGCAATTTTAACCCTGCCCACCCAGCAGAAACTGGATGCGTGAACAATTAAAATTACCCATGTGATTCACCGACTGACATCCCTCTCTCTTCTCACAATAATTTTAACCTGCCCTTCTGAGCAGGAGAACAGGAAACACACTGGTTTCCAGCTGGGTCCTTCTTTAAATATGCAGATCATGCTCGATGATATCATTGGAGCCTGACTGATATTCTAACCATGGGCCTGAGCAGGAAAGCTATTGTGGCTTTCCTGCTAGGCCAACCGAGCTGGAAGATGTGCTGGGGCCAAAATAAACTCAAAGACGTAAATTTTTTTAACTTTTTGTTAAACTTTCCTCATGGGGCTAGGAGAAACAAGAATGTTTTTCGAGGCATCACAGTAAAGTGTAGGCCTCATCTGCCCCGGGCTTCCCTTCCGATTGTGAGGCCCTCCCAAAACCCTCTCCCTGCGACTTCCGGTGACTGTTCCTTTGGCCTCTTGCTGCCCGACATTGTGCGTCCGTACATCAGCTAACTGCCACTTCCCACCGGTTTCCAGTGAGAAACTAACTGTGGCCATATTGATGAGTCCTAGAAATTAAAATGTCCCAGGCCTCGCACTGCCATGGTGTTTTGCCTCACCTTGGTCACCACCCCCTCCCTGCGAGTTAAAATCAAGGCTCGTGTCTTTGCTCATCGCTGTGTTCAGTTGAACGAAATTGAGGCTCATCCACAACTTCATGTTGGACAGGCATACAGTAGAGATGGAAGTGCAGTCAAGGGAAGTGTTGGAGAGCTAGATCTGTGGGTTCTCAGCATTTAGCAAAGCTTTTGACAAGGACAGTCAGCATGGATTTATTAAGGGAAGTTTGTATCTGACTGACTTGATTGAATTTTTTGAGGGGGTAATAAGGAGGGTTGATGAGAGTAGCGCGTTTGATATAGTCTACAAGGAGTTTAGCAAGGCTTTTGACAAGGTCCCACATGACAGACTGGTCAGAAAAGTAAAAGCCCATGGGATCCAAGGGAAAGTGGCAAGTTGGATCCAAAATTGGCTCAGTGGCAGGAAGCAAAGGGTGATGGTCAATGGATGTGTTTGTGACTAGAAGGCTGTTTCCAGTGGGATTCCGCAGGGCTCATTCTTAGGTCCCTTATTTTTTTGTGGTATATATCAATGATTTTGACTTCAATGTAGAGGGTATGATTAAGAAGTTTGCAGATGACCCAAAAAATGGCCGTATAGTTGATAATGAGGAAGGTAACTATAGACGGCAGAACGATATCGATGGACTAGTCAGATGGGCAGAAAAGTGCCAAATGGAATTCAATACAGAGAAGTGTGACGTAATGCATTTAATTTAGGGAGAGCTTACAAAGCAAGGGAATACACAATAAAGGGTAGGATTATGAAAAGTGCAAAGGAACAGAGGGACCTTAGAGAGCATGTCCACAGATCCCTGAAGGTAGCAGGACAGGTAGATAAAGTGGTTAAGAAGGCATGCGGGATACTTTCCTTTATTAGCTGAGGTACAGAATATAAGAGCATGGAGGTTATGTTAGAATGGATAGGAAGGACATAATTCCCTTAGCAGAGAGGTTAATAATCAGGGGGCATAGATTTAAAGTAATGGATAGAAGGATTAGAGGGGAGTTGAGGAGAACTTTTTTTCACCCAGAGCATAGTGGGAGTCTGGAACTTACTGCCTGAAAGGGTGGTAGAGGCAGAAATGCTCATCACATTTAAAAGTACTTGGATTTGCACTTGAAGTTCCATAACTGACAGGGCTACGGACCATGAGCTCAAATTGGGATTAGGCTGGATTGCTTTTTTTCCACTGGCACAGATACGATGGACTGAAAGGCCTCCTTATGTGTCATAATTTCTATGATTTCTATATATGCAAGCTGACCCTGTGCTGAGGGGGAATTTTAACCTAAAAAACAGGTGAGTTGGGGTCATGTGGAAAGTTAAAGTATTAAAAATCTGAATCATGACCTGAACCCGTCTCCAACCCGCCCAATTCTAGTTTTAACCGAGGCAGAGCCGCCAATCCACTTCAGGAGGTGGGTCGATTATTTAAATATTAGAATGAGGTTGAAAGCCTCTGCTTGAACCTCCACTTTGTATTTAACTTTAGCTGGTCAAGTTTGTAGGCCTCTTGAAACCTGCCAGCAAAAGGAAGGCAAGCATTGCTAAATCGAGGAGATATATGCCTTTACACTTACCTCCTGGATCCAGAGTCCCTTTCTAACCCACTGCTGCGATTGGAGACCCCCCGCACAAGACCTATTCTCACCCCCCCAGACCTCCAAATCCCCTACGGCTCCCCCCTATGGCCTCCGATCTCCCCACGAGACTTCTCTCTGCGCCCCCCCCCCCCAGGCATCCCATTCCCCCAAGAGGCCTCCCCCCCTTTCAGGCCTCCGATACCCCACAAGGCCTCCTCCCCCACCCCTGCACTTCTCCAGTCCCCGATCCCTTCAGACCACCCACAATCTTCTTGCCACCTCCCCCACCCGATCTTCTTGCCACCACCCCCCAATCTTCTTGCCAACACCTCCAATCTTTTTGCCGATCCCTCCGATCTTCTTGCCGACACTTGGCCCCCACGCAATCCCTCCCTCTCTCCTCTCTACGGCCTAGTGCCGCAGGCCTACCTGTTCGCAGCCAGCCAGCCTTTCAAACTTTACACTTCCCATGCAAATCAGGCCCTGCCATTAAATTTGGCCGAGCCTGCGGGAAACCTGTTTCTTGGGTTTCCCGACTGCCTCAGAACACCCCCTCTGCCGCCAACCCACTTCCCCGTTAACGTTCAGCCCAATACATCACTGAGGGGCAGTGTTAGAAGAGAAGGGGCCCAAGGTAGGATCATTAGGGAACTCTTGGGGTGACTATGCAGGGACAGAAGATTGTTGTTGAAGTGCTGGCCAATTTGGAATTACCTGCTGTGGAACAGGTCAGAACGAAATCATGGAAGGGCAGTCTCACAAAGGAAAAGTGGTCAAACACTGAGAAGCTGAGGAAGACAAGGTGTGATAACTCACTGTGGTTGCAGTCACAGAGGATAGCAGTTGTGACTTTGACCAGGCCAGTCTTGGTGATGTGAGCAGGATAGAAACCAGACGGAAGGGATTCAAACAAGAAGTTGCGGGAGAGGTGCATACAGAACCAGAAGATGTCAATGCATTCAAGAACCATAGAGAGAATGGGCGGTTAGAGATTGAAAGGTAGTTGGAGAGATCAAGAATGTGCCTTCTGAATAGGGACTGATGGTGGTTTTGAAAGCAAGAAGAAGCATTAAAAATGTCAGTGAGCATGGGGGCCAAGAAATGTGGCCAGTAATTGGATGAGGTGGGGATAGAGGGAGCAAGAGGTGCATCTTCTTTTAGAAATATTTGGCTGCACCAGATGTTTCTCTTGCTCAGCACTAAGGATCACACTCTGTGTTAAGTTGCACATGTAATATATTGTAATGTAACGTTGCTCAGAGTTATTAGTATAATTTTCTCACTGGAATTAACACAAGAAAGACTTACATTTATATTTACTTTTCAGGACTTCAGGATGTCCCAAATGCTTTACAACCAATTATGTATCTTTAAGTATAGTCACTGTTGTAATGTAGGAGATGGGCAGCCAATTTGCACACAGCAAGGTCCCACAAATGGATAATGTATTGTGTTCCTAACACAGATGAGGCTGCACACAGGGAGGTTTAAGTAACAGTGACCTCAGTCTTTATTAAGACTCTCTAGATTGAGGAACAGGCCTTAGGTGCCGGCTTATATACAGTGCTCCTAAGGGATGCTGGGATCCCTTGGGACTTCAGGGGATGAGCTCCCTGGTGGCGGAACATGGGACTGCATGCTTTACAGATACACAATATCACTCTCCGCCCCCCCGCCCCCCCAAAGTCAAAGTGAAAACTATTTACAAGGTGAGGCGGTTGAGAGCCTTTCTTTCCCTGGTGGACCGCCTCGGTACAAATGTCTGTTCTGGTGTGTTGGCTGTGCCCTCGTTGGGCTGGCGTGTTGTTGACCCTGCAGGGCTGCTGGGTGAGCCTGGCTTTGCTGAGCTGTTGGGCGTGATGGGTTCGATTTCCTGGTCCGGCGTGGTGTTGTTGATCCTTTCAGTGTGTGTTGTGGGCTCCAAAAAGGTGGTGTCTGCTGTGGGTTGTTCAGGGCAGTCTTTGAACCGCAGCCTCGTTTGGTCCAGGTGCTTTCTGCAAATTTGTCCATTGTCTAGTTTGACTACAAACACCCTATTCCCTTCTTTAGCTATCACTGTGCCTGCGATCCACTTGGGACCATGTCCATAGTTTAGTACATACACAGGATCATTCAGATCAATTTCCCGTGACACAGTGGCGCGACCATCGTTTACATTTTGTTGCTGCCGCCTGCTCTCTACCTGATCATGCAGGTTGGGGTGAACCAGCGAGAATCTGGTTTTAAGTGTCCTTTTCATGAGTAGCTCAGCCGGGGGCACCCCTGTGAGCGAGTGGGGTCTCGTGCGGTAGCTGAGCAGTACTCGGGACAGGCGGGTTTGGAGTGAGCCTTCTGTGACTCTCTTAAGGCTCTGTTTGATGGTTTGTACTGCCCGCTCTGCCTGCCCATTGGAGGCTGGTTTAAACAGGGCCGAGGTGACATGTTTGGTCCCATTGCGGGTCATGAATTCTTTAAATTCGGCACTGGTGAAACATGGCCCGTTGTCACTGACCAGTATGTCAGGCAGGCCGTGGGTGGCAAACATGGCCCTCAGGCTTTCAATGGTGGTGGTGGCGGTGCTTCCCGACATTATTTCACATTCAATCCATTTTGAAAAAGCATCCACCACCACCAGGAACATTTTACCGAGAAACGGGCCCGCATAGTCGACATGGATCCTCGACCATGGTCTGGAGGGCCAGGACCACAAACTTAGTGGTGCCTCTCTGGGCGCGTTGCTCAACTGAGCACATACACTGCATTGCCGTACACAGGACTCTAAGTCAGAGTCGATACTGGGCCACCACACGTGGGATCTCGCGATCGCTTTCATCATTACTATACCCGGGTGTGTGCTGTGGAGATCCGAGATGAACGTATCCCTGCCCTTTTTGGGTAGCACTACGCGGTTACCCCACAACAGGCAGTCTGCCTGAATGGACAGCTCATCCTTTTGCCGCTGGAATGGCTTGATTGGCTCTTGCATTTCAACGGGGATACTGGCCCAGCTCCCATGCAGTACACAGTTTTTTACTAGGGACAGCAGAGGTTCTTGGCTGGTCCAAGTCCTAATCTGGTGGGCCATGACAGGTGATTTATCACTTTCAAATGCTTCCATGACCATCAACAAGTCTGTGGGCTGTGCCACCATCAACAAGTTTGCAGGCTGCACCATTTCCACCCCCGTAGTGGGCAATGGTAGCCGACTGAGAGCATCCGCACAGTTCTCGGTGCCTGGCCTGTGGCGGATGGTATAGTTATACGCTGATAGCATGAGTGCTCACCTGTGTCTACAGGCTGAGGCATTAGTATTTATCCCCTTGTTTTCAGTGAACAGGGTTGTGAGGGGCTTGTGATCAGTTTCCAGCTCAAATTTGAGACCAAATAGATACGAATGCATTTTCTTTACCCCGAACACACACGCTAATGCCTCTTTCTCAATCATGCTGTAGGCCCTCTCGGCCTTAGACAAGCTCCTGGAAGCATAGGCGACAGGTTGCAACTTCCCCGCAACGTTAGCTTGTTGTAATACACACCCGACTCCGTACGACGATGCGTCACATGCTAGCACAAGTCTTTTACACGGGTTATACAATACAAGTTGGAGCATAAAATGTTTCTGGCTTTCTCAAAAGCAATTACTTGGTTTTTCCCCATACCCAGTTCTCACCTTTGTGCAATAACACATGTAGGGGCTTTCAGAGGCTGCTTAGCCCGGGTAGGAAGTTACCAAAATAGTTGAGGAGTCCCAGGAACGACCGCAGCTCCGTGACGTTCTGTGGCCTGGGCGTGTTCCTGATAGCCTCTGTCTTGGTGTCTGTGGGCCGAATGCCATCCGCCGCGATCTTTCTCCCCAAAAACTCCACTTCTGTTGCCATGCAGACGCATTTCGACCTCTTCAGCCGCAGCCCTACACGATCCAGTCGCTGGAGGACCTCCTCCAGGTTTTGTAGGTGCTCGGCGGTGTACCGACCCGTGACCAATATGTCGTCCTGAAAGACCACTGTGTGTGGTACCGACTTGAGTAGGCTCTCCATGTTTCTCTGGAAGATCGCTGCAGCCGACCAAATTCCAAATGGGCATCTGTTGTAGATGAACAGTCCCTTGTGCGTGTTGATGCAGATGAGGCCCTTCGAAGACTCCTCCAGCTCCTGCGTGTTGTAGGCCGAAGTCAGGTCGAGCTTGGTGAACATCTTGCCTCCTGCTAGCGTCGTAAATAGGTCGTCTGCCTTAGGTAGCGGGTATTGGTCCTGTAGCGAGAAATGATTAATAGTTACTTTATAATCGCCGCAAATCCTGACCGTGCCATCACTTTTGAGTACTGGAACAATCCGGCTGGCCCACTCACTGAATTCCACTGGGAGATGATGCCCTTGCGTTGCAGCCTGTCCAGTTCGATTTCCACTCTCTCCCTCATCATGTGAGGTGCCGCTCGCGCCTTGTGGTGAATGGGTCGTGCCTCTGGGACCAAGTGGATCCGCACCTTCGCCCGGAAAAGTTTCCAACGCCTGGCTCAAAAAGGGAAGAAAATTTGTGAAGAACCTGGGTACATGAGGCCTCAGCGACATGTGATAGCGCTTGAATGTCATCCCAGTTCCAGCGGATTTTGCCCAGCTAGCTCCTTCCAAGCAGTGTGGGGCCATCGCCCGGGACAATCCAGAGTGGCAGTTCATGCACCGTGCCCTCGTAGGTGATCTTGACTATGGCGCTGCCCAGGACAGTGATAAGCTCTTTGGTGTACGTTCTCAGTTTTGTGTGGATGGAGATCAGGGCTGGTCTGAATGCCTTGTTGCACCACAGTCTCTCAAGCATCTTTTTACTCATGATGGATTGGCTCGCGCCAGTGTCCAATTTCATGGCTACGGGTAAGCCATTCAATTTTACGTTTAGCATTATAGGTGGATATTTCGTCGAAAATGTGTGCAACCTGTGTACTTCAGCATCTGCCTCCTTTCTCTGAGGCTCGAAATTGCTTTGATCTACCATGGACTGATCTTCCTCTGCCACGTGGTGGTTAGCAGGTTTTTCAGAGCTTGCAGTTCATTTGCAAGCTCGTTGGAGGTGCCCCATTGTTCCATAGCTCTTGCAAACATACCCTTTGAAGTGGCATGAATCGGCTGATTGGAAACCTCTACAACGCCAACAAGGTGTGAATTGCCTTGCATTCATCCTTTGTTGGGGACTCTGAGTCATCTGGGTCACCTGAGGCCTGCTGGCAGTTGCAGACTCGTGGTTTCTGCCCTGTACATTTCTGCTCGCAAACACAGTTCCAGTTAATTTATGAACATTGTTAGCACTTGTGTGCTGAGAGATTTGTTTGGTGTTATTACTGGTGGACATAAACGCCTGTGCTATCGCAATGGCCTTACTGAGGGTCGGTATTTCTGCAGTCAAAAGTTTTCATAGGATGGTCTTGTGGCTAATGCCCAGTACAAAAATGTCTCTGAGCATTTGCTCCAGGTAGCCATCAAACTCACATTGTCCTGCAAGTCACCTTAGCTCGGCCAAGTAGCTCGCCACTTCCTGACCTTCAGATCGCTGGCACGTGTAGAACTGATACCTTGCCATCAGCACGCTCTCCCTCGGGTTAAGATGCTCCTGAACCAGTGTACACAGCTCCTCATATGACTTATCTGTGGGTTTCACCGGAGCCAGAAGATTCTTCATGAGGCTGTAGGTCGGTGCCCCGCAGACTGTGAGGAGGACCGTTCTCCTTTTTGCAGCACTTCCTTCTCCGTCCAGCTCGTTGGTTACAAAGTACTGGTCTAGCCATTCGACATAGGCTTCCCAGTCCTCACCCTCCGAGAACTTCTCCAGGATGCCCACAGTTTGCTGCATCTTTGCGTTGGATTCGTTTTCTCGTCGCCAGTTATTGTGTTCCTAACACAGGGAGGTTTAAGTAACAGTGACCTCAGTCTTTAATAAGACACTCCAGAGTGAGGAACAGGCCTTAGGTGCCGGCTTATATACAGGGATGCTGGGATCCCTTGGGACTTCAGGGGATGAGCTCCCTGGTGGCGGAACAGATACACAACATAATGAATAGATGATCTGTTTTAGTGATGTTGGTTGAGGGATAAATATTGCCCAGGACACCAGGGAGAATAGTGCTGAGGGGTCGTTTACATCTACCCAAGAGGTTTACTTGATTTAATGTCTCACTTGAAAGACAGCACTCCCCATAGTGAAGTATTCCCTCAGGCTGCATCAAATCTCTGGCGTGGGACTTGAACCCACAACCTTCTGACAGAGAGATGAGAGTGTTACCACTGAGCCACGGCTAACACCAAGCCCTTGGGTCCGCATAATCTTCAGATAATGGTACAACAATCATTCTGTCAGATGCAACACCTGCCCCTTTATTTCCTCCCTTTCCACTGTGCAGGGTCCCAAACAAGTATTTCAGGTGAAACAGTGATTTACTTGTTCTTCTTTCAATTTAGTATACTGTATTCACTGCTCATGATGCGTTCTCCTCTACATTGAGGTGATCATACGCAGATTGGGTGAAGGCTTTGTGGAACACCTCCATTCAGACTGCAAGCGTGACCCTGAGCTTTCGGTCGCCTGTCATTTTAATTCTCTGCCCCAAACCCACTCTGACCACTCAGTTCTCAGCCTCCTACTCTGTTCTATGAAGCTCGAGGAACAGCACCTCATCTTTCGATTAGGCATTTTCATCATAGGCAGTTCCTCGAAATCGAGGAAGACTTGCTTCCACTCTTAAAATGAGTCCTTAGGTGACTGAACAGTCCATACGAGAGTCCACAGTCCCTGTCACAGGTGGGACAGATAGTCGTTGAGGGTAAGGGAGAGTGGGACAGGTTTGTCGCATGCTCTTTCCGCTGCCTGCGCTTGATTTCTGCATGCTCTCGGCGATGAAACTCGAGGTACTCAGCGCTCTCCCGGATGCACTTACTCCACTTAGGGCGGTCTTTGGCTAGGTGTCAGCGGGGATGTTGCACTTTATCAGGGAGGCTTTGAGGGTGTCCTTGTAATGTTTCCTCTGCCCACCTTTGGCTTGTTTGCCGTGAAGGAGTTCCGAGTAGAGCGCTTGCTTTGGGAGTCTCGTGTCTGGCATGCGGACAATGTGGCCTGCCCAGCGGAGCTGATCAAATGTGGTCAGTGCTTCGATGCTGGGGATGTTGGCCTGGTCGAGGACGCTAATGTTGGTGCGTCTGTCCTCCCAGGGGATTTCCAGACTCAGCATCGAGTTCAACAATTGCAGATCATAACCGCTGCTCCCATTTTTTCAGACAGCAACTGTTGGTGATTCTGCTATTCCCATTTGCACCCCCACAAGGACATTCTTTTGTTTCTTTACTTGTCCCATTACTATGTCCTTTCGCCTTGCACCATCATCCTTTTTGTCATTTAATCTTTTCGCTTGTGTCATTTAATCTCTCCTGTCTTTCACCCTTTTCTCTCCCCTTTCCCTGCCTCTGCACTTGCTTAAACCTGTTATAGCTCTAACTTTTTCCAGTTCTGACAAAGGTTAACTCTGTTTCTCTCTCCACAGTTACTGCCTGACCTGCTGGGTATTTCCAACATTTTCTGATTTTTGTTTTGTCAGGCCGTGTCCTTTAGGCCGTAATCTACAAATTTAAAAGTAGAATATGAATTATTATTTCCCAAGAATCATTGGCCAAATTATATTGACTACATCACAGCTGTTAATTTGTCTTTATGTATGAATCACCTGGATATAATGACATCTGTTGCCAGCATAAAACTGTGAAGAAAGTGTGTGAACTCTATGAGACATAATGGCCCTGAAATTCCGATGTCCCGCATCTGTACGAAGTTCCTACGGACCGGAAAAGCATCGGAAAAGCCGGGTTTCAGTGCGCAATGCGCATGCGCTGAAAACTGGCTTTTCCGATCTGTGAAGTTTCTGGCTTGACAGATCTCACGCATGTCAGGAGCGAGGACATTTGCAGGGCAAGATTTCCAATATTTACAAATATGTTGCCCTGCAAATGTCCTTTAAAATCTTGCGCCTGAAAAAGCAGGTGTATAGCCTACTTTTACAGGCGCAAGTGTTTAAAAATACATAAAAACATTTAAATTAAATTAAATAAACACATACGAAGACATAATTTATTGTTAAAAACCCTCCCCACTACAGTAATTTTATTTTAAGGCATCTTTAAAAAAATTCAGGAAAATATTATTTTTTATAAGAACTTTAATTTAAATGATTCTTAAATATGTCATGTATTTTTCTATTTTTTATTGATTTTTTGTGTGTTTGGCAGATTCCATTCATAATAATTGATTGGCTGCCCAGAGCCATGTGACTACAGCTCCAGCCCTGCGTACGTCCCAACGTGCACGCGCTCTGATGCGTAGGAGTGAAGGCCTCAGGCTCGGAAGTTCGAGCGAGCGCAGCAGCAACAGGTAAGTGCGCAATTTTTTATCTTTTTTCTTTAGTTTGCCCACGGGAAGACCTCTAGCGCAATTTCAGGCCCATTATAAATAAAGAACAGTTACAGGGTGCAATGTTTCAAATAACAATAGCTGCACAAAGTTTTTTTTTTATTGGGCACCATCCATCATCATCATCTTATTTGTGAAAAGCCAGAGTACCGTCTTGCCAATTTCCACCCTTCACAAAAATATGTTGTAACAGGTTTTGGGGCAATTTTAAAGTGGTGCCCAAAACAACGGTAAAGTTAGTGGAGCGGCTGTTCTGCCAGCCTTTCGTGACTGTGTGAGGTCGAAGGCATTTTGCAATACTGCAACTCACTGATGCTAGGAGGTTTGTGAACTTGACCGGCCCCATGCTGAGCAGGTCAGGTCAGGTGGAGGTGGGGAGGTGATGTCAAGGTGGAGGAGGCAGTGATCCTGAGTTTTTTGGCAAGGCCCAAAAGGAGCATTGTTGTTCCTCCTGGGATCACCAAAATAAATAATATGTTTCCTGGGTCTTAAAGGCAGAGACTAGATGGACGGAGTGTGCCCATCCATTTGTACCTGAAAACTGCAGAAAGGGACCTACATCCAGCATCATCATAAGCAGCTGTCTGCCTGCTTCAGGCGGGTGGGTTCGTTGACCATTTACAGGCCTGCATGAAAATTGCATCAGGTAGGACATGTGTGTGCATGAGGTGGCTGAGATGCTCGCCATTTTTATGTGTTGGCTTTCCATTTTTCAGGCAAGAAATGAGCGGTCAGCTATTGAAAATTGCCCCCTGTGAAAACTTACCTACGTGTGTGTCTGGAACATGTGTGCATCTGGATCACATGTGCACTTTGAAATGGCAATGAGCTGCGCCCGATTTACAGGCATAAAAGTCTAAGGGCTAGAAATTGGCCAAATAGCACTAGCACTGTTTTTTTGCCGCTAATTGTGTTTAACGTCTATTTTTTTAAGCGCCGAAATAGCATCAAAAAATAAATGCGCAAAATTGGCCAAACACTTTTTGACGATCGCTTTAGTGGTAAAATTGCATCATTTTCATCAACTTTTATGCGCCGAAACTCAATTTTTTTTGCCGTTTAAAAAAAACGCCCGTTCTGTGCATGTGCAAAAATTTTTTTTTTTTCGCCTGTTTTTTCTTCCGATCCTTCTGGTACCTTCCAGGTCACGTGCAGGATACACCCATGCATGCGCAGTACACATAAGGCTGTATCATCTATTTTTGAGAGAGGATTTAAACATCAGCAGAGTTCATCACAGTTCATCAAAAATTTAAAATGCAGCATGATTCAGCAAGGAAGAGGACCAGGAAATTCACTCAAGATGCAAATGAGGCCCTCATTACAGTGTATGAAAGCAGATGGGAGGAGTTCTCGAGGAAGGATTGTGGAAAACTACACCCATCTGCTATAAAACGTGTGTGGAAAAGTGTGGCTGAGCAGGTTTCCTCAGTGAACTCTATCCAGAGGGACCACGTCCAGTGCAGGAAGAAGTGGAATAACCATTGCAGGGTCATCAGAGTAATTAATATTTTTATTTATGCACTCCATTACTTAAATTGTAAATGTGACACATGTTGGTATCGCTAGGCTTTGTGTTGCACCTTATTTGCTATGAATGATCGTCAAACATTATAAAGACTGCTTTTTGACATCGTAAAAATGTTTCTGCACTTCGATGTTTTCCTGATGAACCACGTGCAACTACCAGGGACATTAAACAGAGGACTGTATTAAATGCACACAGTATGGTATAAATGCATTGATGACTATGAGTGTATGCCACAAGAACAAAAGGGCCCTCTGTTAAAAATTTACATTGTCATCTTAGAAACATAGAAACATAGAAAATAGGTGCAGGAGTAGGCCATTTGGCCCTTCGAGCCTGCACCACCATTCAATATGATCATGGCTGATCATGCAACTTTAGTATCCCATTCCTGCTTTCTCTCCATACCCCTTGATCCCTTTAGCCATAAGGTCCACATCTAACTCCCTTTTTAATATATCTAACAAACTGGCCTCAACAACTTTCTGTGGTAGAGAATTCCACAGGTTCACAATTCTCTGAGTGAAGAAGTTTCTCTTCATCTCGGTCCTAAATGGCTTACCCCTTATCCTTAGACTATGTCCCCTGGTTCTGGACATCCCCAACATCGGGAACATTCTTCCTCCATCTAATCTGTTCAATCCCATCAGAATTTAATGTTTTTATGAGATTCCCTTCTCATTCTTCTAAATTTCAGTGAATATAAGCCAAGTCGATTCAGGCTTTCTTCATATGTCAGTCCTGCTATCCCGGGAATCAGTCTGGTAAAGCTTCGCCGCACTCCTTCAATAGCAAGAATGTCCTTCCTCAGATTAGGAGACCAAAACTGTACACAATATTCAAGGTGTGGCCTCACCAAGGCCCTGTACAACTGTAGTAAGACCTCCCTGCTGCTATACTCAACTATACTCAAATCCCCTCACTATGAAGGCCAACATGCCATTTGCCTTCTTCACCGCCTGCTGTACCTGCATGCCAACTTTTAATGACTGATGTACCATGACACCCAGGTCACGTTGCACCTCCCCTTTTCCTAGGGGACCGAGGGTCCAGTGAGAAAGAGGAAATTAAGGAAATCCTTATTATGCGGGAAATTGTGTTAGGGAAATTGATGGGATTGAAGTCCGATAAATCCCTGGGGCCTGATAGTCTTAAGGAAGTGGCCCTAGAAATAGTGGATGCATTGGTGATCATTTTCCAACAGTCTATCGACTCTGGATCAGTTCCTATGGACCGGATGGTAGCTAATGCAACACCACTTTTTAAGAAAAAAGGGAGAGAGAAAATGGGTAATTATAGACCAGTTAGCCTGACATCAGTAATGGGGAAAATGTTGGAATCAATTATTAAAGATGAAATAGCAGCACATTTGGAAAGCAGTGACGGGATCGGTCCAAGTCAGCATGGATTTATGAAAGGGAAATCATGCTTGACAAATCTTCTGGAATTTTTTGAGGATGTAACTAGTAGAGTGGACAAGGGAGAACCATTGGATGTGGTGTATTTGGACTTTCAAAAGGCTTTTGACAAGATCCCACACAAGAGATTAGTGTGCAAAATTAAAGCACATGGTATTGGGGGTAATGTACTGATGTGGATAGAGAACTGGTTGGCAGACAGGAAGCAGAGAGTCGGGATAAACGGGTCCTTTTCAGAATGGCAGGCAGTGACTAGTGGGGTACCGCAAGTTTCAGTGCTGGGACCCCAGCTATTTACAATATACATTAATGATTTAAATGAAAGAATTGAGTGTAATATCTCCAAGTTTGCAGATGACACTAAGCTGGGTGGCAATGTGAGCTGTGAGGAGGATTCTAAGAAGCTGCAGGGTGACTTGGACAGGTTAGGTGAATGGGCAAATGCACTCTACTTGTTACAACCTCAAAAAATTCTAGAAGATTTGTCAGCATGATTTCCCTTTCAGAAATCCATGCTGACTTGGACCGATCCTGTCACTGCTTTCCAAATGCGCTGCTATTTCATCTTTAATAATTGATTCCAACATTTTCCCCACTACCGATGTCAGGCTAACCAGTCTATAATTCCCTGTTTTCTCTCTCCCTCCTTTTTTAAAAAAGTGGGGTTACAATTTGCTACCCTCCAATCCATAGGAACTGATCCAGAGTCTATAGAATGATGGAAAATGACTACCAATGCATCCACTATTTCTAGGGCCACGCAGACTATCAGGCCTTGGGGATTTATTGGCCTTCAGTCCCATCAATTTCTCTAACACAATTTCCTGACTAATAAGGATTTCCTTCAGTTCCTCCTTCACGCTAGCCCCTCGGTCCCCTAGTATTTCCAGAAGGTTATTTGTGTCTTCCTTAGTGAAGACAGAACTGAAGTATTTGTTCAATTGGTCTGCCATTTCTTTGTTCCCCATTATGAATTCACCTGATTCTGACTGCAAGGGACCTACATTTGTCTTCACTAATATTTTTCTCTTCACATATCTGTAGAAGCTTTTGCACTCAGTTTTTATGTTCCCTGCAAGCTTACTCTATTTTCCCCCTTCTAATTAAACACTTTGTCCTCCTCTGCTGAAGTCTAAATGTCTCCTAGCCCTCAGGTTTGCTGCTTTTTCTGGGCAATTTATTTGCCTCTTCCTTGGATTTAACACTGTCCCTAGTTTCCCTTGTTAGCCATGGTTGAGCTACCTTCCCCATTTATTTTTATGCCAGATACGGATGTACAATTGTTGAAGTTCATCCATGTGATTTTTAAATGTCTGTCATTGCCTATCCACCATCAACCTTTTAAGTATCATTTGCCAGTCTATCCTAGCCAATTCACATCTCAGACCATCAAAGTTACCTTTATTTAAGTTCAGGACCCTAGTCTCTGAATTAATTGAAGAATGAAGAATTCTACCATATTATGGTCACTCTTCCCCAAGGGGCCTCACACAACAAGATTGCTAATTAATCCTTTCTCATTGCACAACACCCAGTCTAGGATGGCCAGCTTTCTAGTTGGTTGCTCGACATATTGGTCTAGAAAACCATCCCTTATACACACCAGGAAATCCTCCTCCATCATATTGCTACCAGTTTGGTTAGCCCAATCTATATGTTGATTAAAGTCACCCATGATAAATGCTGTTCCTTTATTGCACGCATCCCTAATTTCCTGTTTGATGCCATCCCCAACCTCACTACTACTGTTTGGTGGTCTGTACACAACTCCCAATAGCGTTTCTGCCCTTTGGTGTTCCGCAGCTCTACCCATACAGATTCCACATCATCCAAGCTAATGTCCTTCCTTACTATTGCATTAATCTCCTCTTTAACCAGCAACGCTACCCTCCTTTTCCTTTCTGTCTATCCTTCCTAAATATTGAATGCCCCTGGATGTTGAGTTCCCAGCCTTGGTCACCCTGGAGCCATATCTCCGTAATCCCAATTACATCATATCCGTTCACAGTTATCTGCGCAGTTAATTCATCTACCTTATTACGAATGCTCCTCGCATTGAGACACAGAGCCTTCAGGCTTGTTTTTTTAACACTCTTTGTCTTTTTAGAATTATGTTGCAATGTGGCCCTTTTTGATTTTTGCCTTTGATTTCTCTGCCCTCCACTTTTCCTTATCTCCTTTCTAACTTTTGCTTCTGCCCCCATTTTACTTCCCTCTGTCTCCCTGCATAGATTTCTAACCCCCTGTTATATTAGTTTAAACCCTCCCCATCAGCACTAGCAAACACTCCCCCTAGGACATCGGTTCCGGTCCTGCCCAGGTGCAGACCGTCCAGTTTATACTGGTCCCACCTCCCCCAGAACCGGTTCCAATATCCCAGGAATTTGAATCCCTCCCTCTTGCACCATTCCTCAAGCCACGCATTCATCTTAACTATCCTGCTATTTCTACTCTGACTAGAACATGGCACTGGTAGCAATCCTGAGATTACTATCTTTGAGGTCCTACTTTTTAATTTAACTCCTAGCTCCCTAAATTCAGCTTATAGGACCTCATCCCATGTTTTACCTATATCGTTGGTATCTATATGCACCACGACAACTGGTTGTTCATCCTCCACCTCCAGAATGTCCTGCAACTGCTCAGAGACATCCTTGACCCTTGCACCAGGGAGGCAACATAACATCCTGGAGTCTCGATTGCGGCCGCAGAAACACCTATATGTTTTCCTTACAATATAGCTCTCCCACTCTTTTTCCTGCCCTCCTGTGCAGCAGAGCCACCCATGGTGCCATGAATTTGGCTGCTGCTGCCTTCCCCTGTTGAGCCATCTCCCCCAATATTAACCAAAATGGTATATCTGTTTTGGAGGGAGATGACCACAGGGGACCCCTGCACTACCTTCATTCCACTGCACTTCCTGCTGGTCACCCATTCCCTATCTGCCTGTGTAACCTTTACCTTCGGTGTGACCAACTCACTAAACATGCTATTCACGAGATCCTCAGCATCGCGGATGCTCCAGAGTGAATCCATGTGCAGCTCCAGTGCCGCAATGCGGTCTGTGAGGAGCTGCAGCTGGACACACTTCCTGTACACATAGTAGTCAGGGACACTGGAAGCGTCCCTGATTTCCCACATAGCACAGGAGGGAAAGTTGGGAAAGTTGTCCCACAACCACCGAGAGCAGCGGAAAGCAGGCAGCTCCGGCAAAACTGGTCCCACTCACCCACCTTGAAAGTCGCATGCCAGGTCTGATGTGTGCCTCGCAGGGATCGACTACCCGTGGGGGTGCCCACGCTGACACTAATGACTTCTGCTGCAGGTAGCAGTTTGTCGGAGGAGGGCACCATTACATTCCATGACTATCCAGCATCCGAGATCCCGGGTCCCAGTGGGTTGCAGCAAAGCACACCCAGCGCAGATGCCCGTATGCCATGTGTGCAGTGGCTGAGTCAGCAAAGCCGCCCTGCTAAAAGGCAGGCAGGCAGGCAGACAAGCAAATGGATTTGGTGGGACTGTCTGGGGAGAGCAACCAGCTCAGCCGACAGCTCCTCGAGGTCATAGGTGGGATCTCGGGAAACACTGGCGCACTATCTGCGGACATAAGGGAGGGCATGTCACAGCTAGTAGCTACAACACAGGAGAACATCAAGGCTGTCAATGCCCAGCGACAATTGACGGTCTCGACTCATGGCACTCCAGTCCCAGTGTCAGGCCACCCAGACTGACAAAACCAGTGAGTGCTGAGACTGAGCAACAAACTCACAATTCAGAAGCCAGGCCTTCCACAGCCCCAGCTTCTCCAGGGCTTCGAATGGCGTCTCCTGTGTCTGTCCCCCAACAACAGCAGCGCCCTGTCCGCGCTGCTAATAAACATCTTGGAACCACCGGGGATAGGGGTGCTCAAGTTATGGATTAAAGGTGGCTGCAGCTGAAGGATGTTTAGTGCAGGAGTCGTTGTTTTATTCTTTTGTTGTTGTTGTTGTTTTGCTGTTATTTAAGTAAAGTTTACATTTCAAAAGTTTTAACATTCAAAAATGTTATTGAAGTTACTAAATTAATGTTTACAAAGTTTCATTAATGTACAACTGTACAAATGTTTAATAAATTTAAATTATTTTTTTCACCTAAACCAAACTTGTGCAGTGTCTTTTGCAGAATAACAGGGGGAAATAGTCAACATGGTGGGATAAAGTGGGTAGTCAATGATGAAACGTGCCATTCAGTGTTCATGCAAAGTGTTCAACTATCAGCTGCTGACATAAGGCTTTTGCAGTGGAGAAACCTCCACAAGGCCTCCTCCCCTGTCGTCGTGGGGGTGGTGGTGGCATGGGTTCCTCGTCCTCCTACCCTCTCTCCTGAGATGGTCCTGCAGTCCCCAGTGGCAAATCCTATCCCCTCATGATGACTAAATTGTGTAGCATGCAGCACACCACAATGAACTCAGCAACCTGCTGAGGGGAGTATTGCAGGGAGCCTTCAGAGTGGTCCAGGCATTGGAAGCGCTGCTTCAGCACTCCAATTGTCTTTTCGACGATGTTGCATGAGGCTATATGGCCGTTATTGTAGCGATGCTTGGCTTCTGTCTGAGGGTTGCGGAGGGGGGTCATGAGCCAGGTGGCGAGCCCATAACCTTTGTCCCCCAGCATCTAGCTCTGGCCTTCTGGCTGATGCTCAAACAGCTGTGAGACAGTGCTCTCACACAAGATGAAAGCATCATGGATGATCCCTGGAAATTGTGCATTTACTGCCATGATATGCTGAGTATGGTCGCAGACGATCTGTACGTTCAGCAAGTGGAATCCCTTTCGGTATCGATAAATCTCTGGATCCTCAATAGGTGCTCACAGGGCGATGTGCGTACAGTCAATGGCAGCCTGTACCTTCGGGAAGCCAGCAATTCATATAAAGCCTAGAGTCCTTTACTTCTGTGCCTCCATGGTCATTGGTAAGTTTATGAAGTCCTTCCTGCATGCATACAGTGCAGTAGTCACCTGGTGAATGCAGCGATGTGTAGCGAACTGCAAGATGGAGCATGTGTCCCCTGCTGATGCCTGAAAGGAGCCGGAGGCATAGAAGGCAAGTGCAGCAGTCACCTTCACCTCGACGGGCAGTGCAGTCCTCCTCACACTTGTAGACTGTATGTCTGCCTTTATGAGCTGGCATATTTCTATGACCACCTCTTTTCGAAAACACAGCCTTCTAACGCACTGTGCCTTAGACAGGTGCCGGTATGAGCGCTGTTCCCGGAAAACTAGTAGGCGGTAAGGCCTCCTCCCCATAAGTCTGCGAGCTCTTTGATTACGCTGATAATGCTGTTGAATAAGCCTTCTTCCAAGTCTCTGCTCCATAGAAAAAGCAACCAGCAATAATGGCAGAGATAGCTTAGGCCCCATTATTTTTAATGTCCTTAAAGACGAAGTGCAAACTCTCAAAACGCTCAAAGTGTAAAACACAGCTTTCCCTCTAAATGCTTTCATTCACTGAGCTGTAGCTCCGTTTTTCAAGATTTCGCCGTTAGAACCCGTTTCGTCGTCAATCTGACCTGGTAAGACTTGCATTTTTGGGGCGTTTTTTTTCGCGGACTTTAAAAATGACGGTGTTGGCCAGTTTTTCAAAAACAGGGATAGCGGGGCGTTTGACACTGAGTGATATCATAAAAATGGTCCCAAAAAAGGCGGACGGTATTTTTTACCGCCGGCAGTAGACTGCTGGCCAATATTACAAAATGATGGAAAAAAATGTTCGCACCAAAAAGCAAACTTTTACTGTGAAAAAATGGCGATAAAACGGGGACAAACCTGGCCAATTTCCAGCCCTAAAGGTCCAACATGATGGGTGGCATGTGCATGCTCATTTTATACCTGGTCATGTCTCTGCTTCCAGTAATTTAATTATGATTCAATCACAGTACAGATGAACATAAATGTGCAGAGTGAAGTATTTAAATGGTTTTTGTGTTTTGAGAGCTTTACATATTGACTGGAGGTCCATTTCCGCAAAGACACATAATGAATTGGAGTTTCCATGGTAACAAGATAAACGCAGACCAGGAAGGCCATTTGAAGGTGAATTCATCCAAAAGTACTCCCCATTGCGGCATTAAATTGTTTCTTAAATAAGAATCTGTGTCTGATGTTTCCACGGGGGTACATCCGATCCACTGCAGTAACTTTGGCGGAAGATCGGCAAAATCCTTGGAGAAACAGCGTAACCAGTTAAGAATGGCAATTTTATGCCAGTTCTCTAGGGTTTTCACTGAGCTTCCATTGAAGTTACAGCAAGAGGCTTAGAGAAACCTGCAGACATTCCTCCGCCTAGAGTGTTCACCCCTATTTGTCTAGCTGGATGTTCATTGATATTGATCTGAAGTCTGCTGCCGAATGGACGGATCAGCCTCAGTTGTTGTGGGTGAGCTGATGGGAGAATAGACCAATCCTGGATGCACATATATGGCTGCGAATATTGTACTGAAAACAAGAGGAGGCGGGTAGCGGACACTTGGCAGCCTGATCGCACAACCCTCAAGCGAATTCAAAACACACCAGCAGACATGCTGCCATCATGGGTTGTTGGTGGAGGTGTCTTCCTAGGTGTTTGGGTTAGTACTGCAAGATTTCAAGGAGGCCTTTAGTGTGTCTTTATAGGGTTCCATCTGCCCACTTCCCTTGCAATACCTGGACTGTAGCTCACCGTAGAAGCTGGCTTTGGGAATTCTATTTTCAGGTATGTGAAGGACATGTCCAGAGACCAGCCCAACATAACTGGACCTTTTTGATCAATCAACATAACAAAAACAGACGATCTGCTCATTATCAGATTGCTGTTTGTGGGAACTTGCTGTGCACAAATTAGCTGTAGCATTTCCTACACTACAACAGTGAATACACTCCAAAAGTACTTCATTGGCTGTAAAGCGCTTTGAGACGTTCGGTGGTCATGAAAGGCACTTTATAAATGCAAGTCTTTCTTTCATGGCCTCAATTCCAGTTATAGGGCAGCACTTGAGGACATAAGAACATAAGAAATAGGAGCAGGAGTAGACCACTTGGGCCCCCGAGCCTGCTCCGCCATTCAATAAGATCATGGCTGATCTGATCATGGACTCAGCTCCACTTTCCTGCCCGCTCCCCATAACCATTTACTCCCTTATCGCTCAAAATCTGTCTATCTCCGCCTTAAATATATTCAATGACCCAGCCTCCACAGCTCTTTGGGACAGAGAATTCCATAGATTTACAACCCTCTGAGAGAAGAAATTTCTCCTCATCTCAGTTTCAAATGGGCGGCCCCTTATTCTAAAACTATGTCTCCTAGTTTTAGTTTCCCCTATGAGTGGAAATATCCTCTCTGCATTCACCTTCTCTAGCCCCCTCATTATCTTATAAGTTTCATTAAGATCACCTCTCATTCTTCTGAACTCCAATGTGTATAGGCCCAACCTACTCACCCTTTCCTCACAAGTCAACCCCCTCTTCTCTGGAATCAACCTAGTGAACCTTCTCTGAACAGCCTCCAATGCAAGTATATCCTTCCTTAAATATGGAGACCAAAACTGTATGCAGTACTCCAGGTGTGGCCTCATCAATACCCTGTACAGTTGTAGGACTTCTCTGCTTTTATACTCTATCTCCCTTGCAATAAGAGATGGAACTGGTCGAGTTGCTTAATGTGACGGCAGGAGCAGATCCACGACGCTGATCCTTGTAGTAAGGTGGCAAGAATAACAGCTTCGTCCACAGTGACTTTTGTTGGCAGACGAACTCCACCCAAGTTTACCAATGGTGAAGCTGGCCCTTCCAATCCACTGACGTCATCATCAGTTGTGGTGTTCTGCCAGATCTCTTTATGTGAAGAACTTAAAGAAGGCTAACTTTGAAGGTATGAGGCGTGAATTGGCTGAGATGGATTGGCGAATGATACTTAAGGGGTTGACTGTGGATGGGCAATGGCAGACATTTAGAGACCGCATGGATGAACTACAACAATTGTACATTCCTGTCTGGCATAGAAATAAAAAAGGGAAGGTGGCTCAACCGTGGCTATCAAGGGAAATCAGGGATAGTATTAAAGCCAAGGAAGTGGCATACAAATTGGCCAGAAATAGCAGCGAACCTGGGGACTGGGAGAAATTTAGAACTCAGCAGAGGAGGACAAAGGGTTTGATTAGGGCAGGGAAAATGGAGTATGAGAAGAAGCTTGCAGGGAACATTAAGACGGATTGCAAAAGTTTCTATAGATATGTAAAGAGAAAAAGGTTAGTAAAGACAAACGTAGGTCCCCTGCAGTCAGAATCAGGGGAAGTCATAACGGGGAACAAAGAAATGGCGGACCAATTGAACAAGTACTTTGGTTCGGTATTCACGAAGGAGGACACGAACAACCTTCCGGTTATAAAAGGGGTCGGGGGGTCTAGTAAGGAGGAGGAACTGAGGGAAATCCTTATTAGCCGGGAAATTGTGTTGGGGAAATTGATGGGATTGAAGGCCGATAAATCCCCAGGGCCTGATGGACTGCATCCCAGAGTACTTAAGGAGGTGGCCTTGGAAATAGTGGATGCGTTGACAGTCATTTTCCAACATTCCATTGACTCTGGATCAGTTCCTATGGAGTGGAGGGTAGCCAATGTAACCCCACTTTTTAAAAAAGGAGGGAGAGAGAAAACAGGGAATTATAGACCGGTCAGCCTGACATCGGTAGTGGGTAAAATGATGGAATCAATTATTAAGGATGTCATAGCAGTGCATTTGGAAAGAGGTGACATGATAGGTCCAAGTCAGCATGGATTTGTGAAAGGGAAATCATGCTTGACAAATCTTCTGGAATTTTTTGAGGATGTTTCCAGTAGAGTGGATAAGGGAGAACCAGTTGATGTGGTATATTTGGACTTTCAGAAGGCGTTCGACAAGGTCCCACACAAGAGATTGATGTGCAAAGTTAGAGCACATGGGATTGGGGGTAGTGTACTGACATGGATTGAGAACTGGTTGTCAGACAGGAAGCAAAGAGTAGGAGTAAATGGGTACTTTTCAGAATGGCAGGCAGTGACTAGTGGGGTACCGCAAGGTTCTGTGCTGGGGCCCCAGCTGTTTACACTGTACATTAATGATTTAGATGAGGGGATTAAATGTAGTATCTCCAAATTTGCGGATGACACTAAGTTGGGTGGCAGTGTGAGCTGCGAGGAGGATGCTGTGAGGCTGCAGAGCGACTTGGATAGGTTAGGTGAGTGGGCAAATGCATGGCAGATGAAGTATAATGTGGATAAATGTGAGGTTATCCACTTTGGTGGTAAAAACAGAGAGACAGACTATTATCTGAATGGTGACAGATTAGGAAAAGGGGAGGTGCAAAGAGACCTGGGTGTCATGATACATCAGTCATTGAAGGTTGGCATGCAGGTGCAGCAGGCGGTTAAGAAAGCAAATGGCATGTTGGCCTTCATAGCAAGGGGATTTGAGTACAGGGGCAGGGAGGTGTTGCTACAGTTGTACAGGGCATTGGTGAGGCCACACCTGGAGTATTGTGTACAGTTTTGGTCTCCTAACCTGAGGAAGGACATTCTTGCTATTGAGGGAGTGCAGCGAAGGTTCACCAGACTGATTCCCGGGATGGCGGGACTGACCTATCAAGAAAGACTGGATCAACTGGGCTTGTATTCACTGGAGTTCAGAAGAATGAGAGGGGACCTCATAGAAACATATAAAATTCTGACGGGGTTAGACAGGTTAGATGCAGGAAGAATGTTCCCAATGTTGGGGAAGTCCAGAACCAGGGGTCACAGTCTAAGGATAAGGGGTAAGCCATTTAGGACCGAGATGAGGAGAAACTTCTTCACCCAGAGAGTGGTGAACCTGTGGAATTCTCTACCACAGAAAGTTGTTGAGGCCAATTCACTAAATATATTCAAAAAGGAGTTAGATGAGGTCCTTACTGCTAGGGGGATCAAGGGGTATGGCGAGAAAGCAGGAATGGGGTACTGAAGTTGAATGTTCAGCCATGAACTCATTGAATGGCGGTGCAGGCTAGAAGGGCCGAATGGCCTACTCCTGCACCTATTTTCTATGTTTCTATGTTTCCTGATTTGGGGCCAGCTGCAGTTTGAGCAAAGTTAGAGTTTCCAGAGGGTGAAAGGGGATGGGCGGTTGACAAAGGAGCTATTTTAATAATCAAATCTAAAGATAACAAAAGCATCGATAAGAGTTTTAGTGGTGGAGAGACTGCGATAGGGGCATCCCACAAATATTAAGTAAATATTATGCAAGTGGAGACAAGCAATCTTGGTGACTAATAAGGTGTGGGGATTAAAGTGTAGCCCAATGCAAAATTGAATGCCAAAGCTTTGCATGGTTTGGTTTAAACTGAGCAAGTAGCTGGGATGGGGAATGGAATAAGTGGTAAGGGAGTGATGTTTATTGCAGGGGCAAAAATAATGACTTCAGTCTTCCCAGTGCTAAATTGGATTATGTTGTGGCTCATTTGTGGCTTAATGTCAGACAGGTAGTTTGTCAGCATGGAAGACATGAAATTAAGAAAGGTAGACCTAGGTGTCATCAGCATACATATAGAAGCTGGCTATTGAGTGTGGATTATGTTGTCAAGGGACAGCATGTAGATGAGTAAAGGGAGGAGCCCAAGACCGAGGCTAGATCCTTGAAGCATCCTGCAGGTGAAAGTGCAAGAGTATGAAGAAAGACATTTCTAGAGATGCATTAGCTTCATTCAGATAGATAGGAGTGGAACCACAGAGCTGGAAAATGGAGGAGGATATCATGGCCCACTGCATTAAAAGCTGTGTAGAGATCAAGAAGGAATAATGCACTATGGCTACAAAAAGATGTTAGTTCTAGCTATTATCAGAACTGTCTTGGTGCTGCAAGAAAGGTAGAACCAGACTGAATGGATTCCAACAGGGGGTTCTGAGAGAGATGAATACAGTCAGGAGAGAACTTGTTTGAGAACTTCATAGGAGAAAGAGCAATTAGAAATAGGAAGAACAGATGGATTGAGGATTTGTTTTAGGAGAGTGATGGTGCCTGAAAAAAGGGAACTGTTAATAATAGCAGCTAGCTGGGGAGTCACAAGGGGAAATGAAGGCAACAATTGGGTTTTGTGGAATAAATAAGTGAAGAAAAGCATGGGGGGAGATGACAGAGAAACTGCAGAGTGATGGAGATCAAGACTAGTGTGGGGGACTGGGAGGAGCTCTTCTCTGAACTGCCTCCAGTGCTTGAATGTCTCCCCTGTGTCTCATTGACCAGCACTGGATACAATATTGAACAGGTGGTCTGATTAGAGCATCACAGTTTGATCATGACTTCCTCTGATCTGTACTGTACTGTTTTTGTTATATATTTCAGCATTCTATTTGATTTGTTGATTGCTGCTCTGCAGTGATTGGACACATTGAGGCTTCACTCACTCCTAGGTCTTGTTCAGCTTTATCCTTAGCTTTTTCAACAACATTCATGCAGTACATGTGCACCTATTTACTCTTCCTCAAGCACTAATTTACACAATTGTCATTAAATTTCATCTGCTACTATTCCTACTTGCACATTTTCTCAACTTATTTTATATTTTATGAGCTGCCTCCAGATTCACCTGTTTCTCCTAGTTTGGAGTCATCTCCAAATCTGACAAATTTATATTGATATTTCTAAATTAATGTAAATTAAAAACTGTGATTGAAAACTTCCAGGGATATACATCATAACTATGAATTAATGGCAACACAACAACAACTTGTATTTATATAGTGCCGTTAACGTAGTAAAATGTCCCAAGGTGCTTCACAGGAGTATTATAAGACAAAGAAAATTGACACTATAGGAGAAATTAGGGCGGCTGACCAAAAGCTTGATCAAAGAGGTAGGTTTTAAGGAGCGTCTTAAAGGAAGAAAGAGAGGTAGAGAGGCAGAGAGGTTTAGGCAGGGAATTGCAGAGCTTAGGGCCCAGGCAGCTGAAAGCACGGCTGCCAATGGTTGAGTGATTATAATCGGGGATGCTCACGAGGGAAGAATTGGAAGAGTGTAGGTATCTCAAAGGTTGTAGGGCTGGAGGAGATTACAGAGATAGCGAGGGACGAGGCCATGGAGGGATTTGAAAACAAGATGAGAATTTTAAAATGAGGCGTTGCTTAACCAGGAGCCAATGTAGGTCAGCGAGCACAGGAGTAATGGGTGAACGGGATTTGGTGCAAGTTATGACATGGACAGCAGAGTTTTGGATGACCTCAAGTTTATGGAAGGTAGAACTTGGGAAGCCAGCTAAGAGCACGTTGGAATAGTCAAGTCTAGAGCTAACACAGGCGTGGATGAGGGTTTCAGCAGCAGATGAGCTGAGGCAAGGACAGAGTTGGGTGGCAATAGATGGTGTTCGTGATGGCACGGATATGCGGTCAGAAGCTCTTCTCAGGATCAAATATGATATCAAGGTTGAAAACAATCTGGTTCAGCCTTAAACAGTTGCTAGAAAGAGGTTTTGAGTTGATGGCTAGGGAACACCGTTTGAGGTGGGAAACAAAAACAATGGCTTTCGTCTTCATATTTAGTTGGAGGAAATTTGTACTCATCCGGTACTGATGTTCGACAAGCTGTCTGACAATTTAGAGACCGTGGAGGGGTAGAGCTGGGTGTTTTCAGCGTACATGTGGAAACTGACAATGTGTTTTCAGATGATGTCGCCAAAGGGCAGTATGTAGATGAGAAACAGGAGGGGGTCAAGGATCGATCCTTTGGGGCACCAGAGGTAACGGTGCGGGAGTGGGAAAAGAAGCCATTCCAGGTTATTCTCTGGTTACGACTGGATAGATAAGAATCGAACCAGACAAGTGCAGTCTTAACCAGTTGGACGACGTGGGTGAGGCATTGGGGGAGAATGGTATGGTCAACTGTGTCAAAGGCTGCAGACATGTCTCGAAGGATGAGGAGGGATAGTTTGTTACTTTGTCACAATCACATAGGATATAATTTGTGACTTTGATCAGAGCTGTTTTGGTACTATGGCTGGACAAAGACTGACCATGGTGTTTACAATACGACAAAACAACTGTCATTTAAAAGTATTATAAGTAAAGGATCAATCGTTTACCAGATATTTAACTAAGATTGCAATATTTATGTCGAAAGCAGCATTTGCTCTCATGTTATATTAAAATATATATTTAGCTTCAAAACTTAAAAGTGCAACATCGTTTGCAATGATCTGGTTTTGTTCACTAGCAATATGTATTATTGGCTGGAATATTATTGAAGGTAGTTAATAATTCATAACACCAGCTTTGTACATTCAGACATTCTCATAATTTGCTTTCAATGGTTGCTCAAATTACATTTGTAGAGAATCATTGGTGGGCAGCCACCTATCGGCTACTATCTTACTGCCTATTCATACTTAGGAAATAGTAGTAGCAGGTAATTGTTAACTTCAAATTAGTTTCTGGATGTTATTTAACCGATCATCAGGTACACAAAAGCAAATGAGAAATTACCGTTCAAATACAGATATGGGGTATGAGTACTGATAGCCGCCCAATAATGGTTTCACGTTACAAAGTACGAATTTCTTCCACGCACATCTATTCGGTTTATGCCTCACAATCATTATAAGAATTACATTAATAATGGCGCTTTCTCTATAAAGTAGAGTTCAGTTAATGTAAATCATATTTAGCTGAAATCCAATTTCTATTAAACACTAAACATAGTGGTTAAGGACCAAGCGAGATATATTAATTTAAATAAGATAAAAACGAATGCTGGTTTCATATACTCCAAGTACTGTTTTAATCGGCATCTATGGCACTTTTGAATTCTAACGGGGTCAAAGATGTTATTGCACTTGGGGAGATCGCTCGGAAATTGCAGAGAACTGCTCTGAAATTGACTGAAGGTTAAATTTCACTGATAGCCAAGATAATGGATTCCGGTTTCCCGCACACTGCTGAATGTTTCGGATTTCGCCTTCGGAGTTTTATCTTAAATGTATTTAGCTCCGACATTTTCATTCATCTTTAAAATGCATGATTTTGATTTATTAATTTGCTTTCCAGCAGATCCATGATGAAAGTTTAACAAGTGTCGTCATGATAAGAGCAAATCAAAACATCGTTTTCTTTTATTTTGTCTCATTGCAAACTATAAGAAAGAGACATTATAAGACGGTCTGATAAATCCACGTTTCACTACCATTCTTTATTCCACATGGATGTCATGAATACTGGGCATTCATAGAACCATACAGCACAGGAGACCTGTGCCAGCTCTCTGAAGGAGCTATCCAATTAATCCCACTCCCTTCCATACGCGGGATGAAAAGCTTTTAACTGCAGTTTTCTAACAGTTGAATGAGCAATCCTCCAGTCCCCGTAAATATTTCACAATGTCAAACGGTGGGCAACTGGGCAGAAAACTTCATTTTATAGTTTGCATCAGATAGGTGAATGGTTGCATAAGGTAGATGGGAACAATGTCAAGTCTTTATCGACCTCCACATTCCAAATTGTGCTTTAGCTATATCATGGGAATGCCATCCCACACATTCTGGAGACGTGGGCATTTCTCGACACTTCTTCATAGTGACTGGGTCAAAATCCTGGAGCCCAACTCCCCCCACACAGCTACGCCATGTTTTGGAGAACCATCACCGCAAAGACCGCATCCATTCGGGGAGAATGCCTACCTTCTCAGAACTGGGGTTGGGCATCAATTGCAGTTTTGGCAATGCCTGCCCACATCCCGGAAACAGGTAAAAACAGGTAAGTGCAGCATAAAATAGGGGCATATCGGGAACGCAAACTTAGAAAAACTATAAAAAGATCGCCCCAGAATAAACTTCACATTTGATTACTTTTTCAAATGTTATTCTACTACAACAACGCCTTTAACATAGTAAAACGTACCTGGGCGCTGAATATAAGTTTACATATCCCGCACAAAATCCAAGTAGGATTTGCAACAGATATCACGGACATTTATGCATCAGTCAGAACAAAGTTTACTGCCCCGCCTAAACGATCCCAAGTCCAGCCCTACCCAACTGTATAAAGATCATTCTTCGCAAATTTATGGATTTGTTAAACCGCAATTTATTGCGCAAATCTTTCAAAAAGCGCCTCCGATTCCCGTAGTCATATTTACAGTCTTTATATTGGAACAAAAATTCACTGAAATCAGATCACTGAACTCTCTAGATTTCACTTTGAAATTATATAGATCAAATTCCCACGCAGTTTTTAAATGATCCGTGTACTCAATCGATCAAATTTGCCAGCACCACATCTTAAGTATCATCAAACTTTCCAAGTTGCCCTCTTTGAATGACGTTTTCTAAAAAGATTCTTTGAAACAAATATGTACTAGAATATGTGATTCTTTAAGATATACACGAACCTGACATTTAGTGATGAAAAATACAGAGAAAAGTATTTGCAAGGTTACGTATATAGAATAATCAAATGTCAGTTCGCAATCTTAGTACTGGATAGACATGGGGAAATAAAAGAGAACGGATGAAAAAGTCTCACTGTAAGTAGTGATACATTGTGCACGACAAGTACGTGATCTGGAGAAGGAAAATACATTTCTAACCTAATCCGTAAGAGACGCAGATCGATCAGTTTCCGAGTTATCTGCGGTTGGAATATTATAAAAATGGTCCGCGTTGCTCGTCCTAACGCCCTTTACAAATACCAGCGTTCCAATAATTAATGCATATTTTATAGGAGAACTTAGGATAAAAAAACTTCACCTTCAGTAAGTACCGTTTAATTCAAATTATATAGACAATTTCTAACTTCAAAAGAAAGAAAACTGTTGAAAAATGAGAAGCGGAATAATTCTTAGCCACATTTTGATAATGATGACAAACATACAAAAAAATCACGTTTGTAGACAAATTTTATTTGATTTTTGTAAAAAAAAAAGCAATTATTATACATACCCAACATTTCTTTCCTTCTTTGCGTGTGAGGCTGATCCGTATAGACCCATTCAAAATCATCTCGTCTCATTTTGATCCCCATAATGTTGGACGTTTAATATTAATGTGTGTGTGTGTGTGTGTGTGTGTGAGTGCAGCCTGACTGCCAGCACCGCTTGTGAACGCTACCAGCTCATTCACCCACCTTAAAGCAACGAGAAAAAAAAGATTATTTGCGTGCCCAGGGGGCGTGCTCCAGAAAGAAACACATTGGCAAAGGTCCAAGCAGGTGAGTAACAAAGGGAACTGGATGCAAAAAACATTCACTCACAACCAATTACACACACACACCCAACCACCCACAAAATAAAGATTGCGCGATGTATTCACAAAAGCCACGACGCTCGGTCAAAGGCTGGCGGCAGTGTTTTTTTCCGTGCAGTGTGAGAGCTATTTTTTAATGAGTGATATGTTGGCACATGGCAACAAGGGCAAATCATGAAGGACAGGAAGTGGCATGAAGTCTCGCGGTAGTTGCCGGCAGCGCCCGAGCGGATGGTGGCTGCCGTTTTTTTTTGTTGCGAGATTTGGTGCTGATATTTTCTAGTTAATTGTTGTTGAGATAAAGCGGGGGGCAGAAAGAGAAGGCGGCCAGGGGGAGGGGGAAAAAAAACACCCGAGGAAAAGAAATAATTTTTAAAAAAAACATGGCATCGGGCGATACTTTATATATCGCCGCGGACGGCTCGGAAATGCCGGCCGAAATCGTGGAGCTCCACGAGATCGAAGTGGAGACGATCCCGGTGGAGACGATCGAGACGACGGTGGTGGAAGGGGACGAGCACCAGCCCATGATCGCCCTGCAGCCCCTCAGCGACGACCCGAGCCAGGTCCACCAGGAGGTGATCCTGGTCCAGACGCGGGAAGAAGTGGTCGGGGACGACGCCGAGCTGAGGGCCGAGGACGGCTACGAGGACCAGATCCTGATCCCCGTGCCGTCGGCCGGGGCCGAGGAAGAATTCATCGAGCAGACCCTGGTGACCGCCGTCTCCGGCAAGAGCCGCATTAAGAAAGGGGCCGGCAAGAAAGCCACCAAGAAGAGTTACCTGAACGACGGGGGTTTGGACAGGACCGGCAGGAAATGGGAACAGAAGCAAGTGCAGATCAAGACCCTGGAGGGGGAATTCTCGGTGACAATGTGGGCTTCGGGTAAGCGAAAGGGAAACAAAACCCTCTATGTGTGTGTGTGTGTGAAGAGGGGGGGAACCCAAAAAAATGATCAGTAACCAAAGTCCGCGCATTTGCGAGCTTTCCCTTCTGCTCTAGGGCGTGTCCCGCCGCATCGGGGGAGGGGGAGGGGAGAAGAAATGGCGAAAATGCGACTATTTCGGTCTTTTTCGCCGCTCGGTCGGAGCTCGAGCGGCTTATCAATGTTTTTGTTTTGAAGGGAAGCCATGTTTCCCCCAGGTTATGGGCGCCGCCATGTCAGTATGGCCGCCCGAAAACATGGCTTCCCAATCGGGGAAGATGGCGGCTGAAGATGGCGGGCGGAGCAGGAGCGAGTGCGCTGCTGCTGTTCGGGCCTTGGGCTGCTGTGGCCGTTAGGCCCTCGCTCGCGCTAGGCCTCATGGCGTAGTTCGACTTTCCGCAGCGGCGCAACCTAACCTGCTGAAACGTACACGTCAGCGAGCGAGGGGGCGGGACCTGCTGACTGACAGCCACGCGGGAGGCAGCGGGCAGCCCGCCGCCCGCTAAGCAGCCAATCAGGTGGCGGAGGGCGGGAGGCTGCCAGCAAGTTCGGTGGACTCGGCACCTAGCGAGCGGCATCGATTCGGCAGCTGCAGCAACGCTCTGTCTTCATCGCGTCTTTCTCGATCATTTCTGCTTCTCCGGTCCTGCGAGTTAATTTTGGAAAATCAAGTTCGTCCGTTTTGTGCTTTTTCTTTATTATAAAAAAAAATGTGGATTCCAAGGTCTGGGTATTGTGGAGGGCGGATGATTCTTTTACCCACGGTGGTGGTGGTTTTTGTTTTTAAAAAAAAAAAATGCTTTTCCTTATCCAATTTCGATGGAAAAAAAAAAGCAATTTGTTCTGTTCGTTTTTCTAGATTTATTGCCCGCGGGTGTGTTGTTCCTGGTTGAGTCTGAATTGAGATAGTTTGCCCCATGATGTCTGAATAGTCAGGCAGTTAGTTGTACAAGGAAATATGTCGTTTAAAAAAAAAAGTACCCGAGGTCCTGCACCTGAAGCTTTGCAAACATTCAGATTCCGAATGTGTCTTGGGATGATGTAGGACAGAAGTTGCAGCTTAGAACATTTTGTCACTCTCGTGGACCACTTTTTTTTTTTGCTGAAATGTTAATGCTTGTGTCTTGAGTACATTTATACTTTACAGTAAAAGTTATTCCAGGCAAGTTCGCATTGGCAGCAAGTATAATCTCTTGGACCCCACCCACAGTTTGACTTTTATAATTAAAGGTCTGATTAGACCTAATGAGTAGAGATTGGGCTTATACACTCGAGTTTAGAAGAATGGGAGGCGATCTCATTGAAACATACAAGATTCTGAGGGGGATTGACAGGTTAAATGTTGAGAGGTTGTTTCCCGTGGTTGGAGAGTCTAGAACAAGGGGGCATAGTCTCTGGATAAGAGGGGGGTGGTCAACTATTCAAGACTGAGATGAGGAGGAATTTCTTAACTTAGGGTTGTGAACCTTTGGAATTCTCTACTGTGGATGTTGTGTATTCAAGGCTGAGATTGATAGATTTTTGGACACTTAAGGAAATTAATGTATATGGGGATTGAGTGGGATGGTGGAGTTGAGGTCAAAGATCAGCCATGACATTGAATGGCGGAGCAGGCTCGAGGGGCTGTATGGGCCTACTGTTCCTATTTGGACAATATTAAATTGTGGATAGAACGGTTAGAGCGCAAACACTTATTCAAAAATCCAGCCCAATCTTCAAGTATAGTACAAAATGATACAAGTTCTAGATTTTGTTGGCTGTTTATCTTTTAATTGAAGTGCTGATTGTTAAATAAATAACTGCAAATATCATATCAGGAACTCCAGTAGAAGGGTACAATTCAGTACATTGCAGTTTTATGCTTGAATCGGGAATACATTTGGCTGATATAGCAAAAGCTTCAGACGTGATTCTTTAATTTGTGAAAATAAAGTTGTTGCATGTTATCATTTACCTTCATGCCCGCAACTTTATATTCATAATATTGGCATTGTTTTGAAGTTAGCCAGATGTTCAGACTTGCATAATCTATTGAAGTTTGGTATTTGTCTAAAATTATTTGTTATGATTTTGACCTTCATGCCAGCAATTTTCATATTCATAAAATTGGCATTGTTTGAAATTAGCCACATATTCAGACTTGCACACAACCTGCTGATATTTCATACTCCTATCCAAAGTCTCATCATCCTATTAGCTGCAAGTGTTGCAGATGTTTAGACTAGGTTTTTCTGCCAACATAAACATGGCACTCTTCAGTCTCCCACTCCTATTGGCAGGTCTCGTTCTCTTCTCTCCCCTCTTTTTCCAGACAACTCTGTTATAGCTGAATTGAAATTAAAGTACAAAATTGTGTGTTTTTTTTTAAAAGTGACTGAGGAGCAGATGGAGCTGTAACTGTAAAGGAAAAATGAGAGGCAATATAAATTAAATGGTTACATTTTAAGGGGGTGCAGGAACAGAAATCACTGGTTCGACCTCAGTTATTGTATTGTGTCCAATTCTGGGCACCACATTTTAGTAAGGATGCCGGGGCCTTGGAGAGGTTGCAGAGGAGATTTACTAGAATGGTACCAGGGACAAGGAACTTCAGTTATGTAGAGATTAGCAAACCTGGAATTGTTCTCCTTTTGAGCACAGGAGGTTAAGGGGATATATAATAAAGCTATTCAGAATTCTGGGGGGGGTTTTGATAGTCGATCAGAAGAAACTTTTCATTGGCAGGAGGGTCGGTAACCAGCGGGTACAGATTTAAGATAATTCTCCTTTGCACTTTCTGCATTCTGCTTGATTTGAGCCTAATTTATCATAAGCCTTTTTCTGTTTCATTTTAATTTCAATATCTTTAGTCATCCAGGGAGCTCTAGCTTTGGATGCCCTTCCTTTTCCCCTCATAGTTTGGGTACAGACTACAGTACAAACATTCCGATCTCCTCCATGCTCATTTATGATTTTACTTGCCAATCTGTATTCCCAATCCACCTGGGCCAGATCCCTTTTCAACTCACTAAATTAGTCATCTTTCAGTTGAATAACTTCACCATTTATTTTTCCCTGTCCTCCATAACTACTCTAATTTTAATCATATGGTGATCACTTTCCCAAATGCTCTCACTGAAACATGTTCCACTTGTCCCAATTCATTCTCCAGAACTAGCTCCAGCAACTGCTCCCTTCCTCGTTGGGCTGGAAATATAGTGATCAATGAAGTTTTCCTGTACCCATTTTGGGAATTGCTCCCCCTTGCCATTTGCATCATTTCCCCTTCTCCAGATACCATTTGGATAATTGAAGTTCCCCATTATCACTATTGCCTTGTTTTTACTACCTTCTGAAATTTGCTTGCACTCCATCTCCTCCCACTATTTGGTGGTCTACAGTATCTACCCAGCAGTGTAAAACAAAAAAAAAGCTCCTCTTCGCCTCCTTAACTCTTAACCAAATAGATTCTGTCTTTGAACCTTCAAGCACGTCGTCCCTTTCCAAAGCTGTAATAGTATATTTGATCAATACTGCCAATCTCTTCCTGTTGTTTCCTTCCCTATTTTACCTGAATACATTGTAGGCAGGAATGTTAAGTTCCCATTTCTGCTCTTGTTTGGACCAGGTTTCCGTTATTGCCATTGTATCAAAACCCCATATGGCAAGTTGTGCTTACAGTTTACCAACCTTATTTGACACATTCCGTGCATGCACTCCAAATCCACCTTGGTCTACTTTGCATCTCCCCTTTTCTTTCTGAACTATTTATTCTAGTAGTTTTCATTTAAGATTTTTGTCACTGCTCATTTCAGCCACTTTTTTGGTTGCACGAAATCCTGGTTTTATGGATCTTGTTTCTCTTTCATTAAAAGGAAAAATGAGATTAAACTTTTGGTGTCAAAAACACCCTTGTTTCACTCTCTTGATTCAGAAGTTTCAGTATTATTTGATTTCAATGCTTGGGTTCCTCTATTACTGTTGAGATAAGTAAAATAATGGCCTCGAAATCCCGGTTGGCTGCTTCCCATGAGAGATCCTGGTCCTCAGGCCTTCACTGACTGCACGTCGCAGCGCGTGCACGTCGCAGCGCGTGCACGTCAGGACGTCCGTAGAGTTGGAGCTGCAGTCACATGGCTCTGGGCAGCCAATCCAGGTAAAGTATGTACTCATTCATAATAATGGGAGCACTGTAAGTTGGAGTTCCCATTATTATGATTCAGAATTCCCCCCCCCCCCCCAAAGACCCAAAACACAAATTTAAAAAAAAAATAGAAAAAATACATCACCTTTTTATTAATTTAAATTATGGTTTTAAATAAACTTGCTGTAGTAGGGAGGGTTTTTAAACAATAAAATGTGTTTTTTTAATTTTATTTTATGTTTTTAAAAACTCTTACGCCCGTAAAAGTAGACTATGAGCCTGCTTTTATCAGGCGCAAGAGTTTTCAGGAAATCCGCTAGGTAAGATGTGGATAAATATTACCTGATTGGCTGCCCAGAGCCATGTGACTGCAGCTCTGCGAGTGTCCTGGATGTGGAGATACGGAGGATTTGTCAAGCTGGAACTTGACAGATCGGGAAAGCCGGTTTTCAGTGCGTGGGCATTATGTGCTGAAAACTGGTTATTGCAATGCCTTCCCAAGTCTGTACCCACTCCGTACGGACCCGGGGAGGCCGGGATTTCTGGGCCAATACCTTTTTTATTTTAGAGCAAGTGTCATAATTACAAATTGAACACACAAGACATTGGCGCACCAGGTAGATATGTTGCTGAATTCTTTGATTTTTTCCATTTTTTTGTTTTGTTTTATTGAAATAAACACTAGTTTCAATATTTCATGTAGAGGCTGTTTTTTAAAAGAAAAATCAGTTTAAATGTAAACTGTATCCTAATGCTCAATGTACTTAGCAACAACATGGCGTCGCCTCCAACTATATTGTTAATTTCAAGATGGAAGACTGATATAATAAAAAGGGATAAGGAAAATAAATGTTAAACTATTTTTGTGTGCTCACAAGCAAGAATAACTAAATATTTTTTTCTTGGATATTGGAAGTTCCAGTCATAAAATCTGACAGGAAGTGCATGTGTGCTTTCAGCTGAAAATAATGATTTGCTAAATTCGATGTGTTCTCACAACATCACCTGTCTGAAAATGTATTGTTGCACACAGTAAGCAATGTAGGGTTTCGGTTGACAATTTTAGATTGAGTATATGGAACTGTTGATGCCATAATTTCATTTTAAACTTTCGAAGCCAAACTTTAAACTAAATATGTCAAATGAAATATTGCGACTAACCCCAATACTTGATACACGTCTTGTGTGCAAAATAACTGATCTCCAAGAGTTGCAGACTTGGCGTATATGGCGGACAACTGTTTTAGCCATTCACCTTCGGATCTGGCTGGGTCACAAAATTAATTATTAAGTCCTGATCTCGTCTGCCACTATTCTAAGATCATCCTGAAATGCAAAGATAACCGTGGGCTTTTTTCTACTGCAAACCATCTTCTTAAACCCCTGTTTCCTCCACCTTTGCCTGCAACAAGGAAGTGCGAGGAGCTCATGGACTTCTTTGTCACTAAGATTGAGACCATCTGTTCAGCTGCCTCTGCTGCTTCCCTTCCTTCCCCTAGCCCATCGGCCAAACCTCCTCTAAGCTTCCCCCTGCCCTAGTCCTGAACTCTAATCTTTCTCCAATTTCTCTCCGATCTCCCCTCATTGCCTTTCCACGCTCACCCTGTCCACGTGACCCACCTCCTGCTCCTTCAATCCTATTCCCACTAAACTACTGACCACCCAACTTCCCTTCCTGCCTCCAGTGTTAGCTGATACTGATAATGGTGTTCGCTCCTCGGTTACTGTCATCCATGGTCTTAAATCTGCTGTCATCACCCCGCTCAAAAAAAAAGCCTGGATCCCTCTGTCCTTACAGACTACCACCCCATCTCTAAACTTCCTTTCCCCTCAAGTCCTTGAACGTGCGGTCATCTCACGAATCTTTCCTGGAACTCCCATGTTTGAATCCCTTCGATCAGGTTTCTGCCGCTGCCACAGTAACAAAACAAATGACATCCTATGTGACTTGAGACAGTGATAAACTTATCCCTTTCCGACCTGTCTGCAGCCTTTGACACGGCTGACCACACCATCTCCTCCAACACCTCTCTGTTGTCCAGCTGGGTGGGACTGCGCTCGCCTCATTCCATTCTTGTCTATCCCCAGTCGTGGCCAGAGAATCACCTGCAAAGGCTTCTCTTCCTGCTCCCACACCGTTAGCTTTGGTGTCCCCCAAGGATCTATCCATGGCCCCCTCCTACTTCTCATCGACATACTGCCCCTTGGCACCATCATCCAAAAACAGTATTAGTTTCCACATGCATGTTGAATACAGCCAGCTCTACCTCACCACCACCACTAAATTGTCTCACTTTGTCTGGCAGCCAATACGCATAAATTTCCTCCAACTAAATATTGGGACGACCAAACCATTATCTTTGTTCTTGCCGCGAACTTCGTTTCCCAGCAACAGTTCCATCCCTTTTCCTGTCAACTGTCTGAGGCTGAACCAGACTGTTCACAACCTTGGTGTCATATTTGACCCAGAGATGAGCTGGTGACCACCTAATGCGGGTCAGCGCGATCACTAAGACTACCTATTTTCACCTCCGTAGCATCGCTGAACTCCCTGCCTCAGCTCATCTACTGAAACCCTCATCCATGCCATGGTTACATCTAGACTTGACTATTGCAATTCTCTTTGGCCGGCCTCCCATCTTCCACCCTCCGTAAACTTCACGTCATTCAAAACTGCTGTCCATGTCCTAACTCGCACAAAGTCCCGTTCACTCATTAGCCCTATGCTCGCTGACCTACATTGGCTCCTGGTTAAGCAACACAATTTTAAAATTCTCATCCTTGTTTTCAAATCCCTCCATGCCTCGCCCCTCCCTATTTCTAACCTACAACCAATGTTCCCTTTAATTTATTTTGGGTGTGCGGCCCCATTAACGGGCTGTGCGGCACATTGAAATTCCTGTGCATGCGCGTTTTTTCCTATTGTAAAACTGGCAAGCGGCTTGCGCAGGAGCTCCAGACAGCCACACAGCTTAAAGGGAACATTGCCTACAATGCGATATCTGCCTCTTGCTCATCCTCGATTTAATCGCTCCATCGTTACCGGCTCTGCCTTCAACTGCAAGACCCTTATCTCTGGAATTCCCTCCCTAAAGTTCTCTACCTCCTTCCTTTTAAGACACTCCTTTAAAAACTACCTTTGACCAAGCTTTTAGTCATCTGCCCTAATATCTCTGGCTTGGTGTCAAACTTTGTTTGATAACGCTCCTGAGGCATTTTACTATGTTAAATGCAAGTTGTTTAAGAAATCGGGGTGCAACAAAAAGGTGTAGTGAGGTTACTTAAATATTTTATATTCCAAATCTGGGTACTTTTTAAGACTCAAAAAATGTGATTTTTGGCAGTCATCTGTATACGTAAAATGCATAGCATAAAATGAATGAAGCTAGCAGACAAGGTAATTTGTGCAGTAGGTACAGCAAAGAGCTCAACTGAAGATTTAAAAAAAAAGAACTAGATACAGCTTCTGTGGATTAACAAATTCTGAAGTATATTTTAAATGAGCTGTTCTGAATAAGGACTAAATCATTTTTCACAATTTATGATGCATACTGGCATATCACACTTTTCCATAATGTTATTTTTGTTTGTTGTAGCATGCACCTTGATTTTGGACCCGTATTCAATGCATGACAGCATACACTGCACGCAGAGAATCATGGTACTTTCGAGATTGTATTAGCCTTTATTTCTGTTGTCTGCTTTTTTTATATTTAAAAAAAAGTTTTAAATGTCACTGTCTTAAATATATACATAACATTTGAGCTTTAGTGCAATGAAAATTTCCATAATAAAAATTTAAAATAACTTATTACAGCAAGCTGAATGGTTGATGGGATATATGATATAAATGTAGTCATATTGTGAATTAAGACTGATTTCACTAATTTCCCTGAGGGAGGTGTTTGCCAGGAGTTGCTCTACTTTGCTGGTCAATATCTCTTCCATTACAATATCACAATACAAACGGAAGGCTCCCTTCAGTTATGTGAACTATTATATTCCATTCCTTTGTGCAGTCATGTTGCAGGACCATTGCGTCAACATTCAGTGCTTGCTCTTGGATGAAATTGTACGTTAATCTGGAAGGCTGGTTTCGGAGACGAGAAAGAAAATTGCAATATGGTAGATTCCTCCAATAGTGGAGCTAATAACCAGCACAGGTGCAATGAGCTGAATGGCCTCCTATATCAAATATTTCGGCAATTCTGAATGCAAGGGAGGGGGAACATTTATTTTTGATCCCTAGTTTGCTTGAGAATGTGGTAGTGGTCTTCTTGAATTGCTGCAGTCGCTGTGCTGAAGGTGCCCCCACAACGACTTTTGTTTGGGAATTCTAGGATATTTATCCGGATCCAGCGTGGGAACGATGGTATATGTTCAAGTCAGAGTGAGGGGATCTTGGAGGTGATGGTTTCCCATTATCTTGCTCCCCATATCCCTCTTGGTGGTACAGGTTATGGGGCTTGGAGGTGCTGTCAAAAAAACAACTGACTGAGTTGCTGCACTAGATAGTACCTGCTGAAGCCACAGTGTGCTGATTTTAGAGGGGGTAGATATCCAGTCCAGTTAAAGGGGCAAAGATCAAGCAGGCTGCTGTGCACTGAATAGTGTTGAGTTTCTTGAATGTTGCTGCTGCGTCCATCCAGCTGAGTCTTCATTCACACTGTCAACGTCAACTTTGTCGATGGTGGAGTTAGAAGGTGACGTACTCTGCAGAGTATCCATCCCTGAACTGCTCGTGTAGCCATATTATTGATACAGATGTTCCAGTTAGGCTTCTGGTCAGTGGTGACCCTAGGATGTTGATGGTGGAGAGTGGGTGATGCTGTTGCCATTGAAGGTGAGTGGGTGGGGTCTTTTCTTTGTCCAGATACTCATTGGCTGCTACTTGGTGCAAATGTTAACTGAACACTAGTCAGCCGAAGCCTGGATATTGGCCCAGTTTTGCTGTAGTCAGATACAGGCTACTTTGTTATTGGAGGAGTTGCGAGTGGAGCTGACCACGGTGACCACTCACTGTCAGCAAACAAGACACATTCCTGACCTTATGATGGGAGGGAAGGTCATTTATGAAGCATCTGAGTGTGATCATGCCTGGGGCACTGCTTGTGTGCTTCCTGTAGTGATGTCCTGGGGCTATGATAATTGGCCTTGAACACTAGAACCATCTTCCACTGGAAGATTTTTCCCTTGACCTCGATTGACTTCAGTGTTTCTAGGGCTCCTTAGTGCTATATGCAGTCAAATGTTGATTTGATGATGAGGGCATTTACACCAACTTCTCCTTTGACATTTTGCTCTTTCATCCATGCCTGAAACAAGGCTGTAATCGACTGCAGCTGAGCAGTATGTTGTGCACATACTTATCGATACCTCTCTATATGCATTACCCTACATTTACCTGTATTTAATTCCATTAGCCATATCTCAGCCAATTTACATAATGTCTTAAGTTTTTCACCCCCTATGTTTGGGGTGCATCTTTGGCAGGCAGAGCATCTGTTATATCGTAATCATTCATAAATATTGTACAGAACTTGGGTCCCAGAGTAAATCCCTTCGGAGCTCCATTGTTTGTGTTTACTCAGGCAGAGCATTTTCGCCACCAAGCAATTTCCCCTCTGAATTTTCTTTTTCTGTTTGAGGTCCCTTTTAAATTTGCTGCGTGGTATTTTTCCCAGGCCTGTGAGGGACCTCTCGATCGATATACGGCAGGACACCTTAGGGTGAGCGTTGTCACCATCAATTCTCCATTCATCTAGAGAATGAGCATCCTTACTAGCGTCTTATGGGGAACTTTGTCAAGATAGCCTTTTTGAATCCCGATTTAAATGTATAGCAGTATTCAAAGTCTACAAGCTAGTTAATTGAGACGAGCAGTTTGTTGGGAAATGAAAGCCTAATCTTGCTCACTCACTTGGACAATAAAACAATTCCTGCTCCATGACTTCTCCTGCCCAGATAAAATGTGAAGAGATTTTGAGGGCTTTGATTACCAAATATTTTTCTGTCTTTCAGATGATAAAAAGACTGACATTGACCATGAAACAGTGGTGGAGGAACAGATCATTGGAGAAAACTCTCCACCCGACTACTCTGAATACATGACTGGGAAGAAACTTCCCCCTGGTGGAATACCTGGCATTGATCTCTCTGACCCAAAACAGCTGGCAGAGTTTGCAAGGTGAGCAGTGTATTAGAATGCCCATCCCAACAAAACTATCTAGAACACCATTACCACAAGGACTGTTGTGGTTTTTATAAAAAAAACACCACCACCATCACCAGAGAGCAACTAGGAATGGGAAATAAATGTGACTTTGCCAGCGTCACTCACATCCCAAGAACAGATTTTGTTTTTAAGTTACCTGTTTGTGCATTTGTGTTGCTATGTGAATCTACTGATCAGTAGCAGCAAAGTGATAAATATTGAATAACTATTACATAATAGGTGCAGGAGTAGACCATTTGGCCCCTCGAGCCTGCTCCACCATTCAATAAGATCATGGCTGATCTGATCTTGGCCTCAGTTGCACTTTCCTGCCTGCTCCCCATAACCCTTGAAAAATCTGTCTTATCTCTACCTTAAATATGTTCAATAGCTCAGCCTCAACAGCTCTGTGGGGTAGAGATTCCAAAGATTCACAACCCTTTGAGAAGAAATTCCTCCTCATTTCTGTTTTAAATGTGTGACCCCTTATTCTGAAACTATGTCCCCTAGTTCTAGATTCCCCCATGAGGGGAAACATCCTCTCTACATCTATTTTGTCCACCCCCTCAATCTTAAACGTTTCAATAAGATCACCTGTCATTCTTCTAAACTCCAAATGAGTATAGACTGAACCTTTCTTCATAAGACAACCCTTTCATCTTGGGAATCAACCTAGTAAACCACCTCTGAACTGCCTCCAATGCAAGTATATCCTTTCTTAAATAAGGAGACCAAAACTAGGCAGTACTCCAGATGTGAACTCACCAGCGCCCTGTAGCATGATTTCCCTGCTTTTGTACTCCATCCCCCTTGCAATAAAGGCCAACATTCCATTTGCCTTCCTGATTACTTGCTGTACCTGCATGCTAACTTTTTGTGTTCAGGTACAAGGACCCCCAGATCCCTCTGTACTGCAGCATTTTGTAGTCTCCATTTAAATAACAATTTGTTTTTTTTATTCTTCCTACCAAAGTGGGTGACCTCACATTTTCCCACATTGTACTCCATCTGCCAAATTTGTGCCCGCTCACTTAACCTATCTATATCCCTTTGCAGATTCTTTGTGTTCTCTTCACAACTTGCTTTCCCACCTATCTTTGTATCATCAGCAAATCTGGCTACATTATACTCGGTCTCTTCATCCAAGTCATTAATATAGATTGTAAATAGTTGAGGCCCCAGCACTGATCCCTATGGCACCCCATTAGTTACAGTTTGCCAACCTGAAAATTACCATTTATCCCGACTGTTTTCTATTAGTTAGCCAATCCTTTACCCATTCTCATATATTACCCCCTACCCTGTGAGCTCTTATCTTGTGCAGTAACCTTTCATGTGGCACCTTATTGAATGCCTTCTGGAAATCCAAATACATGACATCTACTGGTTCCCCTTTATCGACCCTGCTCGTTACATCCTCAAAGAACTCTTAGCAAATTTGTCAAACATGATTTCCCTTTCATAAAACCAAACTGACTGCTTGATTGTACAAGTTGAACCTCCCTTATCCGGCACCCTCGGGACCTGCCCTTACCAAATAAGGGATTTTGCCAGATAAAAGGAGGTCAGGCTAAGGTGGGGGGATATCGGTGCCCCGGCCAGGCTGCAAAGTGTCAGTGGGGCCCCCAGCGGGGCCCAAAAGTCTGTATGGAGGTTGGCCACCAGAATTATGCCGGACAAGGGGTGGTCCCGGATAAGGGAGGTCCAACCTGTATTATGATTTTCTAAATGTCCTGCCACTACTTCCTTAATAATGGACTCCAGCATTTTCCCAATGACTGTTGTAGGCTGAATGGTCTATAGTTTCCTGCCTTCTGTGTCCCTCTTTCTTGAATAGGGTTGTTACATTTGCGGTTTTCCAATCCGCTGGGACCTCTCTAGAATCCAGGGAATTTTAGTAGATTACAACCTCTGCAGCCACTTCTGCTTTTAAGACCCTAGGGTGCAGGCCATTAGGTCCACCTTTCGTCCCATTAGTTTGCCTAGTATTTTTTCACACGTGATGGTGAGCTCAGAAACCCCAACTTCAGGATGTTGTATTAAAGGGGAGCTTAAGAATTTTTTTAAAAATGAACCAGGTGTTTGACATGTGGAAATGCATCACCATATTTAAGTCTCTAAAACAAGTTACTGAGAAATCCATGCAGGTAGAGTTTATTATTGCCTGATCTGGAGTGCACATTCTATTTCCCAGAGTGATGCACCCCACTTATCGAAGTTCAGCGGGTTGGCAAAGTCAAGGTTTATGGACTCCCAACTATGTGCAGAGAAACTGTGACTGTTTAACCAGCTAAAATGTCGCCGTTTACTATTACGTTACATTTCCCAATGTTTGACTAGCCAAAATTACCCTCCCCTAGTAAAGTGGCTCAGCTGGTTATCTGAAGCCAGATAAAAAGAATCTCCGCCTACCATTCCAGGTTCCATTATTGAGCAAGACTGACTAGTAAAATCATAGTCAAATGGGGATTGCCAGGTATGTCTTCATGGAGTCACCTTCACCCCAGAGTCACCATTGACCTCTCTTTCTCTTCCTTCACCATGCCTTCCTCTCCAAATAGGATAATCACTCATTTATAGAATGCTCCTGCACAAGTCATTTGGCCCTTCAAGTCTTGCGCAGTGCTTTTCTCCACATGAGCTATCTAGCCAAGTCACACTCCCCCTTGCCCTTTGATATTTTTCAAGTATTTATAGAATCTGCTTCAACAATCATTACCGGTAAAGAATTTCACATTCTAACTACTCTTGTAAAATATTTTTTTCTAACCTTCTCATTAATTCTTTTGTGCTCTCTTGTTACCATCTCACTGACCAGTGGAAACAATCGATCACTATTTGCCTTGTAACCCCTCATAAACTTGAGTCACCCGTTAATCTTTTCGACTATAGTGTAGCCATCTCAGTCCTAAATTCTCATATCTTCATAATTGTAACCCCTTATCCCTGGTAACATTCTTGTGAATCTGGGCTGCATATTTTTTTTTAATCTTCCTAAAATGGGATGCCCTAAATATTCTAACTGCCTAAAGTCTTGTACACGTTCAACATTACCACCTTACTTTTGTATTCTGTGCCTCCAGATATCAAACCAAGAATTTCATTTGGCTTTTTCTGGCCTTATTTACTTTCACTGTCCCCTTTTATCTGCACAATGATGGTCCCTCTGCTCCACTTAAAAGGTGTATTTCCTTTCTTTACTTCTATCTTGATCATTTGCCTCTAACGAGCTTAGCAGCATGCTGAACAGCACAACTCACCATAAAATGTATGAATGACACACAATACCCTGTAGAAATGTGGTTTCATCAGTTGGGAGATGCAGAACTTCAATTATTTAATTGAGGTTCTCTTAGCATGGGCTTTGGTAAAGAGATGTCTTCTTAATGAGGTAGACACAGCCTTCAGGGTATTCAGTGATGGGTTGTTTAGCGCCTTCCCTCCAGGCAAACTTTAATTTAGGACATTGGTGTTTACACAAGTTTTGATGTGTAATTTACAAAACAAGGTGAATTGTAGTTTATGCATTTATAAAACCGTCAATATTTGAGTAAAATGGGTTTCATGAAACATTGTGATAAATGTTAATTTCCTATGTGTCTTGATGCTTTTTGCCATATTCTATATAGGATGAAGCCAAGGAAGCAGAAAGAAGATGATGCCCCTAGAACCATAGCATGTCCTCACAAAGTGAGTATATCAGTCAGGTATTGACGCCATAAGTTTATTATACAGCAACAAAACCTTATTGTGGCTCTTTACTTAACTAAATCGAGGGTGATTCAGGCATAAAGACGCGGTTGATGGGTTACAAGAGCTCTTTTTACATTTAGTAATTTATCTCATTTGCAGCCAACGGTGACTTTTTTACTGGTAGAGTTCTTGCTAAGAAGTACTGTTGAAGAAGCAGGCCATACATAGTGTGTGGCACCAGAGTAATGCAGTGCTGTTTTATTTGAATGGCATGTACTTGTAATATTGTTAAACTTCAGCCATCTTTTAGGTTCTGTTGTGCTTCATCACTGGCCACACTTTGTTATGTTTGATTTCTGATTGTTAACTTCCTATTTTATAGCAAGAATGCAACAAAATAAAACCTGCAATTTATTACTAGTACTAAGCTGACTGAAAGTTGGTCCATCTACTAAATATAATACTGCATCATGGGATGTTACAACACAGATATAGGTTGCTCGGCCCATTAAATTGGCGCTATTGTTTTCAACGAGGCAGCTATTGGAATGAATATCCAACAATACAAATTTTTTTTTTTAACTGGTTGAGCTTTTTTTTTCATGGTAATCTTTGGTTGGATATGTTTTTTGAAAGTCTTTCTGATCTGATCTACTCAGTGTTGTTATTGCACTTGATTACAAAATATTGGAATATTGAGCAGCGACCAATTCAGGCCAGTATTTTACTGACTTCATTTGTTTAAATTATGTTCAATTGTACATTTTTTTTCTGGCCATGTGCCCAATCATTCTATTTTATAGGAAAAGGAGGTTGGGTAGCACGGTTAATAAAGAATGAGATCAATGCATTAGTGAGAAATTATACTGGCTCAGAAGATCAAGATGCTGAATTAGTTTGGGTGGAGATAAGAAATAATATGGGGGGGAAAGTCGCTGGCGTAGTCTATAGGCCCCCAAGCAATAGCTACACTGTTGGCCGGAGTATAAATCAAGAAATAATGGAGGCTTATTTAAAAAAAAAGTAACAGCAATAATCATGGGCGATTTTAACCTTCATATTGATTGGACTAAGCAAATTGGCTAAGGTAGCTTTGAGGAAGAGTTCAGAGCCTAGCCGGGATAGTTTCATTGAACAGAGAGCAGGCTATCTTAGGTATGGTACTGTGTACTGAGACAGGATTAATAAATGATCTCCTAGCAAAGGATCCTCTAGGAATGAGTGACCATAACATGGTTGATTTCAAATTCAATTGGAGGGTGAGAAAGTTGGATCTCAAACCAGTGTCCTAAGCTTCAATAAAGGAGACATAGAAACATAGAAAATAGGTGCAGGAGTAGACCATTCGGCCCTTCGGGCCTGCACCGCCATTCAATAAGATCATGGCTGATCATTCCCTCACTACCCCTTTTCTGCTTTCTCTCCATAACCCTTGATCCTCTTAGCCGTAAGGGCCATATCTAACTTCCACTTGAATATATCCAATGAACTGGCATCAACAACTCTCTGCGGCAGGGAATTCCAAAGGTTAACAACTCTTGTGAAGAAGTTTCTCTTCATCTCAGTCCTAAATGGCCTACTCCTTATCCTAAGACTATGTCCCCTGGTTCTGGACTTCTCCAACATCGCGAACATTCTTCCCGCATCTAATCTATCCAGTCCCATCAGAATCTTAGACGTTTCTATGCGATCCCCCCCCCTCATCCTTCTAAACTCCAGTGATTAAAGGCCCAATTGATCCAGTCTCTCCTCATATGACAGTCCAGCCATTCCTGGAATCAGTTTGGTGAACCTTCGCTGCACTCCCTCAATAGCAAGAACGTCCTTCCTCCGATTAGGAGACCAAAACTGTACACAATATTCCAGGTGAGGCCTCACTAAGGCCCTGTACAACTGCAGTAAGACCTCCCTGCTCCTATACTCAAATCCCCTAGCTATGAAGGCCATTTGCCACCTTCACCGCCTGCTGTACCTGCATGCCCATTTTCAGTGACTGATGAACCATGACACCCAGGTCTCGTTGCACCTCCCCTTTTCCTAATCTGCTGCCATCCAGATAATATTCTGCCTTCGTGTTTTTGCCCCCAAAATGGATAACCTCACATTTATCCACATTATACTGCATTTGCTATGCATTTGCCCACTCACATACAAAGGTATGATGGCAGAATTGGCTAAAGTGGACTGGGAAAATAGATTAAAGAGTGGGATGGTTGATGAGCTGTGGCAGACATTTAAGGAGATAATTCATAACTCTCAACAAAAATATATCCCAATGAGGAGGAAAGACTAAGAAAAAGGATAACCATCTGTGGCTAAATAAGAGATGGTATCAAATTGAAAACCAGGGCATACAATGGGAGGCCAGAGGATTGGGAAACTTTTAAAAGCCAGCAAAGAACGACTTCATCTATCTTCCCTCTCTATCATTTTTTATGAAAGTAAACTAGCACGAAATATAAAAACAGATAGTAAGAGTTTCTACAAGTACATAAAAAGGAAAGGAGTGGCTGAAGTAAATGTTGATCCCCTAGGGGATGAGACTAGGAAATTAATAATGGAGAACAGGGAAATGGCAGAGATGTTGAGCAAATATTTTGTATTAGTCTTCACAGTAGAAGACACTAAAAACATCCTAATAGTGGATAATCGGAGGGCTATAAGAGAGTCGTACTCAATAAAATAATGGGACTAAAGGTGGACAAGTCCCCTGGACCTGATGGCTTACATCCTAGGGTCTTAAAAGAAGTGGCTACAGAGATAGTGGATGCATTGGTTGTAATCTACCAAAATTCTCTGAATTCTGGGGAGGTCACAACAGATTGGAAAACCGCAAATGCAACGCCCCTATTTTAAAAAAAAAAAGGAGGCAGACAGAAAGCAGGAAATATAGACCAGTTAGCCTAACATCTGTCGTTGGGAGGAAAAATGCTGAAGTTCATTATTAAGGAAGCAGTAGCGGGACATTTGGAAAAACCTAATTCAATCAAGCAGAGTCAGCATGGTTTTATGAACGGGAAATCACATTTGACAAATTTGCTGGAGTTCTTCTGAGGCTGTAATGAGCAGGGTGGATAAGGGGCAACCAGTGGATGTGGTGGTTGGATTTCCAGAAGGTTTTCGATAAGGTGCCACATAAAAGATTACTGCACAAGATAAAAGGTCACGGGGTTGGGGGTAATATCTTAGCATGAATAGAAGATTGGCAAACTAACAGAAAAATAGAGTCTGGATAAATGGGTCATTTTCCAGTTGGCGAACAGTAACTAGTGGGGTGCTGGGGCTTCAACTATTTACAATGCATATTAATGATTGGAGGAAGGGACCGAGTGTAATGTAGCCAAGTTTGCCGATGATACAAAGATGGGTGGGAAAGCAAATTGTGAGGAGAACGCAAAGTCTGCAAAGACAGGCTAAGTGAGTGGGCACAAATTTGGCAGATGGAGTATAATATGGGAAAATGTGAGGTTATCCACTTTGGCAGAAAAAATTTAAAAAACAAATTATAATTTAAATGGAGAAAAAATGCAAAGTGCTGCAATACAGAAGGACCTGGGGATCCTTGTGCATGAAACACAAAAAGTTAGTATGCAGGTACAGCAAGTAATCAGAAAGGCAAATGGAATGTTGGCCTTTATTGCAAAGGGATAGAGTATAAAAGCAGAGAAGTCCTGCAACAACAATACAGGATATTGGTGAGGCCATAGCTGGAGTACTGCGTACAGCTTTGGTCTCTATTTAAGGAAGGATATACTTGCATTGGAGGCTATTTAGAGAAAGTTCAATGGGTTGATTCTGGAGATGAGGGGGTTGAGTTATGATGAGTTGGGCCTATACTCATTGGAGTTCAGAAGAAGGTGATCTTATTGAAACATAAGATAATAAGGGGGTTCGACAAGGTGGATGCAGAGAGGATATTTCCACTCGTAGGGGAAACTAAAACTAGGGGACATAGTCTCAGAATAAGGGGCCGCCTATTTAAAACTGAGACGAGGAGGAATTTTTTCTCGAGGGTTGTAAATCTATGGGTCATTGAATATATTTAAGGTGGAGATGGACAGATTTTTGAGCAATATGGGAATAAAGGGTTATGGGAGTGAGCAGGGAAATGGAGCTGAGTCCATGAGCAGATCAGCCATGACCTTAAATGGAGGAGCAGGTGGGGCGAGGGGCCAAATGGCCTACTCCTCCTGCTATTTCTTATGTTCTTAAAAACCTAATGTGTGGAACTTGCCTCGTGGCTCTGGGTAAATTGCTATTTTAGTATGGTACTAAGAAAGTCCAGAATTCAATCCTTGGTCTGTGCTGAGTTAGTTCATCTTTGCTGGGGCAACCATAGGGCTTCTGCAGTTGGCTCTAGTTGCTCCATTGGTTGGACTGTGGAAGGAAAAATAAGCAACAGTCCTGCTTCTGATCATCACGTGTTCAGATTGGTTATAGATAAGATTGGGCTTCGCTGAGGTGTTGCACACAATCAATGATCTTCCGGAACTCGCTGTGGAGGGCTTAGTGTCATGATGCCATACCTCCACATAGGTAACACTTTCACCGCTAGACCTGTATTGAAAAACATATATAGACTTTCATGCAGGATTATTACTGTACTTTAAGTATCGCAGAATAAATATTTGGAATACTTGAAGGGGAGCTGCAAGGCTATTTGGCAAAAGTGTTCCGGGAGCATCATAAACCGCAAGTCATGCAATGTTAAAATCTCATGTATTATGTCAGAGTTATTTTTTATTTGTTCATGGGATGTGGGTGCCCTTGAGGAAATGGCGGTGGTGGTGAGCCGCCATCTTGAACTATTGCAGTCCGTGTGGTGAAGGTACTCCCACTATGCTGTTAGGGAGGAAGTTCCAGGATTTTGACCCAGTGACAATGAAGGAACGTCAATATATTTCCATGTCGGGATGGTCTATGACTTGGAGGTGATGGTGTTCCTATACGCCTGCTGCCCTTGTCCTTCTAGATGGTGGAGGTTTCTGGTTTGGGAGGTGCTGTCGAAGGTTTTAAATGTTCAAGTTGCATGATGTTTCTACATCTCATTAACAACCTTGCAGCTCCTTTTCAAGCATGCCAGATAGCGTGTTGTGTGATATTTATAAAGTGCGGTAATAATTCTGCATGAAAATCATTTTTGAATATCTTTAAACATGCAATTTATTCTCTGCTGGGAGAGGAAGAATCGTTTATTTAATTGATGCATAATGTGAAATTGGAGTTATGAAAAGGCTAACCCCATCAACTTTTACCTGTGGTTTCTCAAAACAGATGGAAATCTTTCAATTTGGTGGGTAGTGTTGTGCTGAATTCCAAAACCACTCATTCTGCATCAGCTGCAGAAAAGTTTGCTCAGACAATTCTAGCAAGAAACATTTTGCCCCTCCTAACCCATGAGCATCCTCAATTGCTGTTTGAGACTAAAAAACTGTACAGAAAATTTGAACAAGAGTGGAATGGTTGAGCCCATGAAGCAGTAGCCAGTTGACAGCCCCCCATTGGGCTTGGTACATTGGGCATAGCTTGTATTGGTGCTTCGATACTAGTGGAGCAGTTTCTCCTGAATAATCCACACACATTTGTCACGGTTGTCTAGGTTGATAAACAGCATCTTCTGACATTTCAGAGTTGTGTTCTGGGCAGATGGGGTTTTCCTTCTGTCTTTGATAAAACTGAAAAGTATGTTGCTAAACTGCAAGTGCATTTTTTTGTGTGTTTCTATAAACACATTTGATTAAGAACTGCATTTATCTAATATTCTGTTGTAGATTTAATTGAACTGTAGCAGGAAAGCTATTCTTTGGCTTTTGGGGGAAATAATCACTGAACCTTGTGCTAAGATGCCTCAGCTGATGTTTAGGCTGGGGTATGTTATTTTCCCTCATCCAGCCACTTCTTTGTAAAGAGTCTTGAAAATAGGAATTATAAGATATTTTAAATAATTCCTGATGATGAAATGTCCCACTGATTTTCTGGTATTTCTTTTGATTCCTGGGCTACTTTAGCTGTACTAGAAATAATGTCTAGTAGACTTGTTTTCTTGGAGGGTCTCTCCTACATTGTTCTCCCAAAAATATTTGTACAGGAAAATTTGGAATGTGATATTCTCAGCTTCTTTTACATATAAAGGATACCTGCTAGGAAGTAGAGGTTTATATAAGAGAATCCATTAGGCCACACACATTGAATTACATTGGCTTTAGCACTGATGGACTATGTTACATAATTCACTGCTTCTTGGGGCGGTTTCTCTTATGGTACATCTTAATTATTTTAAATACATTTGCTTGATTTTCATTAGCCAAGCCAAGGTTTCATGGAGGTGGAATGGTTAGTGATTAGATACCATTGTATTGAATCTGTTGGATGTTGCTGAAATTGTGCTTCAATGATTTGTTCAGATAGATGAAATTAAATGTCGGCAGAGAAAAGAAGGGTGTGACACTGAGTCAAAAAAATAGACAATTACATAAAAGGAGAACTAGTTCAGTGGTAGGGTAAAATAAGTTTCTTGGACTGGAAAGATATGGTGATTCTGATCCACAGGGGTTTGTGTTTGTTAAATATGTAAGTGATCTGGAGTTAGGAATTGAGAGAGTAATACTGATGACTCCAGGAGTATGGCAATTGTGACAGATTGCGAAAAATCACAGGAGGACATCAAAAGGCCAGTGTGGTGGGCAGATGATTACAGGCGCAGTTTAATGTAGAAAAATGTGAACTAATACATCTTGGAAGTAGGAATAGCTTGGGGAAATGCATATTAAATAAGAACATTTCAAATGGGGCAGTGGGCCAAGGTGCAGCCGTTAAAAGAATAAGGTCATAGAAAAAGCAGACTGACATCTCGGTTTTGTATCTTGAGGTATAAAATACAAAACAAGATGGTAAATGTTGAATTCGTACAAGACCTTAGATTGCAGTTGGAATATTGTGTATAGCTTGGACAGGATATCCTTTATAGGAATGATATAAAAGCAATGGAAAAGATGCAGTGTAACTTCATTAGGGTGTTACCAGGGATGAAATATTAGTTAATAAGAGAGACTTAAGAAGCTGAGGCTTTTTTCACCAGAGGGGATGACCCAACATAGGCCTTCAAGATTATGAAGGGTTATAATCTGATAATGATTAGATTGTTTCTGCTGGTTGGTGAGGTAATGAGAGATCACAAATTTAAGGTGAATACAAGGGGAGGTTAGAAACCTTTCTTTACATGGTGGTTAAAATATGAGGTACTGCCACAAAGGAGAGAATGTGATTAGACCACTTGTCTGATGAAGAAAAACTCCAATCCAGAGTTGGTGGGTCAGGTGGCCTGTCTGTGCTGTAACATTCTATGATTCTATGAAAATCCACAACGTGGATAAAGTGATGGGTAGCTGATTGACTTAGCAGGATGAAGCTGTGTGTGTCTGTTCAATAAGTATCATTGCAGTCGTGCCTGGCAAGACCCATAAACCTTTGATCTATTCACCCCGTGATATAAGTAGACGCTGCATAATGAGATATGGTTGACTGAATGAATTAGTGTGGAACCTCCTAAATAAACACTTAAGCACTTCTGAGTTCCCTGTGGTATGATTTCTGTGAACCACAGTACGTATCTGATTTTGGAACATTAGCATGCTGATGATATCATCCCTACCGCACATTTTATATATTTAGTTTTGACCACATGCAAACCCCCATGTCTCTGCTTCTGTAAAATATAGGTTAGTTGGATTTTCCTGTCTGAACTTGGAATTCAGAGAGTAACAGTACCTTAATTTGGCTCCAACATTTTAATCTACACCTTGATTGAGCCGTCTGCTCCATTTATCAGTGGAGCACCACTGGAACTTTTATGTTTACCAGAAGCCTTCCCGTTATGTTATTGATGGGTAAGAGGTCTGGCAGCAGTTGTGATGCTTAAATGCAAAACTGACAAGATCCTTTAAATTCTAAATAAGCAAATACAGGCAGTTGTATAAACTACTGAGATCAAGTTTAGTTGGTTGTGAATGTCGGCTCCGAGTTAAATCTAGCCTGTAAGTTTCTTGCTCCAAGTCACTGGCAGCTTTTCTCATTCTTTTGCAGATTGTGTTTTGCATCTAATAAAAGGTGTCACCTGGTGTAATGGATATATTTAAGATATATCTTTAAAATAGTTTATGTAATAGTGAATATTGTTAGTCAGAAGAAAATGTATGTCTCTTAGTTTTGCTTATTGAAGGTGTCTCAAACGAGCGTACTATGCTTAAACAAAGGGGACTACAGTGGGATGAGGGCAGAGTTAGACTGGGAACACAGACTAAACGGTGGCACAATTGAGGAACAGTGGAGGACTTTTAAGGAGCTCTTTCATAGAGCTCAACAAAAATATATTCCAGTGAAAAAGAAGGGCTGTAAGAAAAGGGATAACCAGCCGTGGATAACCAAGAAAATAACGGTGAGTATCAAATTAAAAACCAATGTGTATAAGGTGGCCAAGGTTAGTGGGGAGACTAGAAGATTGGGAAAATTTTAAACGACAGCAAAGAATGACTAAGAAAGCAATAAAGAATGGAAAGATAGATTACGAAAGTAAACTTGCGCAAAACATAAAAACAGATAGTAAAAGCTTTTACCGATAAATAAAACGGAAAAGAGTGACTAAAGTAAATATTAGTCCCTTAGAAGATGAGAAGGGGGATTTAATAATGGGAAATGTGGAAATGGCTGAGACCTTAAACAATTATTTTGCTTCGGTCTTCACAGTGGAAGAGACAAAAACCATGCCAAAAATTGCTGGTCACGGGAATGTGGGAAGGGAGGACCTTGAGACTATCACTAGGGGGGTAGTGCTGGGCAGGCTAATGGGACTCGAGGTAGACAAATCCCCTGGTCCTGATGAAATGCATCCCAGGGTATTAAAAGAGATGGCGAAGTTATAGCAGATGCATTCGTTATAATCGACCAAAATTCTCTGGACTCTGGGGAGGTACCATCGGATTGGAAAGCAGCTAATGTAACGCCACTGTTTAAAAAAGAGGGCAGACAAAAGGCAGGTAACTATAGGCCGGTTAGTTTAACATCTGTAGTGGGGAAAATGCTTGAAGCTATCATTAAGGAAGAAATAGCAGGACATCTAGATAGGAATAGTGCAATCAAGCAGACACAACATGGATTCATGAAGGGGAAATCATGTTTAACTAATTTACTGGAATTCTTTGAGGATATAACGAGCATGGTGGATAGAGGTGTACCGATGGATGTGGTGTATTTAGATTTCCAAAAGGCATTTGATAAGGTGCCACACAAAAGGTTACTGCAGAAGATAGAGGTACGCGGAGTGAGAGGAAATGTATTAGCATGGATAGAGAATTGGCTGGCTAACAGAAAGCAGAGAGTCGGGATAAATGGGTCCTTTTTCGGGTTGGAAATCGGTGGTTAGTGATGTGCCACAGGGATCGGTGCTGGGACCACAACTGTTTACAATATACATAGATGACCTGGAAGAGGGGACAAAGTGTAGTGTAACAAAATTTGCAGATGATACAAAGATTAGTGGGAAAGCGGATTGTGTAGAGGACACAGAGGCTGCAAAGAGATTTAGATAGGTTAAGCAAATGGGCTAAGGTTTGGCAGATGGAATACAATGTCAGAAAATGTGAGGTTATCCACCTTTGGGGGGACAAAAACAGTAAAAGGGAATATTATTTGAATGGGGAGAAATTACAACATGCTGAGGTGCAGAGGGACCTGGGGGTCCTTGTGCATGAAACTCTTTTGAGTTTATCTGCAAAACATAAAGACATTAAACGGTGCCACCCGACCTGGGTGACACTCCAGACATTTACAAGGCCCTTTTTTTCCCCCCCTTTTTTGTTTTTTTTTGTGTTTTTTCTTTTTTTTTTTGTTTTTTTTTTGGGCACTAAAATCACAATTTTTCCCTTGTGCATGAATCCCAAAAAGTGAGTTTGCAGGTGCAGCAGGTAATCAGGAAGGCGAATGGAATGTTGGCCTTCATTGCGAGAGGGATGGAGTACAAAAGCAGGGAGGACCTGCTGCAACTGTACAGGGTATTGGTAAGGCCGCACCTGGAGTACTGCGTGCAGTTTTGGTCACCTTACTTAAGGAAGGATATACTAGCTTTGGAGGGGATACAGAGACTATTCACTAGGCTGATTCCGGAGATGAGGGGGTTACCTTATGATGATAGATTGAGTAGACTGGGTCTTTACTCGTTGGAGTTCCAAAGGATGAGGGGTGATCTTATAGAAACATTTAAAATAATGAAAGAGATAGACAAGATAGAGGCAGAGAGGTTGTTTCCACTGGTCGGGGAGACTAGAACTAGGGGGCACAGCCTCAAAATATGGGGGAACCAATTTAAAATAGAGTTGAGAAGAAATTTCTTCTCCCAGAGGGTTGTGAATCTGTAGAATTCTCTGCCCAGGGAAGCAGTTGAGGCTAGCCCATTGAATGTATTCAAATCACAGGTAAATAGACTTTTAACCAATAAGGAAATTAAGGGTTATGGGGAGCAGGCGGGTAAGTGGAGCTGAGTCCACGGCCAGATCAGCCATCAGCAGGCTCGAGGGGCTAGATGGCCTACTCCTGTTCCTAATTCTTATGTTCTTATTGTAACTGTTGGATAGACCTGAATGATTTGTGCCACATTGCCACCAATGGTAGGACACGTTATAGTGTTGTGTATTAAAAGTAGTAGAAACATGTGCTACCATAAAGAAAATTATATTTATATAGTTGTATTTGTATAGCACCTTTCCCAGCTTCAGAACTCCCCTGCACTTCCTCGTATAGTCCTATGGGATATTTTTGCCCACCTGAGAGAGCAGAGGGAGCCACATTTTAATGGCACAGCTGACCGTGAAAGTGTCAGCCTGGATTATGTGCTCACGTCTCTGGATTGAGACTTGAATGCACAACCTGCTGACTCGGAGGCGAGACTGTTACCACTGAGCGAAAGCTAAGTCACAGTTTTTATTACCTTTTAGCCATTATCTGTATCACAAAAGCACATTAAATTATGGTGCTAGGCAATAGATGTGACCACCCAGTCTCGAATATAATATATGCACATATCTTTGAAGGTGGCAGGACAGGTTAACACAGCAGTTAATAAAACATATGGGATCCTAGACTTTATAAATAGACATCGAATACAAAAGCCAAGAAGTTATGCTAAAACTATATATATACACTAGTTTGTGCCCCAGCTGGAGTATTATGTTCAATTCTGGGCACCGCACTTTAGGAAGGATATGAAGGATTTGGAGAGGGTACAGAAGAGATTTGTTAGAATGGTTCCAGGGATGAGGCAATACGGTTACATGGATCGACTAGTGAAATTGGGGTTGTTCTCTTTGGAGCAGAGAAGGCTAAGCGGAGATTTGATAGAGATGTTTAATAACATGAAGGGTTTAGATAGATTAAAAGAATAGAAGCTGTTTCCAATGGCCGAAAGGTCGATAACGAGAGGGCACAGAATTAAGGTGATTGGCAAAAGAACCAGAGGCAACATGAGGAAAAGCTTTTTTTAATGCAACAAGTGATTTGGATTTGGAATGTATGGCCTGATTAATGTGGTGGATACAGATTCATTAGTAGCCTTCAAAAGGGAATTGGATAAATACTTGAAGGAGAAAAATTGCAGGGATGTGGGGAAAGAGTGGCCTGGTTCTTACTTGTATTCTCAACCTGATATCTGTCATACAACCCTTTTATCTTCTTTACCTTGCTCTCCATCTGGTCATCCAGGGAGCTCTGGCCAGATCCATTCTCAACTCACTGAAATTGGTTCTCCTCCAATTCAGTAGTGACTCTCGTTTGCTTTTTGTCCTTTTCCGTAGCTAACCTAAACCTTATATTATGATCGCTGTTCCCGTACTGAAACTTGGTCCACTTGACTCAGCTCATTCCCCCAGAACCAATCCAGCAATGCCTCCTTCCTCGTTGGGCTGGAAACGTACTGCTGATCAGGAAAGTTCTCCTGAACACACTTCATAAATTCTTCCCCTCTCTGCCCTTTACACTATTACTATCCCAGTCTATATTAGGATAATTGAAGTTCCCCCCATTATTGCTACTCTAGTTCTTGCACCTCTCTGTAATTTTGCTGGAAATTTGCTCCTCTATATCCTTCCCACTAGTTGGTGGTCTATAGAATACACAGTAGTGTTATTGTTTCTTAACTCTAACCAAATAGATTCTGTCCTTGGCACCTCTAGAAAATAGAATCATAGAAATTAGGTGCAGTAGCAGGCCATTCGGCCCTTCGAGCCTGCACCGCCATTCAATAAGATAATGGCTGATCATTCAACCTCAGTACCCCTTTCCTGCTTTCTCTCCATTCCCCTTGATCCCTTTGGACGTAAGGGCCATATCTAACTCCCTTTTGAATATATCTAATGAGCTGGCCTCAACAACTTTCTGCGGTAGAGAATTCCACAGGTTAACCACTCTCCTTGAGTGAAGTTTCTCCTCATCTCGGTCCTAAATGGCTTACCCCTTATTCTTAGACTGTGGCCCTTGGTTCTGAAACTCCCCAGCAACGGGAGCATTCTTCCTGCCTCTAACCTGTCCAATCCCGTCAGAATTTTATATGTTTCTATGAGATCCCCTCTCATTCATCTAAACTCCAGTGGATACAAGCCCAGTTGATCCAGTCTCTCCTCATATGTCAGTCCTACCATCCTGGGAATCAGTCTGGTGAACCTTCACTGTACTCTCTCAATAGCAAGAACATCCTTCCTCAGATTAGGAGAGCAAAACTGAACACAATATTCTCGGTGTGGCCTCATCAAGGCTCTGTACAACTGCAGTAAGACTTCCCTGCTCCTATACTCAAATCCTTGAGCTATTAAGGCCAACATGCCATTTGCCACCTTCACCGTCTGCTGTACCTGCATGCCAACCTTCAATGACTGATGTACCATGACACCCAGGTCTCCTTGCACCTCCCCTTTTCCTAATCTGTCACCATTCAGATGATATTCTGCCTTCCTGTTGTTGCCACCAATGTGGATAACCTCACATTTATCTGCATTACACTGCATCAGCCATGCATTTGCCCACTCAGCTAACTTGTCCCAAGTCACCCTGCAGCCTCTTAGCATCCTCCTCACGGTTCACACCGCCACCCAGCTTAGTGTCATCTGCAAACTTGGAGATATTACATTCAATTCCTTCATCTAAATCATTGATGTATATTGTAAATAGCTAGGGTCCCAGCACGGAACCCTGCGGCACCCCACTGGTCACTGCCTGCCATTCTGAAAAGGACCCGTTCATTCCGACTCTCTGCTTGCTGTCTGCCAACCACTTTGCTATCCACATCACATTACCCCCAATACCATGTGCTTTAATTTTGCACACTAATCTCCTTTGTGGGACCTTGTCAAAAGCCTTTTGAAAGTCCAAATACACCACATCCACTGGTTCTCCCTTGTCCACTCTACTAGTTACATCCTCAAAAAATTCCAGAAGATTTGTCAAGCATGATTTCCCTTTCATAAATCCATGCTGACTTGGACTGATCCTGTCACTGCTTTCCAAATGCGTTGCTATTTCATCTTTAATAATTGATTCCAACATTTTCCCCACCACCAATGTCCGGCACTGTAATATTCTCCTTGATCAATATTGCCACCCTACCTCCTTTCTTTCCTTCCCTATCTATCCTGAACACCTTATATCCAGGAATATTTAGTACCCAAACCTGCCCTTTTTTTGCACCTGATCTCAGTTATCACCACAACATCATACTTCCATTTAGTTCAATAACCAAATCCAGTGAGTTTTGATTGGATATCATATTTATGATCGAATTTAACTCCAGTTGCGAAAGTGAGTCAGCTATGTGACGTAAATTACGCTAATATTTGTCTGCAGAAACAATTTGATATAGTTGTGCCTCATTTTGAAAATAAGCAATGTAACCACTGGTGAAGGATTCCTTTGTAATAAGTCAGCAGCAGTAGGTTTTGCAGTATTGTAGAACACCTAATAAATTACAAATATATCTATTCACTTGACCCATGTAATAAAGATTGTGTTAAAATCCTCGTGTGTCAAATACAGAATGTCTTACTCTGTAACTTCTCTTCCACACACACCCCTTGTATTAAGCTAACTGGTTGCTTCCAGGGACAACTGTGATGAGGACAAATGACTCAAATTGTGCTCTGATAGCTGATGGAACTCTGAAATATTTGAAAGGTTATAGATTTCCCATTGCCTACTATAAGATATGCCTGCTTCAGCAAGAAATGGTTAGCTCTGCTTTGGATCTTCTGCGTGCAGGGGGCAAAATTACTAAATGACCACACTGTCTCAGCATGTTCCAGAGGAAGAGGAGATGATGTGTGAAGTTCGCTGGTATTTGTAAATAAAAATCTGGATTAGCACTGAATGTGGAGGTGTGGTTCTTGCAGCTCTTGTATTCTGCATTCAGTATGTAGATAGAGCTAAGTTGGTACCAGTTGGTGCTTTTTCTGTTGTCTGCCAACTAGGACTTCAGTATTCAATTGCTGGGTGGGTGTCTTGTGGTTTTGTAGGTTACCAAAATTGCCAATGGTGACGAGCAAGGCTGATTTTCCACTTTTACAGGCTTTATCAGCCATTAATGCCACTTGTTTACCCAAGTATAGGTCAAATGTATTTGCTAACTAGAGAAGCTGAATAGAGCTGAGAGCTTGCTATTCTTGTAGAGGAGGTGTCAGTGGGCAAATTCATGCTCACTCTTGCTCATTAGAGATATTGGGCCGAAGTTTCGGGTGGAGTTGCTCCAATTTTTTTGAAGCAACTAGTTTAGTTTGGAGTATCTTAGAAATTGCAATTCTCGGCATTTAGTTTGCTCCCGTTCTAGTGAGTTAGTTTAGTTTCATTTTAGTTCAGTTTTTTCAAAAGGGGGTGTGTCCAGCCACTTAGGCCTGTTTTGCAAGTTTAGGCAGCGAAAACTTCCTCCAAACTAACAGAATGGAGTAAGTGTCCACTTTTGTAAGTAGGGTGGGGGGGGCATATCCCTTGATCCCTTTAGCCATAAGGGCAATATCCAACTCCCTCTTGAATATATCTAACGAACTGGCATCAACAACTCTGCGGAAGAGAATTTCACAGGTTAACCACTCTGAGTGAAGAAGTTTCTCCTCATCTCGGTCCTAAAATGGCTGACCCCTGGTTCTGGACTCCCCCAACATCAGGAACATTCTTCCTCCATCTAACCTGTCCAGTCCCGTCAGAATTTTACCTTTCTATGAGATCCCCTCTCATTCTTCTAAACTCCACTGAATACAGGCCCAGTCGATCCAGTCTCTCATCATATGTCAGTCCTGTCATCCTGGGAATCAGTCTGGTGAACCTTTGCTGCACTCCCTCAATAGCAAGGAGACCAAAACTGAACACAATATTCCAGGTGAGGCCTCACCAAGGCCCTGTACAGCTGCAGCAAGACCTCCCTGCTCCGATATTCAAATCCTCTAGCTATCAAGGCCAACATGCCATTTGCTGCCTTCACTGCCTGCTGCACCTGCATGCCAATCTTCAATGACTGATGTACCATGACACCCAGGTCTTGTTGCACCTCCCCTTTTCCTAATCTGCTATTCAGATAATCTGCCTTCGTGTTTTTGTTACCAAAGTGGATAACCTCACATTTATCCACATTATACTGCATCTGCCATGCATTTGCCCATTCACCTAACCTGTCCAAGTCACTCTGTAACCTCTTGGCATCCTCCTCACAGCTCTCACTGCTACCCAGCTTCATGTCATCTGCAAACTTGGAGATATTACTCTTAATTCCTTCATCTAAATCATTGATATATATTGTAAATAGCTAGGGTCCCAGCACTGAGCCCCGCGGCACCCCACTAGTCACTGCCTCCCATTCTGAAAAGGACCTGTTTATCCTGACTCTCTGCTTCCTGTCTGCCAACCAGTTCTCTATCCATGTCAATACATGACCCCCAGTAGTACCATGTGCTTGAATTTTGCAAACAAATCTCTTGTGTAGGACCTTGTCAAAAGTCTTTTGAAAGTCCAAATATACCACATCCACTGGTTCTCCCTTATCCACTCTACTAGTTACATCCTCAAAATTCTAGAAGATTTGTCAAGCATGATTTCCCTTTCATAAATCTATGCTGACTTGGATCGATCCTGTCACTGCTTTCCAAATGCGCTGCTATTTCATCTTTAATTGATTCCAACATTTTCCCCGCTACTGATGTCAGGCTATAATTCCCCGTTTTCTCCCTCTTTTTTTAAAAAAGTGGTGTTTCATTAACTATCCTCCAATCCATAGGAACTGATCCAGAGTTAATAGACTGTTGGAAAATGATCACCAATGCATCCAATATTTCTAGGGCCACTTCCTTAAGTACTCTGGGATGCAGACTATCAAGCCCTGGGGATTTATCAGCCTTCAATCCCATCAATTTTCCTAACACAATTTCCTGACTAACAAGGATTTCCTTCAGTTCCTCCTTCTCGCTAGACCCTCGGTCCCCTAGTATTTCCGGAACGTTATTTGTGTCTTCCTTCATGAAGACACAACCAAAGTATTTGTTCAATTGGTCTGCCATTTCTTTGTTCCCCATTTAAAATTCACTTGATTCTGACTGCAAGGGACCTATGTTTGTCTTCACTAATCTTTTTCTCTTCACATATCTATAGAAGCTTTTGCACTCAGTTTTTATGTTCCCTGCAAGCTTCCTCTCATACTCTCTTTTTTTCCCCCCCTCCTAATTAAACCCTTTGTCCTCCTCTGCTGAATTCTAAATTTCTCCCGGTCCTTAGGTTTGCTGCTTTTTCTGGCCAATTGATGTGCCTTTTCCTTGGGTTTAACACTATCCCTGATTTCCGTTGTTAGTCACTGTTGAGCCACCTTCCCCGTTTTATTTTTACTCCAGGCAGGGATGCACAATTGTTGAGGTGCATCCATGTGCTCTTTAAATGTTTGCCATTGCCTATCCACCGTCAAGTCTTTGTAACATTCACCAGTCTATTCTAGCCAATTCATGTCTCATACCATCGAAGTTAGCTTTCCTTAAGTTCAGGACCCTAGTCTCTGAATTAACTATGTCACTCTCCATCTTAATAAAGAATTCTACCATATTATGGTCACTCTTCCCCAAGGGGCCTCGCACAACAAGATTGCCAATTAGTCCTTTCTCGTTACACATCACCCAGTCTAGGATGGCCAGCCCTCTAGTTGGTTCCTCGACCTATTGGTCTAGAAAACCATCCCTAATACACTCCAGGAAATCCTCCTCCACTGTACTGCTACCAGTTTGGTTAGCCCAATCTATATGTAGATTAAAGTCGCCCATGATAACTGCTGTACCTTTATTGCACGCATCCCTAATTTCTTGTTTGATGCTGTCCCCAACCTTACTACTATTGTTTGGTGGGCAGTACACAACTCCCACTAGCGTTTTCTGCCCTTTGGTATCCCACAGCTCTATCCATACAGATTCCACCTCATCCAAACTAATGTCCTTCCTTACTATTGCTTTAATTTCTTCTCTAACCAGCAACGCTACCCCACCTCCTTTTCCTTTCTGTCTATCCTTCCTGAATGTTGTATATCCCTGGATGTTGAGTTCCCAGCCTTGGTCACCCTGGAGCCATGTCTCCGTAATCCCAATTATACCATATTCGTTAATAGCTGCCTGCGCAGTTAATTCGTCCACCTTATTACAAATACTCCTCACATTGAGGCACAGAGCCTTCAGGCTTGTCTTTTTAACACACCAAGCACTAAATGAAGCGTAATAAGTAATTAATAAATTTAAAAAAATAGAAGGAACCCTGCACCTGAAGCACCAAGACGAAAGTAACAAGCAACCAATCAATAACCAAAAAAAAAAATAGAAGTCCTATCTTTGTGAAGGGAAGGTGTTTCTGTCAGCCTCTCTGTTTCTGTCCATGTGTCTCTC